>NC_049260.1:47791510-48153302 GCF_011100685.1 Canis lupus familiaris | reverse complement strand
AATGCAACGCGCCGCACGCACGTTAAACTAACTGGAGTCCAAGGAAAAACCTGAAGGAAACGAAAAAAAAAAAAAAAAAAAAAGGCCTAGTTACACTTGCAGGTTTGCCCCAAAGTGGTCAAGTTGGCCTGAGCCCAGCCAGAGTTGAGATGGGTGCTCTGTGGCTTGGATGAGGAGGGGGACGGTGAGCAGGAGAGCAGGAGAGGAGGAGAGGGGCAGAGGCTAGAGGAGGCTGGAGAAGGGCAGGGGTGGTGGTGGTGGTGGTGGTTCTCCACCCAGTGTCTGGCAGCCAAAGAGGGAAGAGGAAGGCTCAGTGGGGGCAGGGAAAGGGGTGACTTGCCATCTCTGGAGCCACAGTGCCATCCAGCGGAAACTGTCTCTGAAAAGCCCAGGCAGCAGCAACCTGCCTTCCTCCAGGCACCCGGGTGGGTGGGGCGGTGGGAGGGAACGTCAGCAGGGATGCCCTGGATTGTCTGGGCCCTGCCCAGGCCAGGGTCTCAGGCCCATCAGGCCTCAGAAGCCGCGAAGGAATTGTGCCTGCCAGTGGGACCCAGTGGGGACGAGGGTTCTCGGGACCCTGGGGATACAGCAGGCAGCCCCAAGGCCAAACAGCCGGGGTGGGCGGAGCTTCCCTGTCAGCCATTTTGGGGTGGGCCCAGGGGAAGCAACTCGCCACTGACCACAGGTCCAGGGGGTATTTCCTCTGGTGTCCTTTGTGGGGAGTGCCCTGCCTGGGGCCACGCGGGGATCAGGAGGCCCCTCTTTCCCTTTCCTCACCGGGAGCCGAGGCACTTTAGAGGTTCCGGGCCCGGCAATGGCGCTTGGCAGTCCCAGGCAACCTCTGGGCTCAGCCATCTCAGGCTGCCCCTGGGGCTTCTGAATGACTTCCTCAGCTCCGGAGCCAGGGTCCAATCTGGGATCCAGCACACAGGTGAAGCGAAGGCCAGGGATCCAGGTGTCCAGGTGTCCAAGCACAGGGCCCACCGCTTCCCCTTCCCTCTCTGCCCAGTTCTCCCCCCACCCGCCCCAAGCCAGCTCCTCCTCAACTCCTGTGGCTTTCCTCACCACTGGAGCCCAGGACGGCTCCGTTGGACAAAACAATTTCCGCTTGATGGCAGTATGGCTCCACGTATGCCAACTTCAGATTCCGGACCCTGCCCCCTCCCCCCTTCATCCCAACCACCTCAGGTCTTGGTCCTCAGCCACATCTAAGGTTAAAACAAACAAAACAACAACAGCAGCTACCACAACAACAACCAACACTCTCGCGCTCTCCTCCTCTCTCTCTCTTTCTCTTTCTCTCTCTCTCTCTTCTCACACACACACACACCCAGACACACACACACCACACACACACACAACCACGCGCGCGCGCGTGCACGCACGTGCAGAGGTACTCAGAAAGCAAAAGGACAAAGTGAAAACCAAAACGAGGCCCCCACAGCCAGTGCCCCTCAACACGCAAAACACGAAAAAATCACAAGGCACTGGAGTACAGGGGACAAGAAAGCACAGCAACAACACCACCACAACGACACACTTACACACCCCATTACAGGGAAAGGAGAACGAGGAGAGGGGGAAAAAATATATGTATACGTAAAAATACACACGTAAATATATATATGTATATATATAAGTACATATGTGTGTACGTGTATATAGACATATACACACACACCTGGCAAGGGGACTCCAGCTGAATACCAAATCACTAAGCAGGGCTAAATGACTGGGGACCAGGAGGCCTGACACCCTGCCGGGCCTTTCCCCTTCCCTTTATCCTACCCCCATTTTTCTTGCCCCCTGCTCTCCGGTGAGGTAAGTGGCAAGGGACACATAAGCCCACCTCTGTGACTCTGACTCTGCGGGGATGGTTTACATCCATAGGACCCTCCCCTGAACAAGCTTTCCTCCCCCACTGTCCCCCACCCCACCCCTCCCGCGCTGGCTTGCGGGTCCCTTCGTGGCCTCCCCCCCAAGGCCCGTAGCTACAGCCTGAGGTCACCACCGCCTTGCCAGGACCCGACAAAGCAGCCAGAAATGGCCCACCCGACCTGCAGCCACAGGGCCGCATCCAGGGGGCTCCCCAGAATGGGGAACCAAGCACTCACACAAGCACCGACCCTATGGCAGGCAGCCCAGCCCGTGCTCTCACACAGGGGCCTAGGCAAGGCCACCACCAAACCTCTCCGAGTCGCGGGGCCCCACACAGGGCCACCATTCCGCGGAGGACGGCCACCGACTCTCCTCCAATGTGGGAGTCCCCATCTATCTGGGTAAACAGGCCAGGCTCCAGGTTCACAGGCCTTGCTTGAGCAGGCCCGTCCACGGGTGACCAACTCACGCCACCCCCAAGGGCTTGGCTGCGTGTCCCGCTTGGAGAGCCCGCCGGGGAATGTGCGTGTCCGCGTCCCCGTGCCAGTGTGTGCGCGCGCGCGGCCTGTGTGTCAGTATGCTCAGCGTGCGCATGGCGCGTGCGGGATGGGCGTGCCCGTGTGGCCCCGTGTACCCGTGCGTGACGGGGGCCGCGGCGGGGCTGCTGCGAGCCTCGGGTGCTCGCCCACCTGCTTTTGCTAGGCCCGCCCCGGCACGTGGAAATGGACGACACGGCAGCCCCTTAGGCACACCCTGAAATCTCCATCGGCCCGGGTCACACCACTGGACTGAGAACAAGGGGAAGGAAGGAAGGCACAACTTGAAGAGGTTCCAACTCCTTCAAGTACTGACCTTAAGAGCTCCGATAAGGAGAAGAACTGCAAGGAACGAAAACAAAGCCACAAGATACCTTGCCCTGTCCTGAGTTCCCGATGCTGTTTCCTTGCAAAGGAACGTCTGGATCGCCTTTTTCAAGGATGAGCGCGGCCTCCACCACCGGTCCACGAAGGGGAACGGCTGCACCTCACCACGGCCTTCTGCTACACCGGTGCCTCTCCCATAACCCAAGGTCAGGGCTGGGAGGAGGATCCATGGACCAGGGACTTCTCCCCATGCCACCCCCCCCCCCCCCCCCCGCCCCCCGCCAACCCACCCACCCTCCAAAACACACCCGAGCCCCGCCCACAGCCCCTGCCCCCCTCCACCCCTCTGGGCCCCTAGCACACCCATCCCCACCCATCACTCCCACCAAGCCCCACACCCTCACCCCCAACCCCACCACCGGGCTTAGTATAGAAAGTGAAAGGAAAAGAGAGAAGCGGAAGGTCACCACCATCCACCGTGCCACCGGCCAATGCTGTCCTAGATGCAGTCCAGGCGCGCCTCACTGTGGGGCTAACAGGCACAAGGAATGACAAGGAGACACAAGCTACAGGCGGCCCCGCCAAGGAAAAGGGCCCACCGCCCACCAGGCAGCCTCTTGCCAAAGGAGCCCTCCTGAGTGCCATCAAGGGTCCTGACCCGGAGGTCGCCCTGGAGGGCACAGAGAGGGCCAAAGGAGAGGCCCAACCACACCCTGAATATGGAGCGGGCACGCGCCATAGGGCCAAAAGAGCCAAAGAGCCCGGGGCATGCACCCAGGGCAAAGAGAGGGTCGGGTCGGAGGACACCCCGGGGAAACACTGGGGTGGGTTTAAAAAGCGGGAGGTCGGGGACCCGAGAGAGGAGAGGGATGAGTTACTTACTCTCTCCCACGGCAATAAAGGGATGGTCAAGGGATGGTCGTAAGGCGATGCCCCTTGCTCCCCCAATCCACGGGGCCCACGTTCGCTTCCATAGCACCAGTAAAGGTTAACGTGGGGACACGCGCAGAGGAAGAATGCCAGTAAAGACGCGAAAGTAAGGAGTCAAAAGCGGAGAGAGAGCAAAGGAGGAACCCTAGTGCAGGAGAAGAACGAAGGTGACCTCAAAAGGCACTGCGCCCCAGCTGGACCTGCGGAACCAGCCAGCCCTGGCTTCCTAGGGGAAGAGCCATCAGCCAAGGCAAAGTCTCAGCCACTTAGGCGAGGGGTTGAGCCCTGTCCAGAGAGAGGCCTGTTTAGCCATGCTCTAGGGCCCAACTCAGGAGTGGGAGGCCAAACAGAAAGGGGCAGGGAGGAAGGAAAGGGGAACAACAAGGAAGGGCGTCTGCCGGGCCCACTGAGCCTCCTTGCGCAGAGACTGGCTGTGTCGGGGCCGTCAGGGAGGGGGCCTGCCCAGACCGGTCTACCTGAATAAAGCTGTGTATGCACGTATGCCCGTCCGCCTGCCCGTGTGCCTGTTTGCACGTGCCTGTGAGTGTAGGGGCGGGGGGCGGGGGGGAGAGCGAGAGTGGGTGTGGGTGTGGGTAGAGGTGTGGAGGTATGTGCCCGAGTTCATGATAGTAAGCACAGGTGACTACAGGGAAAGGTGTGGAGGAGGAGGGCTGCATCCAGACAGATGTGAGGAACCAAAGATGACCCCAGACGCTGCAGAGCGGGGATTCTGTCACTTGTTTGTTGGTCCGGATCCCCGCCCTTCTTTCTCCCTGCTTTTTCTCCCAGGAAGTGCCAGAGGCGCCCTGCCCTTTAGTGTCTGGGAAGGATCCACCTTAGGTCCTGCTTGGCAGGAAGGTGGGGACCTCCGAAGGTGTTTGTTGCTCGTTTTCGCGTGTGTTTCCTTTTTCTCGCCAATTTCAAAGGTTGGCCTACTTCCTGGAACAGCTTGACTGGAATGGAAGAGTGTCCCAAACAGTGACTGCTCCTTTCTAAGGGTCCTTAAGATACTAACCACCCAGTGTTGGAATTCCCTGCCTTGCGGGTGTGGATTTTCCCTCCTCTGTGGAACTCCCATGGGCTCAGGCATCCAGGAAGGCTTTTCAAAAAGGCCAGGAAGGGAACCACTGGGGAAACCGTAAAAACCTTCAGGATCACGTTCTCCAGGCACTGGGTGGCATGGCTTATGAGGGTATGACCTTAAACAATCACACCGAGGTGACCACTGCTTTGCTTTGCGTCCCAACCTGCTCTGGCTTAGAAGCCCTCATTCCCTGGTTTTGCAAGACTCACTGCCTGATAACCTGATGACCCAACCTACTCCACCCTCTACCGCCCCTCCCCCCAACAGCTGGCACAGGCGCGCGCACAAACACACACACACACACACACACACACACACAAAACAACCAACCCCCGCCCCCCCCCCCCCCCCCCCCCCCCCCCCCGCCCATCCCAGGGGCCCATCTCATTCCTTTTCCAGGGCCAATACCGGGCCGGCATCAATCCCGGTTTAGGTTGAGGAACAGAGAGAGCTATATACACCGAACCAAGCCCCCAGACATGCCCCCCCTTTCTGCCACAAGCCCCTCGAAAACGGAAGGGCCCCAACCCCAGCTCCATGGACCTCCTAACAACCCCCACCCCCTGCCCAAGGGCAAAAATTCGCGGGGGCCCTTGGACGAAAACCCAGCAAGTCTTATGGTGGAGCTCCCTGTGCAGAATTGAAACCAGGGATCCTGGCCGCCAAAGGCAACGGGGGTGGGGTGGGGGTGGGGGAGTGGGGCGAGGCGCTCAGAGAGACCCCCGACTGGAACTTGTGAACAGAGGCATTTGGGGAAGGACACACTGCTGCGCTCCATCAGAGATGCCAAGTGGCCTTCCGGGAGACCCACCTCTGTAACCCATCCCATCTCCGAAAAGGCCCACCGCCCACCACCGCCCACCCCTGGGCACAAACCAGTGCCCGGGGTTCCATGGAGGGAGGCAGCTGGTGGCCCTCAGGGCCTCGTGACCCTCCGCAGGACCGCGTTCTGCAAGACCGGTCAACAGGTCCTGGACCCCTGTGGGACCTGGCTGCCCTCTGGCCCATTCTTTGGCCCACTGAACCATGAGGCTTCAGGAGAAGAGAGCTGGCTGCCAAGGGACAGGTGTGGTGCAGACAAGCCAGAGGCCAGGGGGAGCCTGAAGATTCAAAGTCCAAGAAAAATCCGTAAGCCTACTGGTGGGATCTCTTGAGGGTCATCTGTGTTCACCGTGAACCAGCAGGACGAACGGAGTCAGGAAACGCCTAGCTAAAAATCGGTAACACAAGAAACAACAGGTGCCGGCGAGGATGGGGAAGAAAAGGAACGCTGGCGCACTGCTGGTGGGAGCCCAAACTGGGAACAGAGCCACAGTGGAAAGCAGCGCGGAGGTTCCTCGAAAAGGTAAACTAGAACGACCCTGCCACACCCAGCAATCGCAGGACCGGATAATTACCCAAAGGATACAAGAACACTACTTCAAAGGACACACGCGCCCCTATGTTTACCGCAGAGTTATTTACAATAGCCAAGAAGAGGGGAGCACCCCAAGTGTCCATCGGACTGACGAGTGCATAAAGAAGATGTGGTACATACGTGTGCCGGGACGTGGACGTGGACGCGGACGCGGACGCGCACACGCACGCGAGAGGGCGGGCACACACACAGGAAGGAGTATCATTCAGCCATAAAAAGGGGATGAAATCTTCCCATTTCCAAGGACATGGATGGAGCCCGAGAGTAGAAGGCTAAGCAAACTGAGTCAGGCAGACAAACACAAATACCTTAGGATTTCACTCATGAGGGTAATTTAAGAAGAAAACAGAAAGCTGCGGGGGGGGGGGGGGGGGGGGAAGACCAGAGGCTCTGGACTCTTAATTAGAGAGAACTGATGGTTACCCAATGGGAGAAGGTGGGGGTGGTGTAACAGGTGAAGGGGGATTAGCCAGTGCACAGAGTCCAGATGAGCAGCAGGTGACCTAGGGAACTGCTGAATCAGTATATTGCACACCCGAAAGGAATGCAACGCGCCGCACGCACGTTAAACTAACTGGAGTCCAAGGAAAAACCTGAAGGAAACGAAAAAAAAAAAAAAAAAAAAAGGCCTAGTTACACTTGCAGGTTTGCCCCAAAGTGGTCAAGTTGGCCTGAGCCCAGCCAGAGTTGAGATGGGTGCTCTGTGGCTTGGATGAGGAGGGGGACGGTGAGCAGGAGAGCAGGAGAGGAGGAGAGGGGGCAGAGGCTAGAGGAGGCTGGAGAAGGGCAGGGGTGGTGGTGGTGGTGGTGGTTCTCCACCCAGTGTCTGGCAGCCAAAGAGGGAAGAGGAAGGCTCAGTGGGGGCAGGGAAAGGGGTGACTTGCCATCTCTGGAGCCACAGTGCCATCCAGCGGAAACTGTCTCTGAAAAGCCCAGGCAGCAGCAACCTGCCTTCCTCCAGGCACCCGGGTGGGTGGGGGCGGTGGGAGGGAACGTCAGCAGGGATGCCCTGGATTGTCTGGGCCCTGCCCAGGCCAGGGTCTCAGGCCCATCAGGCCTCAGAAGCCGCGAAGGAATTGTGCCTGCCAGTGGGACCCAGTGGGGAAGCAGGGTTCTCGGGACCCTGGGGATACAGCAGGCAGCCCCAAGGCCAAACAGCCGGGGTGGGCGGAGCTTCCCTGTCAGCCATTTTGGGGTGGGCCCAGGGGAAGCAACTCGCCACTGACCACAGGTCCAGGGGGGTATTTTCCTCTGGTGTCCTTTGTGGGGAGTGCCCTGCCTGGGGCCACGCGGGGATCAGGAGGCCCCTTTCCCTTTCCTCACCGGGAGCCGAGGCACTTTAGAGGTTCCGGGCCCGGCCAATGGCGCTTGGCAGTCCCAGGCAACCTCTGGGCTCAGCCATCTCAGGCTGCCCCTGGGGCTTCTGAATGACTTCCTCAGCTCCGGAGCCAGGGTCCAATCTGGGATCCAGCACACAGGTGAAGCGAAGGCCAGGAGCCAGGTGTCCAGGTGTCCAAGCACAGGGCCCACCGCTTCCCCTTCCCTCTCTGCCCAGTTCTCCCCCCACCCGCCCCAAGCCAGCTCCTCCTCAACTCCTGGGCTTTCCTCACCACTGGAGCCCAGGCGGCTCCGTTGGACAGAAACAATTTCCGCTTGATGGCAGTATGGCTCCACGTATGCCAACTTCAGTTCCGGACCCTGCCCCCTCCCCCTTCATCCCAACCACCTCAGGTCTTGGTCCTCAGCCACATCTAAGGTTAAAAACAAACAAAACAACAACAGCAGCTACCACAACAACAACACTCTCGCGCTCTCTCCTCTCTCTCTCTTTCTCTTTCTCTCTCTCTCTCTCTCTCACACACACACACACCCAGAACACACACACACACACACACACACAACCACGCGCGCGCGCGCGCACGCACGTGCAGAGGTACTCAGAAAGCAAAAGGACAAAGTGAAAAACCAAAACGAGGCCCCCACAGCCAGTGCCCCTCAACACGCAAAACACGAAAAATCACAAGGCACTGGAGTACAGGGGACAAGAAAGCACAGCAACAACACCACCACAACGACACACTTACACACCCCATTACAGGGAAAGGAGAACGAGAGAGGGGGAAAAAATATATGTATACGTAAAAATACACACGTAAATATATATATGTATATATATAAGTACATATGTGTGTACGTGTATATAGACATATACACACACACCTGGCAAGGGGACTCCAGCTGAATACCAAATCACTAAGCAGGGCTAAATGACTGGGGACCAGGAGGCCTGACACCCTGCCGGGCCTTTCCCCTTCCCTTTATCCTACCCCATTTTTCTTGCCCCCTGCTCTCCGGTGAGGTAAGTGGCAAGGGACACATAAGCCCACCTCTGTGACTCTGACTCTGCGGGGATGGTTTACATCCATAGGACCTCCCCTGAACAAGCTTTCTCCCCCACTGTCCCCCACCCCACCCCTCCCGCGCTGGCTTGCGGGTCCCTTCGTGGCCTCCCCCCAAGGCCCGTAGCTACAGCCTGAGGTCACCACCGCCTTGCCAGGACCCGACAAAGCAGCCAGAAATGGCCCACCCGACCTGCAGCCACAGGGCCGCATCCAGGGGGCTCCCCAGAATGGGGAACCAAGCACTCACACAAGCACCGACCCTATGGCAGGCAGCCCAGCCCGTGCTCTCACACAGGGGCCTAGGCAAGGCCACCACCAAACCTCTCCGAGTCGCGGGGCCCCACACAGGGCCACCATTCCGCGGAGGACGGCCACCGACTCTCCTCCAATGTGGGAGTCCCCATCTATCTGGGTAAACAGGCCAGGCTCCAGGTTCACAGGCCTTGCTTGAGCAGGCCCGTCCACGGGTGACCAACTCACGCCACCCCCAAGGGCTTGGCTGCGTGTCCCGCTTGGAGAGCCCGCCGGGGAATGTGCGTGTCCGCGTCCCCGTGCCAGTGTGTGCAGCGCGCGCGGCCTGTGTGTCAGTATGCTCAGCGTGCGCATGGCGCGTGCGGGATGGGCGTGCCCGTGTGGCCCCGTGTACCCGTGCGTGACGGGGGCCGCGGCGGGGCTGCTGCGAGCCTCGGGTGCTCGCCCACCTGCTTTTGCTAGGCCCGCCCCGGCACGTGGAAATGGACGACACGGCAGCCCCTTAGGCACACCCTGAAATCTCCATCGGCCCGGGTCACACCACTGGACTGAGAACAAGGGGAAGGAAGGAAGGCACAACTTGAAGAGGTTCCAACTCCTTCAAGTACTGACCTTAAGAGCTCCGATAAGGAGAAGAACTGCAAGGAACGAAAACAAAGCCACAAGATACCTTGCCCTGTCCTGAGTTCCCGATGCTGTTTCCTTGCAAAGGAACGTCTGGATCGCCTTTTTCAAGGATGAGCGCGGCCTCCACCACCGGTCCACGAAGGGGAACGGCTGCACCTCACCACGGCCTTCTGCTACACCGGTGCCTCTCCCATAACCCAAGGTCAGGGCTGGGAGGAGGATCCATGGACCAGGGACTTCTCCCCATGCCACCCACCCCCCCCCCCCGCCCCCGCCAACCCACCCACCCTCCAAAACACACCCGAGCCCCGCCCACAGCCCCTGCCCCCCTCCACCCCTCTGGGCCCCTAGCACACCCATCCCCACCCATCACTCCCACCAAGCCCCACACCCTCACCCCCAACCCCACCACCGGGCTTAGTATAGAAAGTGAAAGGAAAAGAGAGAAGCGGAAGGTCACCACCATCCACCGTGCCACCGGCCAATGCTGTCCTAGATGCAGTCCAGGCGCGCCTCACTGTGGGGCTAACAGGCACAAGGAATGACAAGGAGACACAAGCTACAGGCGGCCCCGCCAAGGAAAAGGGCCCACCGCCCACCAGGCAGCCTCTTGCCAAAGGAGCCCTCCTGAGTGCCATCAAGGGTCCTGACCCGGAGGTCGCCCTGGAGGGCACAGAGAGGGCCAAAGGAGAGGCCCAACCACACCCTGAATATGGAGCGGGCACGCGCCATAGGGCCAAAAGAGCCAAAGAGCCCGGGGCATGCACCCAGGGCAAAGAGAGGGTCGGGTCGGAGGACACCCCGGGGAAACACTGGGGTGGGTTTAAAAAGCGGGAGGTCGGGGACCCGAGAGAGGAGAGGGATGAGTTACTTACTCTCTCCCACGGCAATAAAGGGATGGTCAAGGGATGGTCGTAAGGCGATGCCCCTTGCTCCCCCAATCCACGGGGCCCACGTTCGCTTCCATAGCACCAGTAAAGGTTAACGTGGGGACACGCGCAGAGGAAGAATGCCAGTAAAGACGCGAAAGTAAGGAGTCAAAAGCGGAGAGAGAGCAAAGGAGGAACCCTAGTGCAGGAGAAGAACGAAGGTGACCTCAAAAGGCACTGCGCCCCAGCTGGACCTGCGGAACCAGCCAGCCCTGGCTTCCTAGGGGAAGAGCCATCAGCCAAGGCAAAGTCTCAGCCACTTAGGCGAGGGGTTGAGCCCTGTCCAGAGAGAGGCCTGTTTAGCCATGCTCTAGGGCCCAACTCAGGAGTGGGAGGCCAAACAGAAAGGGGCAGGGAGGAAGGAAAGGGGAACAACAAGGAAGGGCGTCTGCCGGGCCCACTGAGCCTCCTTGCGCAGAGACTGGCTGTGTCGGGGCCGTCAGGGAGGGGGCCTGCCCAGACCGGTCTACCTGAATAAAGCTGTGTATGCACGTATGCCCGTCCGCCTGCCCGTGTGCCTGTTTGCACGTGCCTGTGAGTGTAGGGGCGGGGGGCGGGGGGGAGAGCGAGAGTGGGTGTGGGTGTGGGTAGAGGTGTGGAGGTATGTGCCCGAGTTCATGATAGTAAACACAGGTGACTACAGGGAAAGGTGTGGAGGAGGAGGGCTGCATCCAGACAGATGTGAGGAACCAAAGATGACCCCAGACGCTGCAGAGCGGGGATTCTGTCACTTGTTTGTTGGTCCGGATCCCCGCCCTTCTTTCTCCCTGCTTTTTCTCCCAGGAAGTGCCAGAGGCGCCCTGCCCTTTAGTGTCTGGGAAGGATCCACCTTAGGTCCTGCTTGGCAGGAAGGTGGGGACCTCCGAAGGTGTTTGTTGCTCGTTTTCGCGTGTGTTTCCTTTTTCTCGCCAATTTCAAAGGTTGGCCTACTTCCTGGAACAGCTTGACTGGAATGGAAGAGTGTCCCAAACAGTGACTGCTCCTTTCTAAGGGTCCTTAAGATACTAACCACCCAGTGTTGGAATTCCCTGCCTTGCGGGTGTGGATTTTCCCTCCTCTGTGGAACTCCCATGGGCTCAGGCATCCAGGAAGGCTTTTCAAAAAGGCCAGGAAGGGAACCACTGGGGAAACCGTAAAAACCTTCAGGATCACGTTCTCCAGGCACTGGGTGGCATGGCTTATGAGGGTATGACCTTAAACAATCACACCGAGGTGACCACTGCTTTGCTTTGCGTCCCAACCTGCTCTGGCTTAGAAGCCCTCATTCCCTGGTTTTGCAAGACTCACTGCCTGATAACCTGATGACCCAACCTACTCCACCCTCTACCGCCCCTCCCCCCAACAGCTGGCACAGGCGCGCGCACAAACACACACACACACACACACACACACACACAAAACAACCAACCCCCGCCCCCCCCCCCCCCCCCCCCCCCCCCCCCGCCCATCCCAGGGGCCCATCTCATTCCTTTTCCAGGGCCAATACCGGGCCGGCATCAATCCCGGTTTAGGTTGAGGAACAGAGAGAGCTATATACACCGAACCAAGCCCCCAGACATGCCCCCCCTTTCTGCCACAAGCCCCTCGAAAACGGAAGGGCCCCCAACCCCAGCTCCATGGACCTCCTAACAACCCCCACCCCCTGCCCAAGGGCAAAAATTCGCGGGGGCCCTTGGACGAAAACCCAGCAAGTCTTATGGTGGAGCTCCCTGTGCAGAATTGAAACCAGGGATCCTGGCCGCCAAAGGCAACGGGGGTGGGGTGGGGGTGGGGGAGTGGGGCGAGGCGCTCAGAGAGACCCCCGACTGGAACTTGTGAACAGAGGCATTTGGGGAAGGACACACTGCTGCGCTCCATCAGAGATGCCAAGTGGCCTTCCGGGAGACCCACCTCTGTAACCCATCCCATCTCCGAAAAGGCCCACCGCCCACCACCGCCCACCCCTGGGCACAAACCAGTGCCCGGGGTTCCATGGAGGGAGGCAGCTGGTGGCCCTCAGGGCCTCGTGACCCTCCGCAGGACCGCGTTCTGCAAGACCGGTCAACAGGTCCTGGACCCCTGTGGGACCTGGCTGCCCTCTGGCCCATTCTTTGGCCCACTGAACCATGAGGCTTCAGGAGAAGAGAGCTGGCTGCCAAGGGACAGGTGTGGTGCAGACAAGCCAGAGGCCAGGGGGAGCCTGAAGATTCAAAGTCCAAGAAAAATCCGTAAGCCTACTGGTGGGATCTCTTGAGGGTCATCTGTGTTCACCGTGAACCAGCAGGACGAACGGAGTCAGGAAACGCCTAGCTAAAAATCGGTAACACAAGAAACAACAGGTGCCGGCGAGGATGGGGAAGAAAAGGAACGCTGGCGCACTGCTGGTGGGAGCCCAAACTGGGAACAGAGCCACAGTGGAAAGCAGCGCGGAGGTTCCTCGAAAAGGTAAACTAGAACGACCCTGCCACACCCAGCAATCGCAGGACCGGATAATTACCCAAAGGATACAAGAACACTACTTCAAAGGACACACGCGCCCCTATGTTTACCGCAGAGTTATTTACAATAGCCAAGAAGAGGGGAGCACCCCAAGTGTCCATCGGACTGACGAGTGCATAAAGAAGATGTGGTACATACGTGTGCCGGGACGTGGACGTGGACGCGGACGCGGACGCGCACACGCACGCGAGAGGGCGGGCACACACACAGGAAGGAGTATCATTCAGCCATAAAAAGGGGATGAAATCTTCCCATTTCCAAGGACATGGATGGAGCCCGAGAGTAGAAGGCTAAGCAAACTGAGTCAGGCAGACAAACACAAATACCTTAGGATTTCACTCATGAGGGTAATTTAAGAAGAAAACAGAAAGCTGCGGGGGGGGGGGGGGGGGAAGAGATCCAGAGGCTCTGGACTCTTAATTAGAGAGAACTGATGGTTACCCAATGGGAGAAGGTGGGGGTGGTGTAACAGGTGAAGGGGGATTAGCCAGTGCACAGAGTCCAGATGAGCAGCAGGTGACCTAGGGAACTGCTGAATCAGTATATTGCACACCCGAAAGGAATGCAACGCGCCGCACGCACGTTAAACTAACTGGAGTCCAAGGAAAAACCTGAAGGAAACGAAAAAAAAAAAAAAAAAAAAAAGGCCTAGTTACACTTGCAGGTTTGCCCCAAAGTGGTCAAGTTGGCCTGAGCCCAGCCAGAGTTGAGATGGGTGCTCTGTGGCTTGGATGAGGAGGGGGACGGTGAGCAGGAGAGCAGGAGAGGAGGAGAGGGGGCAGAGGCTAGAGGAGGCTGGAGAAGGGCAGGGGTGGTGGTGGTGGTGGTGGTTCTCCACCCAGTGTCTGGCAGCCAAAGAGGGAAGAGGAAGGCTCAGTGGGGGCAGGGAAAGGGGTGACTTGCCATCTCTGGAGCCACAGTGCCATCCAGCGGAAACTGTCTCTGAAAAGCCCAGGCAGCAGCAACCTGCCTTCCTCCAGGCACCCGGGTGGGTGGGGGCGGTGGGAGGGAACGTCAGCAGGGATGCCCTGGATTGTCTGGGCCCTGCCCAGGCCAGGGTCTCAGGCCCATCAGGCCTCAGAAGCCGCGAAGGAATTGTGCCTGCCAGTGGGACCCAGTGGGGAAGCAGGGTTCTCGGGACCCTGGGGATACAGCAGGCAGCCCCAAGGCCAAACAGCCGGGGTGGGCGGAGCTTCCCTGTCAGCCATTTTGGGGTGGGCCCAGGGGAAGCAACTCGCCACTGACCACAGGTCCAGGGGGGTATTTTCCTCTGGTGTCCTTTGTGGGGAGTGCCCTGCCTGGGGCCACGCGGGGATCAGGAGGCCCCTTTCCCTTTCCTCACCGGGAGCCGAGGCACTTTAGAGGTTCCGGGCCCGGCCAATGGCGCTTGGCAGTCCCAGGCAACCTCTGGGCTCAGCCATCTCAGGCTGCCCCTGGGGCTTCTGAATGACTTCCTCAGCTCCGGAGCCAGGGTCCAATCTGGGATCCAGCACACAGGTGAAGCGAAGGCCAGGAGCCAGGTGTCCAGGTGTCCAAGCACAGGGCCCACCGCTTCCCCTTCCCTCTCTGCCCAGTTCTCCCCCCACCCGCCCCAAGCCAGCTCCTCCTCAACTCCTGGGCTTTCCTCACCACTGGAGCCCAGGCGGCTCCGTTGGACAGAAACAATTTCCGCTTGATGGCAGTATGGCTCCACGTATGCCAACTTCAGTTCCGGACCCTGCCCCCTCCCCCTTCATCCCAACCACCTCAGGTCTTGGTCCTCAGCCACATCTAAGGTTAAAAACAAACAAAACAACAACAGCAGCTACCACAACAACAACACTCTCGCGCTCTCTCCTCTCTCTCTCTTTCTCTTTCTCTCTCTCTCTCTCTCTCACACACACACACCCACACACACACACACACACACACGCGCGCGCGCGCGTGCACGCACGTGCAGAGGTACTCAGAAAGCAAAAGGACAAAGTAAAAACCAAAACGAGGCCCCCACAGCCAGTGCCCCTCAACACGCAAAACACGAAAAATCACAAGGCACTGGAGTACAGGGGACAAGAAAGCACAGCAACAACACCACCACAACGACACACTTACACACCCCATTACAGGGAAAGGAGAACGAGAGAGGGGGAAAAAATATATGTATACGTAAAAATACACACGTAAATATATATATGTATATATATAAGTACATATGTGTGTACGTGTATATAGACATATACACACACACCTGGCAAGGGGACTCCAGCTGAATACCAAATCACTAAGCAGGGCTAAATGACTGGGGACCAGGAGGCCTGACACCCTGCCGGGCCTTTCCCCTTCCCTTTATCCTACCCCATTTTTCTTGCCCCCTGCTCTCCGGTGAGGTAAGTGGCAAGGGACACATAAGCCCACCTCTGTGACTCTGACTCTGCGGGGATGGTTTACATCCATAGGACCTCCCCTGAACAAGCTTTCTCCCCCACTGTCCCCCACCCCACCCCTCCCGCGCTGGCTTGCGGGTCCCTTCGTGGCCTCCCCCCAAGGCCTGTAGCTACAGCCTGAGGTCACCACCGCCTTGCCAGGACCCGACAAAGCAGCCAGAAATGGCCCACCCGACCTGCAGCCACAGGGCCGCATCCAGGGGGCTCCCCAGAATGGGGAACCAAGCACTCACACAAGCACCGACCCTATGGCAGGCAGCCCAGCCCGTGCTCTCACACAGGGGCCTAGGCAAGGCCACCACCAAACCTCTCCGAGTCGCGGGGCCCCACACAGGGCCACCATTCCGCGGAGGACGGCCACCGACTCTCCTCCAATGTGGGAGTCCCCATCTATCTGGGTAAACAGGCCAGGCTCCAGGTTCACAGGCCTTGCTTGAGCAGGCCCGTCCACGGGTGACCAACTCACGCCACCCCCAAGGGCTTGGCTGCGTGTCCCGCTTGGAGAGCCCGCCGGGGAATGTGCGTGTCCGCGTCCCCGTGCCAGTGTGTGCACGCGCGCGGCCTGTGTGTCAGTATGCTCAGCGTGCGCATGGCGCGTGCGGGATGGGCGTGCCCGTGTGGCCCCGTGTACCCGTGCGTGACGGGGGCCGCGGCGGGGCTGCTGCGAGCCTCGGGTGCTCGCCCACCTGCTTTTGCTAGGCCCGCCCCGGCACGTGGAAATGGACGACACGGCAGCCCCTTAGGCACACCCTGAAATCTCCATCGGCCCGGGTCACACCACTGGACTGAGAACAAGGGGAAGGAAGGAAGGCACAACTTGAAGAGGTTCCAACTCCTTCAAGTACTGACCTTAAGAGCTCCGATAAGGAGAAGAACTGCAAGGAACGAAAACAAAGCCACAAGATACCTTGCCCTGTCCTGAGTTCCCGATGCTGTTTCCTTGCAAAGGAACGTCTGGATCGCCTTTTTCAAGGATGAGCGCGGCCTCCACCACCGGTCCACGAAGGGGAACGGCTGCACCTCACCACGGCCTTCTGCTACACCGGTGCCTCTCCCATAACCCAAGGTCAGGGCTGGGAGGAGGATCCATGGACCAGGGACTTCTCCCCACGCCACCCACCCCCCCCCCCCGCCCCCGCCAACCCACCCACCCTCCAAAACACACCCGAGCCCCGCCCACAGCCCCTGCCCCCCTCCACCCCTCTGGGCCCCTAGCACACCCATCCCCACCCATCACTCCCACCAAGCCCCACACCCTCACCCCCAACCCCACCACCGGGCTTAGTATAGAAAGTGAAAGGAAAAGAGAGAAGCGGAAGGTCACCACCATCCACCGTGCCACCGGCCAATGCTGTCCTAGATGCAGTCCAGGCGCGCCTCACTGTGGGGCTAACAGGCACAAGGAATGACAAGGAGACACAAGCTACAGGCGGCCCCGCCAAGGAAAAGGGCCCACCGCCCACCAGGCAGCCTCTTGCCAAAGGAGCCCTCCTGAGTGCCATCAAGGGTCCTGACCCGGAGGTCGCCCTGGAGGGCACAGAGAGGGCCAAAGGAGAGGCCCAACCACACCCTGAATATGGAGCGGGCACGCGCCATAGGGCCAAAAGAGCCAAAGAGCCCGGGGCATGCACCCAGGGCAAAGAGAGGGTCGGGTCGGAGGACACCCCGGGGAAACACTGGGGTGGGTTTAAAAAGCGGGAGGTCGGGGACCCGAGAGAGGAGAGGGATGAGTTACTTACTCTCTCCCACGGCAATAAAGGGATGGTCAAGGGATGGTCGTAAGGCGATGCCCCTTGCTCCCCCAATCCACGGGGCCCACGTTCGCTTCCATAGCACCAGTAAAGGTTAACGTGGGGACACGCGCAGAGGAAGAATGCCAGTAAAGACGCGAAAGTAAGGAGTCAAAAGCGGAGAGAGAGCAAAGGAGGAACCCTAGTGCAGGAGAAGAACGAAGGTGACCTCAAAAGGCACTGCGCCCCAGCTGGACCTGCGGAACCAGCCAGCCCTGGCTTCCTAGGGGAAGAGCCATCAGCCAAGGCAAAGTCTCAGCCACTTAGGCGAGGGGTTGAGCCCTGTCCAGAGAGAGGCCTGTTTAGCCATGCTCTAGGGCCCAACTCAGGAGTGGGAGGCCAAACAGAAAGGGGCAGGGAGGAAGGAAAGGGGAACAACAAGGAAGGGCGTCTGCCGGGCCCACTGAGCCTCCTTGCGCAGAGACTGGCTGTGTCGGGGCCGTCAGGGAGGGGGCCTGCCCAGACCGGTCTACCTGAATAAAGCTGTGTATGCACGTATGCCCGTCCGCCTGCCCGTGTGCCTGTTTGCACGTGCCTGTGAGTGTAGGGGCGGGGGGCGGGGGGGAGAGCGAGAGTGGGTGTGGGTGTGGGTAGAGGTGTGGAGGTATGTGCCCGAGTTCATGATAGTAAACACAGGTGACTACAGGGAAAGGTGTGGAGGAGGAGGGCTGCATCCAGACAGATGTGAGGAACCAAAGATGACCCCAGACGCTGCAGAGCGGGGATTCTGTCACTTGTTTGTTGGTCCGGATCCCCGCCCTTCTTTCTCCCTGCTTTTTCTCCCAGGAAGTGCCAGAGGCGCCCTGCCCTTTAGTGTCTGGGAAGGATCCACCTTAGGTCCTGCTTGGCAGGAAGGTGGGGACCTCCGAAGGTGTTTGTTGCTCGTTTTCGCGTGTGTTTCCTTTTTCTCGCCAATTTCAAAGGTTGGCCTACTTCCTGGAACAGCTTGACTGGAATGGAAGAGTGTCCCAAACAGTGACTGCTCCTTTCTAAGGGTCCTTAAGATACTAACCACCCAGTGTTGGAATTCCCTGCCTTGCGGGTGTGGATTTTCCCTCCTCTGTGGAACTCCCATGGGCTCAGGCATCCAGGAAGGCTTTTCAAAAAGGCCAGGAAGGGAACCACTGGGGAAACCGTAAAAACCTTCAGGATCACGTTCTCCAGGCACTGGGTGGCATGGCTTATGAGGGTATGACCTTAAACAATCACACCGAGGTGACCACTGCTTTGCTTTGCGTCCCAACCTGCTCTGGCTTAGAAGCCCTCATTCCCTGGTTTTGCAAGACTCACTGCCTGATAACCTGATGACCCAACCTACTCCACCCTCTACCGCCCCTCCCCCCAACAGCTGGCACAGGCGCGCGCACAAACACACACACACACACACACACACACACACAAAACAACCAACCCCCGCCCCCCCCCCCCCCCCCCCCCCCCCCCCGCCCATCCCAGGGGCCCATCTCATTCCTTTTCCAGGGCCAATACCGGGCCGGCATCAATCCCGGTTTAGGTTGAGGAACAGAGAGAGCTATATACACCGAACCAAGCCCCCAGACATGCCCCCCCTTTCTGCCACAAGCCCCTCGAAAACGGAAGGGCCCCCAACCCCAGCTCCATGGACCTCCTAACAACCCCCACCCCCTGCCCAAGGGCAAAAATTCGCGGGGGCCCTTGGACGAAAACCCAGCAAGTCTTATGGTGGAGCTCCCTGTGCAGAATTGAAACCAGGGATCCTGGCCGCCAAAGGCAACGGGGGTGGGGTGGGGGTGGGGGAGTGGGGCGAGGCGCTCAGAGAGACCCCCGACTGGAACTTGTGAACAGAGGCATTTGGGGAAGGACACACTGCTGCGCTCCATCAGAGATGCCAAGTGGCCTTCCGGGAGACCCACCTCTGTAACCCATCCCATCTCCGAAAAGGCCCACCGCCCACCACCGCCCACCCCTGGGCACAAACCAGTGCCCGGGGTTCCATGGAGGGAGGCAGCTGGTGGCCCTCAGGGCCTCGTGACCCTCCGCAGGACCGCGTTCTGCAAGACCGGTCAACAGGTCCTGGACCCCTGTGGGACCTGGCTGCCCTCTGGCCCATTCTTTGGCCCACTGAACCATGAGGCTTCAGGAGAAGAGAGCTGGCTGCCAAGGGACAGGTGTGGTGCAGACAAGCCAGAGGCCAGGGGGAGCCTGAAGATTCAAAGTCCAAGAAAAATCCGTAAGCCTACTGGTGGGATCTCTTGAGGGTCATCTGTGTTCACCGTGAACCAGCAGGACGAACGGAGTCAGGAAACGCCTAGCTAAAAATCGGTAACACAAGAAACAACAGGTGCCGGCGAGGATGGGGAAGAAAAGGAACGCTGGCGCACTGCTGGTGGGAGCCCAAACTGGGAACAGAGCCACAGTGGAAAGCAGCGCGGAGGTTCCTCGAAAAGGTAAACTAGAACGACCCTGCCACACCCAGCAATCGCAGGACCGGATAATTACCCAAAGGATACAAGAACACTACTTCAAAGGACACACGCGCCCCTATGTTTACCGCAGAGTTATTTACAATAGCCAAGAAGAGGGGAGCACCCCAAGTGTCCATCGGACTGACGAGTGCATAAAGAAGATGTGGTACATACGTGTGCCGGGACGTGGACGTGGACGCGGACGCGGACGCGCACACGCACGCGAGAGGGCGGGCACACACACAGGAAGGAGTATCATTCAGCCATAAAAAGGGGATGAAATCTTCCCATTTCCAAGGACATGGATGGAGCCCGAGAGTAGAAGGCTAAGCAAACTGAGTCAGGCAGACAAACACAAATACCTTAGGATTTCACTCATGAGGGTAATTTAAGAAGAAAACAGAAAGCTGCGGGGGGGGGGGGGGGGGAAGAGATCCAGAGGCTCTGGACTCTTAATTAGAGAGAACTGATGGTTACCCAATGGGAGAAGGTGGGGGTGGTGTAACAGGTGAAGGGGGATTAGCCAGTGCACAGAGTCCAGATGAGCAGCAGGTGACCTAGGGAACTGCTGAATCAGTATATTGCACACCCGAAAGGAATGCAACGCGCCGCACGCACGTTAAACTAACTGGAGTCCAAGGAAAAACCTGAAGGAAACGGAAAAAAAAAAAAAAAAAAAAAAAAGGCCTAGTTACACTTGCAGGTTTGCCCCAAAGTGGTCAAGTTGGCCTGAGCCCAGCCAGAGTTGAGATGGGTGCTCTGTGGCTTGGATGAGGAGGGGGACGGTGAGCAGGAGAGCAGGAGAGGAGGAGAGGGGGCAGAGGCTAGAGGAGGCTGGAGAAGGGCAGGGGTGGTGGTGGTGGTGGTGGTTCTCCACCCAGTGTCTGGCAGCCAAAGAGGGAAGAGGAAGGCTCAGTGGGGGCAGGGAAAGGGGTGACTTGCCATCTCTGGAGCCACAGTGCCATCCAGCGGAAACTGTCTCTGAAAAGCCCAGGCAGCAGCAACCTGCCTTCCTCCAGGCACCCGGGTGGGTGGGGGCGGTGGGAGGGAACGTCAGCAGGGATGCCCTGGATTGTCTGGGCCCTGCCCAGGCCAGGGTCTCAGGCCCATCAGGCCTCAGAAGCCGCGAAGGAATTGTGCCTGCCAGTGGGACCCAGTGGGGAAGCAGGGTTCTCGGGACCCTGGGGATACAGCAGGCAGCCCCAAGGCCAAACAGCCGGGGTGGGCGGAGCTTCCCTGTCAGCCATTTTGGGGTGGGCCCAGGGGAAGCAACTCGCCACTGACCACAGGTCCAGGGGGGTATTTTCCTCTGGTGTCCTTTGTGGGGAGTGCCCTGCCTGGGGCCACGCGGGGATCAGGAGGCCCCTTTCCCTTTCCTCACCGGGAGCCGAGGCACTTTAGAGGTTCCGGGCCCGGCCAATGGCGCTTGGCAGTCCCAGGCAACCTCTGGGCTCAGCCATCTCAGGCTGCCCCTGGGGCTTCTGAATGACTTCCTCAGCTCCGGAGCCAGGGTCCAATCTGGGATCCAGCACACAGGTGAAGCGAAGGCCAGGAGCCAGGTGTCCAGGTGTCCAAGCACAGGGCCCACCGCTTCCCCTTCCCTCTCTGCCCAGTTCTCCCCCCACCCGCCCCAAGCCAGCTCCTCCTCAACTCCTGGGCTTTCCTCACCACTGGAGCCCAGGCGGCTCCGTTGGACAGAAACAATTTCCGCTTGATGGCAGTATGGCTCCACGTATGCCAACTTCAGTTCCGGACCCTGCCCCCTCCCCCTTCATCCCAACCACCTCAGGTCTTGGTCCTCAGCCACATCTAAGGTTAAAAACAAACAAAACAACAACAGCAGCTACCACAACAACAACACTCTCGCGCTCTCTCCTCTCTCTCTCTTTCTCTTTCTCTCTCTCTCTCTCTCTCACACACACACACCCACACACACACACACACACACACGCGCGCGCGCGCGTGCACGCACGTGCAGAGGTACTCAGAAAGCAAAAGGACAAAGTAAAAACCAAAACGAGGCCCCCACAGCCAGTGCCCCTCAACACGCAAAACACGAAAAATCACAAGGCACTGGAGTACAGGGGACAAGAAAGCACAGCAACAACACCACCACAACGACACACTTACACACCCCATTACAGGGAAAGGAGAACGAGAGAGGGGGAAAAAATATATGTATACGTAAAAATACACACGTAAATATATATATGTATATATATAAGTACATATGTGTGTACGTGTATATAGACATATACACACACACCTGGCAAGGGGACTCCAGCTGAATACCAAATCACTAAGCAGGGCTAAATGACTGGGGACCAGGAGGCCTGACACCCTGCCGGGCCTTTCCCCTTCCCTTTATCCTACCCCATTTTTCTTGCCCCCTGCTCTCCGGTGAGGTAAGTGGCAAGGGACACATAAGCCCACCTCTGTGACTCTGACTCTGCGGGGATGGTTTACATCCATAGGACCTCCCCTGAACAAGCTTTCTCCCCCACTGTCCCCCACCCCACCCCTCCCGCGCTGGCTTGCGGGTCCCTTCGTGGCCTCCCCCCAAGGCCTGTAGCTACAGCCTGAGGTCACCACCGCCTTGCCAGGACCCGACAAAGCAGCCAGAAATGGCCCACCCGACCTGCAGCCACAGGGCCGCATCCAGGGGGCTCCCCAGAATGGGGAACCAAGCACTCACACAAGCACCGACCCTATGGCAGGCAGCCCAGCCCGTGCTCTCACACAGGGGCCTAGGCAAGGCCACCACCAAACCTCTCCGAGTCGCGGGGCCCCACACAGGGCCACCATTCCGCGGAGGACGGCCACCGACTCTCCTCCAATGTGGGAGTCCCCATCTATCTGGGTAAACAGGCCAGGCTCCAGGTTCACAGGCCTTGCTTGAGCAGGCCCGTCCACGGGTGACCAACTCACGCCACCCCCAAGGGCTTGGCTGCGTGTCCCGCTTGGAGAGCCCGCCGGGGAATGTGCGTGTCCGCGTCCCCGTGCCAGTGTGTGCACGCGCGCGGCCTGTGTGTCAGTATGCTCAGCGTGCGCATGGCGCGTGCGGGATGGGCGTGCCCGTGTGGCCCCGTGTACCCGTGCGTGACGGGGGCCGCGGCGGGGCTGCTGCGAGCCTCGGGTGCTCGCCCACCTGCTTTTGCTAGGCCCGCCCCGGCACGTGGAAATGGACGACACGGCAGCCCCTTAGGCACACCCTGAAATCTCCATCGGCCCGGGTCACACCACTGGACTGAGAACAAGGGGAAGGAAGGAAGGCACAACTTGAAGAGGTTCCAACTCCTTCAAGTACTGACCTTAAGAGCTCCGATAAGGAGAAGAACTGCAAGGAACGAAAACAAAGCCACAAGATACCTTGCCCTGTCCTGAGTTCCCGATGCTGTTTCCTTGCAAAGGAACGTCTGGATCGCCTTTTTCAAGGATGAGCGCGGCCTCCACCACCGGTCCACGAAGGGGAACGGCTGCACCTCACCACGGCCTTCTGCTACACCGGTGCCTCTCCCATAACCCAAGGTCAGGGCTGGGAGGAGGATCCATGGACCAGGGACTTCTCCCCACGCCACCCACCCCCCCCCCCGCCCCCGCCAACCCACCCACCCTCCAAAACACACCCGAGCCCCGCCCACAGCCCCTGCCCCCCTCCACCCCTCTGGGCCCCTAGCACACCCATCCCCACCCATCACTCCCACCAAGCCCCACACCCTCACCCCCAACCCCACCACCGGGCTTAGTATAGAAAGTGAAAGGAAAAGAGAGAAGCGGAAGGTCACCACCATCCACCGTGCCACCGGCCAATGCTGTCCTAGATGCAGTCCAGGCGCGCCTCACTGTGGGGCTAACAGGCACAAGGAATGACAAGGAGACACAAGCTACAGGCGGCCCCGCCAAGGAAAAGGGCCCACCGCCCACCAGGCAGCCTCTTGCCAAAGGAGCCCTCCTGAGTGCCATCAAGGGTCCTGACCCGGAGGTCGCCCTGGAGGGCACAGAGAGGGCCAAAGGAGAGGCCCAACCACACCCTGAATATGGAGCGGGCACGCGCCATAGGGCCAAAAGAGCCAAAGAGCCCGGGGCATGCACCCAGGGCAAAGAGAGGGTCGGGTCGGAGGACACCCCGGGGAAACACTGGGGTGGGTTTAAAAAGCGGGAGGTCGGGGACCCGAGAGAGGAGAGGGATGAGTTACTTACTCTCTCCCACGGCAATAAAGGGATGGTCAAGGGATGGTCGTAAGGCGATGCCCCTTGCTCCCCCAATCCACGGGGCCCACGTTCGCTTCCATAGCACCAGTAAAGGTTAACGTGGGGACACGCGCAGAGGAAGAATGCCAGTAAAGACGCGAAAGTAAGGAGTCAAAAGCGGAGAGAGAGCAAAGGAGGAACCCTAGTGCAGGAGAAGAACGAAGGTGACCTCAAAAGGCACTGCGCCCCAGCTGGACCTGCGGAACCAGCCAGCCCTGGCTTCCTAGGGGAAGAGCCATCAGCCAAGGCAAAGTCTCAGCCACTTAGGCGAGGGGTTGAGCCCTGTCCAGAGAGAGGCCTGTTTAGCCATGCTCTAGGGCCCAACTCAGGAGTGGGAGGCCAAACAGAAAGGGGCAGGGAGGAAGGAAAGGGGAACAACAAGGAAGGGCGTCTGCCGGGCCCACTGAGCCTCCTTGCGCAGAGACTGGCTGTGTCGGGGCCGTCAGGGAGGGGGCCTGCCCAGACCGGTCTACCTGAATAAAGCTGTGTATGCACGTATGCCCGTCCGCCTGCCCGTGTGCCTGTTTGCACGTGCCTGTGAGTGTAGGGGCGGGGGGCGGGGGGGAGAGCGAGAGTGGGTGTGGGTGTGGGTAGAGGTGTGGAGGTATGTGCCCGAGTTCATGATAGTAAGCACAGGTGACTACAGGGAAAGGTGTGGAGGAGGAGGGCTGCATCCAGACAGATGTGAGGAACCAAAGATGACCCCAGACGCTGCAGAGCGGGGATTCTGTCACTTGTTTGTTGGTCCGGATCCCCGCCCTTCTTTCTCCCTGCTTTTTCTCCCAGACTCTAAAATACACTCCTTTTTATAATGTCTTACATATGTCATAGAGAATGATTGTTTCTTCATCAGAGTTTGCTGAGAATATACTTCGTTTGGTTCGTTAT
Source organism: Canis lupus familiaris (assembly GCF_011100685.1). Taxonomy (NCBI): domain Eukaryota; kingdom Metazoa; phylum Chordata; class Mammalia; order Carnivora; family Canidae; genus Canis; species Canis lupus. The sequence continues at coordinate 48,128,646 of NC_049260.1, read as the reverse complement.
TGTATCTCATGGGGAGTATATATCTTTTTTCTTTTTTGCCAGAATTTTTATAGAAATTGTATTTTTCTGGGATATGAATACTTCTGTTTCTACGGACGTTTTCAATGTGCTTTGGATATTTTAAAATTTTATCAAGTTTTCTATTTTGCATAGAGTTCATTCGTTTCAGTGTTCCGAATTTTATGTTTTGTAATGATTAATTTTGTTGTTTTGACAGTTTTTATTTATTAATTCATGATATGCACAGAGAGAGTTGGAGAAACATAGGCAGAGGGATAAGTATGGTCCTCGTCGGGAACCCATGTCAGACTTGATCCGGGACTCAAATCGGGGACTCTGGGACCACACCCTGAGTATAAAGGTAGATGCTCAACTCCTGAGCCATGCAGGTGTCCCCTGGCTGTTGTTTTAAACACATTTGTGTCTTTTCCCTATTGAGTGTTAGGTTTAGAGTAATCTTAGTCTTTGTAACTTTGTTTCTGTTCTTCATCCCATCTTTTCTCTTGCTTTCCATAGAAAGTCTCAAAAACATTTGATAAATTATCATTGCTTTTTGTCATAACATTAAAATAGAACTACCATGTTATAAAGCAATCTGAATACATAGGAAATCTGCATTTTAAAGATATATGTGTATTCCCAATTTTTTGTTGTATTTTCATAGTAGCCAAGTTGTGCAAAAATTTTCACGTGAGTGGACAAATAGAAGAAATAATTATGTTATATTCATATAAGACAATGTTTAAAATATTCTGAAAGATAATATATCACCCTGAATAAAAGGAGTGTAGAGCATAAAATTTCTATTGAAATATATTGCATACTGAAAGAGAAATACTGCAAAATTCATTTATATGTGTAATCTCAGCAAGTCATACTTACAGGATGAGCATAGAATATTGATTTTTAGATGTTTGCAATATGGGAAATGACAAGGTTTTCTTCACTCGCTCCCAATTTTTTAAATATGTTGTATAAATCCTAGAGATCTAATATAGCATACTGTGATTCTAGTTACCAATTCTGCAATAATTAATTATATGTCAATTTACATACTATTTTAGTATCTTACTAAAAGTTCATATAATTGCTCTCACTAAAATAACAAAGAAAATATGTAACTGTGAAGGAACGATTTTGTTAATCTGTATGTTTGTAGTGTTTATTTCAAATGTATCCAAATGTCACACTGTAAATTCTCAATATGTAATTTTTTTTCCAAATAATGAAAAAGTTTGGAAAAATAAAAATGAATGAAATGTGAATTCAATGGATCTCACATGAACACCTAAGGCTAATGTCAAGAATTTTTAGCAAATTACATCCTAAATTTCATTATATTCTTATACTACCCATGTGTGGGAACACCATTCCTATCAAATATTGCTATCATATACATTCAAAATAACAGTCAGTGGGTGACGGGCACTGAGAGGAGCACTTGACGGGATGAGCACTGGGTGTTATATGTTGGCAAATCGAACTCTGATAAAAAAATATACAAAATAAAATAAGTCAATTTAATAAGAGGTACTCAATTTTCTATTAAATCATTTTTACTTCCCTAGCACTTGCTCTTGTCTAAAGGCATTCTAGATACTTTTATTTTTAAAATAGTAAATATTAGAAATAGAAAATCTATATTTTCCCTTTTCTGTTTACCTGTTGTTTTCCTTCGTTCAACCGATTAATGTATTGTTGGTTTCCTTCTCACTATGAGGGTTTTTGTGACATATTTTGACACTTAAAAAAAAAAGACAACAGAAATTTGTTTCTCACAGTTATGGAGGTTAGAAGTGTAAAATTCAGGTGCTGGCATGTCTGAGTTCTTCTGAGGCCTTAATCCTTAGCTTGCAGATGGCTGAATGGGTAATTTCCTATGTCTTCAGGTGGCCTTTTTCTGTGCATACACACTCATTTTCTCTTCTTTTCCAAATTTTCACATTTTAAAAACTTTTGTTTATTTTCCTTTATGAAAATATAGCTTACATACATCATATTAACTTCAGGTGCAAAACATTGTTATTCAATGATTTTATACATTACATAATGCTAACCACAACAAGTGTAGTTACCATCTATCAACAAGAAATGTTATTATATTAGTGACTATAGTTACTATTACTATGCTGTGGTTTTTTTATTCCTGTGACTTATTTATAACTGCAAGTTGGGACCTACATCTTTTGCGTTCATCCACCAATCCCGTTTGGAACCTCCAGTTCTCTGTATTTATGTGTCCATATCTACTTTTGGTTGTTTTTACATTCCACATATAAGCAGAATTATATGTAATTTGTCTGACTTACTGTATTGTCCATAATACTCTTTATGTTCATCCATGTTTTTGCTAATGCCATTCTTTTTATCGCTAAGTTAATATTCCATTGTGTGTGTGTGATATATATATATATATATATATATATATATATATATATATATATCCCCCCTCTATACATTCATCTCTTGGTTATGTAGCACAGGCAGCTAACATAACTTGGCCATCAAACATGACATTGTGATAAACATAGGAATGCATATATTTTTTCAAATTAGTATTATTGTTTTATTTGAACCAACAACCAATACTGAAATTACTGTATCATATGGTATTTCTATTTTTAATTATTATATATATATTATATATATGTATTTTATTGAGGTTTGATTTGCCAACATATAGTATAACACCCATTCTTTAAAGAATCTTCCATACTGTTTTCCATAGTGGTTAGTTTAATTTACATTCAAACAACAATGCAGGAGGATTCCCCTTTCTCCATGTCCTTACAAACACTAATTATTTCTTTTTGATTCTAGTTTTTCTGACAGTTGTGAATTGATCTCTCATCTTGGCTTTGATATGCAATTCCCTGATGATTTGTGATGTTGAGCAACTTTTCATATGACTGTTGGCAATCTGTATGTCTTCTTTAGAGAAATGTCTACTCAAATCCTTTACCATTTTCTAAAAATCTGGTTGTTTTTTAGTGTCAAGTTATAGAAGTTCATTATATATTTTGGATATTAATCTCTTATCAAATATTATCACTTGCAAATATCTTCTGCCATTCAGTAGGTTCTCTGTTTTGTTCATGAAACTTTGTTCAAAGTTTCTTTGCTATGCAAAAGTTTCTTATTTTGATGTAGTACCAATAATTTATATTTGCTTTTGTTTCCCTTGCCAGAGGAGACACATCAATAAATATTTTGCTAAGGCTGATGTCAAACAGATTACTGCCTCTGTTTTCTTTGAAGATATTTATGGTTTCAGCTCTCACATATTGGTCTTTAATCCATTTTGTTTATTTTTGTATATGGCATAATAAAGTGATCTAGTTTAATTACCATGCATACAGCTGTCCAGGTTTCCCAATAGCATTTGTTGTAGAGACTGTTATTTCCCCACTGTATATTTATAACACTATGACATAGATTAAATTACTATATATGAGTGATTTTATTTCTGGATCCCCTATTCTTTTTTTTTAAGGATTTTATTTATTTATTTGAGAGAGAGAGAGCACACACACACACAAACAGGAGGGAGGGGCAGAGGGAGAGGGAGAAGCAGACTCCTCACTGAGCAGGGAGCCCAACACAGGGCTCCATCTCAGGATCCTGAAATCATGACCTGAGCCAAAGGCAGATACTTAACCAACTGAGCCACCTAGGCGCCACTCCCTATGCTTTTCAATTGATCTATGTCTCTTCTTATGCCAGTACCATACTATTTTGATTACAATAGTGTTTTACTGTACCTTGAAATCTGGGGTTGTGATACTACCTGCATTTTTCTTTTTTTAAAGATTTATTTATTTATCTATCTATTTATTTATTTATTTATGATAGACATAGAGAGAGACACACACACACAGAGACACAGGAGGAGAGAGAGAAGCAGGCTCCATGCCAGGAGCCCGACGTGGGACTCGATCCCAAGACTCCAGGATCGTGCCTGGGCCAAAGGCAGGCGCTAAACCACTGAGCCACCCAGGGATCCCCACTACCAGCATAGGGATCCCCACTACCAGCATTTTTCATCTTCAATTTTGTTTTGGCTATTCAAGGTCTTTTGTGGTTCCACGCAAATTTTAGTATTATTTGTTCTTGATCTGTGAAAAATGATAATGTTATATTTTATTGAAATTCTAAACTACTTTTTAAAAAAGATTTATTTATTCATGAGAGAGAGAGAGAGAGAGAGAGAGAGAGAGAGGCAGAGACATAGGCAGAGGGAAAAGCAGGCTCCCCATTGGGAGCCCAATGCGGGACTCAATCCTGGATCCCAGGATCACAACCTGAGCCGAAGGCAGGCTCCCAACCGCTGAGCAACCCAGGTGTCCCATAAACTACTTTAAATAGTATAAACATTTTAACAATTTTAATTCTTCCAACCCATGAACATTGGGTTTGTGTTGTCTTCAAATTTTTTCATCAGTTATCTTACAGTTTTTAAGAGTATAGGTTTTTTATTTCCATGGTTAAATTTATTCTTAGGAGTATTATTCTTTTTGTTACAACTGTAAATGGAGGGCAGCCTGGGTGGCTCAGTGGTTTAGCGCTGCCTTCGGCCCAGGGCATGATCCTGGAGACCCGGGATTGAGTCCCATGTTGCGCTCCCTGCATGATGGCGCCTGCTTCCCCCTCTGCCTGTGTCTCTGCCTCTCTCTCTCTCCATGTCTCTCATGAATAAATAAATAAAATCTTAAAAAAAAACAACTGTAAATGGAATTATTTTCTTAATTTGTCTGTGAGTTCATTATTAGTGTCTAAAACCACAATAGAGGCACCTGGGTGGCTCAGTCAGTTAAACATCTGACTCTTGATTTCAGCTCAGATCATGGTCTCAGAATCATGGGATTGACTGGGCCCCATGTAGGGCTCCACCCTCTGTAGGGAGTCTGATTGAGGACCCTCTCCCTCTCTCCGATCTGCCCCTCTCTCTAATAAATAAATAAATCTTTGAAAATACAATAAATTTCTGTATATTAACTTTATATTTTGCAAATTCACTGAACTTATTTGTAGGTTTTAATACGTTTTTGGTGAAGTCTTTAAGGTTTTCATTATATAGTATCAAATCTGCAAATTAGGAGTTTGATTTCTTACCAAATTTGATGCCTTTTATTTCTTATTTTTTGTCACTTTATTTTTTATTATTTTAATTTCGATGTAGTCCCAAGAGCTTATTTCCTTTTTTCCCATTGCCTCAGGAGACACATACAAAAGGGTGCTGCTGTGACAAATGTCAGAGAAACTACTGCGCCCTCTTGTAGGATTGTTATGGTTTCAGGTCTCCTATTAGGTCCTCAATCCATTTTTGAGTTCATTTTGGGTTATGGCATAAGAGGGTGGCTCAGTTTATTCTGCATGTAGCTATCTAGTATTCCCAACACCATTTGTTAAGGAGACTATCTTCTTTCCATTGCATATTCTTGCCTCCATTATTGAGTTTTTTTTTAAGATTTTATTTATTCATAGAGACAGAGGGAAAGAGGGGCAGAGACACAGGCAGAGGGAGAAGCAGGCTCCATACAGGAAGCCTGATGTGGGACTCGATCCGGGATCTCCAGGATCACACCTGGCTGCAGGCGGTGCTAAACTGCTGCGCCACCAGGGCTGCCCTCCATTATTGAATTTTAATCAACCATGTAATTGTGGGTTTATTTCTCGGCTTTCTATTCTGTTCCATGGATCTGTCTCAATTTTTATGCCACTACCATATCTTACTACTTTGTAATATAACTTGGAATCTGGAATTGTGATACCTCTATAGTTTTTTTCTTTTTCAAGACTGCTTTCACTATTCCAGTTCTTTTCTGGTTCCATGCAAATTTTAGGATTGTCTGTTCTACTTCTGTGAAAAACACTGCTGGTATTTTGATAGGGAGTTCATTAAACGTGTAAATAGCTTTGGGTAGTATAGACATTTTAACAATATTTGTTCTTCCAATCCATAAATACAGAATGTCTTTCCATTTTCTTTGTGTCATGTTCAATTTCTTTCATTAGAATTTTATAGTTTTCAGAGACAGATCTTTCACCTTTTTGGTTAATTATATTCTTAGGTATTTTATTATTTTTGATGCAATTGTAAATGAGATTGTTTTCTTACTTTATCTGCTGTTTTATTATTAGTGTATAGAAACACATTTCTGCACAATGATTTTGCATCCTGCAGATTTTACTGAATTCATTTATCAGTTCTAGTAATTTTGTGGTGGAGTCTTTGGGTTGTTTTATATAGGGTATCATATCATCTTCAAATAATGGAAGTGTTATTTCCTTACTGATTTGAATGCCTTTTGTTTTTTTGTTTTCTGATTGCTGTCGGTAAGTTTAACAGTACTATCTTGAGTAATATTGGTGAGTGTGGACATCCTTGTCATCCTTCCTGACCTTAAAGGAAAAGCTCGCAGTTTCTCCCCATTGAGTGTGATGTTAGCTCTGTGTTTTTTTATGCTGAGGTATGTTCCCTCTAAACCTACTTTGTTGAATGGATGTTGTACTTTCTCAAATTTTTCTACGTCTCTTGAAATGATTGTATCATTTTTATCCTTGCTCTTACTGATAGGATGTATAACATTAATTTGCAAACACTGAACTACTCTCCCAGAAATAAATCCCACTTGATCATCTCAAATGATTTTTTTTTCTGATGAATTGTTGAATTTGGCTTGCTAGTATTTTATTGAGTATTTATTGAAAAAGTTTGCATTTATGTTTTTCAGGGACCTTGGTCAGTAGTTCTTTTTTTGTGGTCATCTGGTTTTGGTATCAGGGTAATGCTGTCCTCATAGAATGAATTTGGAAGTTTTTGTTCCACTTCTGATGTTTGGGAAAGTTTTATAATAGTTATCAACTCTTCCTTAAATGTTTGTTTGAATTCCCTGTGAAGCCATCTAGTCCTGGACTTTTGTTTGCTGGGAGTTTTTTGATTACTGATTTAATTTCTTTACTGGTAATTGTTCCTGATTCAGTTTTGGTTGGTTATATATTTCTAGGAATTTATGCATTTCTTCCAGGCTGTCCAATTTGTTGGCATATAATTTTCATATTCTCTTACAATCTTTTGTATTTTTGTGATGTCAGTTGTTTTTCTCCTCTTTCATTGTGATTTTATTTGAACCCTCTCTCATTTTTTTTTCCCCATGAGTCTGGCTAAAGGTTTATCAATTTTGTTGATCTTTTCAAAAAACCAGCTCCTGATTTCACTGACCTTTATTATTATTATTATTATTATTATTATTATTTTGCTTTCTATATCATTTATTTGCACTCTAATCTTTATTATTTTTATACTTCTCCTAGTTTGGGGTTTTGTTTGTTCTTTTTGTGGCTCCTTTAGGTGTAGAGTTAAGCTGTTTATTTGATATTTTTCCTGCTTCATGAGGTTGGCTTCTATTTGCTGTAAATCTACCCCCTTAGAACTGCTTTTTCTGCCCCCCCCCCCGAAAGACATTGAATCATTGTATTTTCATTTTCAATCCTCTCCGTTAAATTTTTATTTATTTAAGATTTTATTTACTTATTTAATCATGAGAGACAAAGAGAGAGGATAGAGACAGGCAGAGGGAGAAGCAGGCTCCCCACAGGGAGCCTGATTCAGGGTTCAATTCCCAGACCTCAGGACCACAGGATCATGACCTGAGCCAAATGTGGATGCTCAGCCACTGAGCCACCCATGTAATTACCCATGTAATTTTTAATTTCATCTTTGATTTCATGGTTTTCCCATTCATTGCTTAGTAGCATGTTATTTAACCTCAATGTATTTGTATTCTTTCCACTGTTTTTCTCATGGTTAATTCCTAGTTTCACAGCATTGTCTGAAAAGATTTATGGTATGACTTCAATCTTTTTGAATTTGTTGAAACTTGCTTTGTGGTCTACTATGTGATCTAGTCAGAAGAATGTTCCATGTGCACCTGAAAAGCATGTGTATTCTGCTGTTTTAGGATAGTTTGTTCTGAATGCATTTGTTAAGTCCATCTGGTTCAGTGTGTCATTCAACACAACTGTTTCCTTGTTAATTTTCTATTGGGATGATCTGTTTACGTAAATGAAGTGTTAAAGTCCCTACTATCACTGTTGTTACTATCAATTAGTTCCTTTATGTTTGTTATTAACCATCTTATGTATTTTGCTTTCTCATGTTTGCTGCATAAATCTTTTCAATTGTTTTATGTTCCTTTTGGATTGCCCCCCTTATTACTATATAGCATCCTTCCTTGTCTGTTCTTAAAATCTTTGTTTTAACATCTATTTTGTCCGCTCTAAGTTCTGCTATCTTGGCTCTCTTCAGGTCCATTTTGCATGATGAATTTTTCCCCATCTCCTCACCTTCAATCTGGAGGTGCATTTAGGACTGAAATGAGTCTATTGTAGGCAGCACATCAATGGTTCTTAGTGGTTTTTGTTTTAATCCATTCTGATACCCTATGTCTTTTGATTGGAGTATTTAGTCCACTTACATTCAGAGTGATTACTGGAAGATATGAATTTAGTGCCATTGTGTTACTGTGAAGTTGGTGTTTCTGGAGATTTTCTATGTTCCTTTGCAATATTTGTTGCTTTTGGTCTTCTTCCCCCAAAGAATCTCCTTTAATAGTCCTTGCAGGGCTGATTTAGTGGTCATGAACGCCTTCAGTTTATCTGGGAAACTCTCTAATTCTCCTTCTATGATGAATGAAAGCCTTGCTGTACAAAGTATTCTTCACTGCGTATTTTTCCCATTCGACATATTGAATATACCCCTGCCACTCTCTTCTGGACTGCCATGTTTCTTGGACAGCTCTGCTATGAACTTGATCTGTCTTCCCTTGTAGGTGAAGGATTTCTTTTTTTTTCTTTCTGCTTTCAGGAATCTTTCACTGTCTATGTGTGTTCTCTCAGTCCTCATATTGATTTCCTGGATGTGAAGAATGATTTGATATTTATCTAGCTGTGTTTGACAGATAAGGTATGCATAAAGTCCTCCTACTACTCCATCATCTTAACCTAGATTCAGCAGTTTATATGTTTCTAGGAATTTATCCATTTCTTCCAGTTTCCCAATTTGTTGGCATATAGTTTTTCATAATATTCTCTTATAATTGTTTGTATTTCTATGGAGTTAGTTGTTATTTCTCCTCTCTCATTTGCAATTTTATTTCTTTGGGTACTTTCTCTTTCCTTTGATAATTCTCGCTAGAGGTTTATCAATTTTATTGAGCTTTAAAAAGAACCATCCTCTGGTTTCTTTGATCTGTTCCATTGTTTTTTTAAGTTTCTACATCACTATGTCTGCTTTCATCTTTATTATTTCCTTTCTTCTTCTAGCTTTAGGCTCCATGTGTTGTTCTTTTACGAGCTCCTACATGTGTAAATTTAGGGTGTTTATTTGAGATTTTTCTTGCTTAAGATAAGGTTTATTGCTACACATACATCCCCCTTAAGACTACTTATGCATCCAAAAGTTTTTGGACCATTGTCCAATGTGGTCATTTGTATTTCTTTCCATGTATTTTTTATTTCTATTTTGATTCTGTGGTTGATTTTTTCATTGTTTGTTAGCATGTTGTTTAACATCCATGTTATTTGTGGTCTTTTCAAATTTTTTCTTCTGATTGACTTTAAGTTTCATAGCATTGTGGTGAGAAAATATGCATGGTATGATCTCCATCTATTTATACTTGTTGAGTCCTGATGTGTGACCTCATATGTGATCTATCCTGGAGAATATCCCAAAAAAGAATATGTGTGTTCTGCTGCTTTAAGATGAAATGTTCTGGGACGCCTGGGTGGCTCAGTGGTTGGGCACCTGCCTTCGGTTCAGGTCTGATCCCAGGATGTGGGATCGAGTCCCACATCGGGCTCCCTGCAAGGAGCCTGCTGCTCCCTCCGCCTGTGTCTCTGCCTCTCTCTCAGTCTGTGTCTCTCATGAATAAATAAATACATCTTTAAAAAAAGATGAAATGTTCTGAATATATCTGTTAAGTCCACCTGGTCCACTGTGTCATCCCAAGCTATTGTGTCCTTGTTGATTTCCTCCTTCAATCATCTGTTTATTGCTGTAAGTGAGGTGTTACAGTCCTCTCTATTTTCTATTATTAATTATTTCCTTTATATGGTGGTTAATTGATTTCTATATTTGGGTGCTCCCAAGTAAGTGGCATAAACATAACTATTGTTAGATCTTCTTGCTGGATAGACCCCTTTATTATGATATAGTGCCCTTCTTCATCTCACATTACAGTCTTTGGTTTAAATCTCGTTTGTTATAGGTATGACTACTCTGGCTTCCTTTTGACTCCATTATCAAGATAAATGGTTGCCCATCCCCTCACTTTAAATCTGCAGGATTCTTTAGGTCTAAAAGGACTCTCTTATAGGCAGCAAATAGATGGGTCTTGGTTTTTTATCCATTTTATCACTATAACTGTTTAAATTGGATTATTTAGTCCATTTATACTCAATGAAATTATTGATAGATAATTATTAATTGCCATTTTGGTACTTTTGTTGTTTTTTGGAGTTCTCTGATCATTTATTTAATTGCTCTTTCATCATTTGTTGGTTTTCTTTAGTGATACACCTGATTATTTCAAACCCATTAGTGTTTTAGAGAATAACACACAGTGCTCATCCTGTCAAGTGCCCCCCTCAGTGCCTGTCACCCATTCAAACCAACGCCCGCCCTCCTCCCCATCCACCACCCTTAGTTCGTTTCCCAGAGTTAGGGGTCTTTATGTTCTGTCTCCCTTTCTGATATTTCCCACACATTTCTTCTCCCTTCCCTTCTATTCCCTTTCACTATTATTTATATTCCCCAAATGAATGAGACCATATAATGTTTGTCCTTCTCTGATTGACTTATTTCACTCAGCATAATACCCTCCAGTTCCATCCACATTGAAGCAAATAGTGGGTATATGTCATTTCTAATGGCTGAGTAATATTCCATTGTATACATAAACCACATCTTCTTTACCCATTCATCTTTCGATGGACACCGAGGCTCCTTCCACAGTTTGAGTGCCAGGTTTTCTATATAGAGAATCATCTCCCCTGAAAATAGTGAAAGTTTTACTTCTTCCTTGCAAATTTGGATTTTTTTTGGGGGGGGGTCTGGTTACGATGGCTAGGACTTCAAATGCTATGTTATTTAAAAGTGGTAAGAGGGATCCCTGGGTGGCGCAGTGGTTTGGAGCCTGCCTTTGGCCCAGGGCACGATCCTGGAGACTCAGGATCGAATCCCACGTCGGGCTCCCTGCGTGGAGCCTGCTTCTCCCTCTGCCTGTGTCTCTTCTCTCTCTCTCTCTCTCTCTGTGTGACTATCATAAATAAATAAAAATTTAAAAAAAAAAAAATAAAAGTGGTAAGAGTGAACATCAATGTCTTGTATCTGGCCAGAGGAAAAGCTCTCAGTTTTTCGCTCACTGAGAATCATATTAGTTATGAGTATTTTGTATATGGTCTTTATGATGCTGAGGTATGTTCCCTCTATCCCTACTTTGTTGATAGTTTTTATCATGAATGGATGTTGTACTTTGTGAAATAATTTTTCTGCATCTATTGAAATTATCATGATTTTTGCCCTTTCTTTTATTAATATAGTATAGCATAATGATTGATTTTTGAATATTGAAACACTCTTGCAGCCCAGGTATAAATACCACTAAATTTTGATGATGATTCTTTTAATGTACTGTTGGATTCAATTTACTAATAATTTATTGAGAATTTTTGCATCCATATTCATCAACGGTATTGGTTGATGAATTAATTTCCTTTTTTTAGTTGAGAATGCCTGGTTTTGTTACCAGTGTAATACTGGCCTCACAAAATGAAATTGGAAGTTATACTTCAATTTCTATTTTTTGCAATAGTTTGAGAAATATAGGTATTAACTCCTCTGTTAATGTTTTCTTGAATTCACCTGTGAAGCCATCTGGTGGGTACTGGACTTTTGTTTTTTAATTGCTGATTGAATTGCTTTGCTGGTTATCAGTCTTTTCAACTTCTCAATTTCTTCTTGTTTCAGTTTTAGTAGTTTACATGTTTCTAGGAATTTATCCATTTTTTTTAGGCTGTCCAATTTGTTGGCATATAGTTTCTCATTATATTCTCTTCATAATTGTATGTATTTCTGTGGTGTTGCTTGTTATTTCTCCTCTCTCATTTGTGACTTAATTTATTTGAATTCCTTTTCTTTTTGATAACTCTGGCAGGGGAGTTATCAATTTTATTAATTTTTTCAAAGGATCACCTTCTGATTCCATTGATCTCTTCTGTTTTTGTTTTGTCTTTTAAGATTCTATATCATTTCTTTCTTTTCTAATCTTTATTATTTATATTCTTCCGCTTGCATTATGTTTCCTTTGTTGTTCTTTATCCAGCTCCTTTATGTATACGGTTAGATAGTTTGAGAGTTTTCTTGCTTTTCGAAGTCGGCCTTATTATAATTTACATTCCTCTTACGACTGCTTTAGCTGCATTCTAAATGTTTTGGACCACACTGAGGGGGGCACTTGGAGGGATGAGCAGTGGGTGTTATGCTTAATGTTGGCAAATTTAACTCAAATTAATTAATTAATTAATTAAAAATAAATAAATAAATAAATGTTTTGGACCATTGTGTTTTCATTTTAGTTTGTTTCCTTGTATTTATTTCTTATTTGATTTCCTGATTGACCCACTCATTGTTTAGCAGAATGTTGTTTAACTTCCATGTATTTCTCGTATTTCTAAATTTTTTTCTTCTGGTTGACTTCAAGTTTCATAGCGTTATGGTCAGAAAATACACAAGATTTGATCTCGAACTTTTCGTACTTTCTGAGGTGTAATCTGTGACCTAATATGAACTCTACTGTGTAGCATATCCCATGTGCACTTGACAAGAATATATATTCTGAAGCTTTGGAATGGAATGTTCTGAATTTATCTGTTAAGCAGTTCTTGTCCAGTATGTCATTCAAAGCCATTGTTTCCTTATTGATTTTCTGTTTAGATGATCTATCCATTAATGAATATGGGCTGTTACTGCCCCTTAATATTAGTGTATTATCATCAATGAGTTCCATTATGTTTGTTATAAACTGTATTTTATATTTGGGTGCTCCCATGTTGGATGCATTAATATTTACAATGGTTATATCTGTTAGATAGTTGCCTTTATTATGATATACTATGTTTCTTCATGTCTTGTTACAGTCTTTGGTTTAAAATTTGGATTATCCAGGGATGCCTGGGTGGCTCAGTGGTTGAGTGTCTGCCTTTGGCTCAGGGCGTGATGCCACAGTCCCGGAATTGAGTCCCTTGTTGGGCTCTTCGCAGGGAGTCTGCTTCTACCTCTGCTTATGTTTCTGGCCCCCTCTCTCACTCTGTCTCTCATAAATAAAATCTTTAAAAAAATAAAAAATAAAATCTAGTTTATCCAGGCACCTGGTTGGCTTAGTGGTTGAGCATCTGCCTTTGGCTCAGGTCGTGATCCCAGGGGTCCTGGGATTGAGTACCACATCAGGCTCTGGGCAAAGGAACTGCTTCTTCCTCTGCCTATGTCTCTACCTCTCTCTTTGTGTCTCTCATGAATAAATAAATAAATAAAACCTTAAAAATAAAATCTAGTTTATCTGATACAAGCATTGTTACCTTTATGTTCTTTTGAGGTCCATAATACATGTTTCTCTATCTACCCACTTTCAAAGAGCAGGTTAAGTCTGCTATTTCTTTACTGATCTGTTATTTCTTTACTGATCTGTCTACACATTCTATTCATTATTGAAAGTGAAGTATTTATGTCTTCAACTATTACTATTTCTCTCTTCAGTTTTCTCCTCTTATAAAGCATAGTCTTCCATCTCTGCACTTAATCTCACCTCCATCAAACTATTAATTATACCCACTTTTTCCTGTTCCTTCAGCCTCTCCTTATTTGACATTTCCATAAATATTTTTTTCTTTTTTTTAATTTATTTTTTATTGGTGTTCAATTTACTAACATACAGAATAACCCCCAGTGCCCGTCACCCATTCACTCCCACTCCCCACCCTCCTCCCCTTCTACCACCCCTAGTTCGTTTCCCAGAGTTAGCAGTCTTTACGTTCTGTCTCTCTTTCTGATATTTCCCACACATTTCTTCTCCCTTCCCTTCTATTCCCTTTCACTATTATTTATATTCCCCAAATGAATGAGAACATACACTGCTTGTCCTTCTCCGATTTACTTCACTCAGCATAATACCCTCCAGTTCCATCCATGTCGAAGCAAATGGTGGGTATTTGTCATTTCTGATAGCTGAGTAATATTCCACTGTATACATAAACCACATCTTCTTTATCCACTCATCTTTCGATGGACACCGAGGCTCCTTCCACAGTTTGGCTATTGTGGCCATTGCTGCTAGAAACATCGGGGTGCAGGTGTCCTGGCGTTTCATTGCATCTGAATCTTTGGGGTAAATCCCCAACAGTGCAATTGGTGGGTCGTAGGGCAGGTCTATTTTTAACTCTTTGAGGAACCTCCACACAGTTTTCCAGAGTGGCTGCACCATTCACATTCCCACCAACAGTGTAAGAGGGTTCCCTTTTCTCCACATCCTCTCCAACATTTGTGGTTTCCTGCCTTGTTAATTTGCCCCATTCTCACTGGTGTGAGGTGGTATCTCATTGTGGTTTTGATTTGTATTTCCCTGATGGCAAGTGATGCAGAGCATTTTCTCATATGCATATTGGCCATGTCTGTGTCTTCCTCTGTGAGATTTCTCTTCATGTCTTTTGCCCATTTCATGATTGGATTGTTTGTTTCCTTGGTGTTGAATTTAATAAGTTCTTTATAGATCTTGGAAACTAGCCCTTTATCTGATGTCATTTGCAAATATCTTCTCCCATTCTGTAGGTTGTCTTTTAGTTTTGTTGACTGTATCCTTTGCTGTGCAAAAGCTTCTTATCTTGATGAAGTCCCAATAGTTCACATTTCCATAAATATTTAATATTCTCAAGTCTTAAAAAAATATTCTCAAGTCTTTTCCTTCAAAACAAGGTTTCATTTAACCTTATGTTCCTCTCATTATATTTATCCTTATTCCCCTGTATCATAGTTCAACTTCTTGAAAGCGCACTCTACACTCTCTAAACAATTCTCCAATCTCCCTCCATGCACTCCCCAAACAACTACAATCCTTTTCTTCTATGCCAAATCAAGGCCTTCTTTTGATAAATTAAATGACTGTTCTCCCCTTCCTTTCTCAATGCCAACGAATACTTTAAAGTCTTTTACAAAAACATGCTGATATTGTTGATTACCTCCTCATTCTTGATATATACTTTTCCTTTAGGTGATAGGACACTCCTTTTTTTTTTTTTTAGGACACTTCATTTCCTATTCATCTTCCTTCCATCTTTGGCTATGCAGTTTCATTTACAGAATCCTCTTCCTCTCATAGTCTTTTCAATGTTGTTGTGCTTCAGAATTCCACTTCACTCTCTGGTCTCATATTATACACTCCCCATGACTTTAGCTCCCATTTATGTACTCACAATCCCCATCTATATGCTGATAACATCCAAATCTGCATTCCTCATCTGTAATTCTAACATTCTAAAGAATGTTTACATGTGAATGTCCCACAAGAATCTCAAATTAATCATGGCTGAAAATGAAGTATACCTCATCAACTTTCTTCACCTGGGTGCCTCCCATTTATAGTGTATGTTTAATTCAAATCTCCCTTAGAGATGATTCTGTCTCCAGCACTAAAATGTGTAATCTTCAAGGGCAGGTGCACAGTTTAATACTCTGTGTACCTGACACACAAAAATTCTCAGTAAGTGCTGACTGAATTG
The DNA here is from genome assembly GCF_011100685.1 of Canis lupus familiaris. Taxonomy (NCBI): domain Eukaryota; kingdom Metazoa; phylum Chordata; class Mammalia; order Carnivora; family Canidae; genus Canis; species Canis lupus. Next base: position 48,112,818 of record NC_049260.1, on the reverse strand, counting down.
AACTGAATAAGTTTCAAATTAACATATTTTCTTCCCTAGAAAATTTGAAAATCTCTTCCTCTATAGTTTCTTCAAAATTAATAAGATTTCATTTTTCCTGTCCTTAATATATGTACTAAAACATTTTATTTTGCTGTGAGGGCACTGATGACTTTCTGATCTTTGTGACTGGGGAGGTGCTGAAGCCTTGCCTCATTCTTAGAACATCCTCTCTAATAGGCTGTTTCAGAATCTCTTTTCTCATACACAACACTGGAGTGCACCAAAATTCTAAGGTTTTTATAAAAACGTGTCTGACCAGGATCCCTGGGTGGCTCAGCAGTTTAGTGCCTGCCTTCGGCCCAGGTCACGATCCTGGAGTCCCAGGATTGAGTCCCACATCAGGCTCCCTGCATGGAGCCTGCTTCTCCCTCTGCCTCTCTCTCTCTCTCTCTCTCTCATAAATAAATAAAAATCTTTAAAAAAAATAAAAACGTGTCTCACCAAAGAATACATACTCTGTGATTCCATGTATATAAAGTTCAAGCACAGGCAAACTTGATAGATGGTGATTAAAGTCAGAATAGTGGTTACTTCTTGAGGGTACTAACTTGAAGGGGCACAAATGAACCTTCTGGGTTACTGAAAATGTTCTATATTTTGATCTAGGTTGTGGTTACATAAATGGATAAATATAGGTATAAACTTATCAGAACTACATACTTAAGATTTATGTACTTTACTATAAGTTATATATCAATTAATAAACAAACAAACTTATGAACTTCTGTTGTGTACGTTATCTTCTACATTCCTAATCAACAAGATGGAAAGATGCTATGGTGAGAATTCAATGTGTATCAATGTGCATCTACCAAGCATATGATATGTACAATAATAGATAAATACCAGACAGAAACATGGCAATGAGGAAGTAATCACTTCTAGAAGCAAAAAACAAGAAATAAAAGAAAACTTTCTTAAGGTTAAGACAACTGAGCAGGACTATGAAGAGCAAAGTTCATGAAGTAAAGAGTATAAAGAGATTACAGGAAAACAAATGCACAAAAAAATGGGAATCAAACATAGTAGATTCAAGGAAACCCTGGTAAAACATAAACTACAAGAAAGGGATTATATAAAACTTGGGGTGGTGTAGTGATTAGTGGTAAGAGAGCAGTTCCAGTAAGAGGCATGTCATAGAGAATTTTTAGGCTACACTAAGACTATCACAGGAAACAGAAAGTCATTAAAAGATTTTTAATTAGAGAAACAATATGGTTAGATATATACTCTAGAGACTGTACAAAAAGTCATCAGGCAGTAGTGGAGGCAGCAGCTTCAGTTAGGAAACTATTTTTGTCATCAGGAGAAACGGTAAGGGCCTAAACTAGGGTACCACAGAACACCTGGGTGACTCAGTGGTTGAGCGGCTGCCTTTGGCTCAGGGCATGATCCTGCAGTCCTGGGATTGAGTCCTACATCAGGTTCCCTGCAGGGAGCCTGCTTCTCCCTCTGCCTACGTCTCTGCCTCTCTCATGAATAAATAAATAAAATCTTTGAAAAATAAAAATAAATAAACCAGAGTACTGGAATAGAGTTTTAGAAATGGAAAAGAAGACAAATTCATGAGATATTTTGAAGAATAATCCTTTATGATTTTACATCAGATTAAAAAGTAGAGGTAAAAAAGGAGAAATATGACATGATGCCCAAGTTGTTTATCCTTGAGAATATTAGTACCAACAAAAATGTGGTGCTAGTGGTGGTGTAATAGAGTTCAGTTGGCTTGATGAGTCTGAAGCCTGATATAAAGCATTTGTATATTTAATTAAACTCAAGGCAGTGGGCGAGATTGCCAAGCAGAACTGAGACTTCAAACAGGGAGTTTTAGGAACCACTAAATCTAAAGATTCCAGCAGAGGAGGAGTACTCAAAAAAAAAGAGTGAGAAACAAAGGCCAGATATATAAGAGAAGAACTGAAAGAGAAGGATGTCCTAGGGAGCAAAAGAGGAGAGAATTTTAAATATTAGAGTCACAATAAAAGCTTAAAGCTATTCACTAAATCTGGCCATCAGATCTATAGTAATCTATACCACAAAGCATGCATAGCCATTCTAACAATTTCCTGCATCTCTACATACAGTTTTTCAACATTCTCACCCATTCTTATCTACTCTACTCTAGCTAGTATTTCTCAATCCTATCTGGCCCTGTTTCTTATTTTATTGCTTATTTCACTATACTGAAGTGATATACAAAATATCTGATATACAAAATATCAAAAATATGATATCTACAATATAAAAGAGAAATACAAAGAAAGCAGTTTATGGTGAAACAGAATGTATTTCAAAATGGAAATGCTGGGTCATGACAACACTAAAAGACACATGTAGACAAATATACATAGAATGCCTGTAAATGTACTAGTTACAAATGCTCTTTTACAGGTCTGTTATTACTCTCATTTCAAATATCCAAGAACAGTATTTTTGTAGGTGAAATGATTTTCCAAACTGAACATTCTTGGTAACATTCTGAACAAAACAAAGTAAGATCTATGTTAGTGTACATGGTAGATGCAGTCCTAGAAAAGTCAGTGTATATTAAAACTTTCTTTGTATATAATATGAAGTTTGATTCAAGGCCTGGATCAATACAAAGGGGCGTTTCATCTATATAAACATCCAATGGGATAGTCAAATTTGTCTGGTACATAGAAAAATTATTTTTTTTTGTGCAGCCTGTTCTGACACAAAACCCTGATCATAATAGGACAGGAAGTACTCCAGTCATTATGATTATCTACAAGCGCCTCACAAACTTTCAAATGATCTCCTTTGGTTGATACTACCATCACTGAGAGCCACCACCACTTTATTCCCATCCAAAGACGAAAACAATCCCTTCCTTAGCATTGCACGCCCATTTAATAACAAGGCTGATTTCTTTTCTTTCTCAGTTATTAGGAATTCTCTTCTCTCCTAGAACATCAATCTCTTCCTCCTTACTTGTTGCTGTTGGCCAATAAGCTTTCCCAACTTTCTGCAATTTTTAACAATCTGCCATGGCACTTAAACCTCTTACAATTATCATCCATTTTTATCTTCTCCTCCTTACCTGAACATCTCTGAGTGGTGTATACTGGCTTCAATTTGGCACCTTCTAGTCATTCTTCAACCCACTGCAGCCTTACTTCTATTCTAACAACACTGAAACTATTCATGTTAAATTCATTCATGAACTCAATGAAAGTTTTTCGCATTGAACTAAACTTATTGAATCCTCTACTATCTATAATGCTGCTGTCCACATTTCTCTTAAAATGGGCATCAAGGAGGCGGGGCAAGATGGCAGAAGAGTAGGGTCCCCAAGTCACCTATCCCCACCAAATTACCTAGATAACCTTCAAATCATCCTGAAAACCTACAAATTCGGCTTCAGATTTAAAGAGAAAACAGCTGGAATTCTACAGTGAGAAGAATTCACGCTTCTATCAAGGTAGGAAGACGGGGAAGAAAGAGAAAAAAAGGCATCCAAGGGGGAGAGGCCCCAAGAGGAGCCAGGCTAAGGCCATGAGGCAAGTGCCCCCAGGACAGGAGAGACCCATCCCGGAGAAGCAGGAGCTTCACCAACCTTCCCGGAGGGAAAGAAGCTCACAGGGAGTTGGAGAAGGATCCCAGGAGGGGCGGGGATGCCCTCAGGCTCCCTGGGACACTAACAGAGCACCTGCGCCCCAGGGAGAGCAAGCCACACCCCGCAGCCAAGCTCACTAAAGGGCTGCAGCACAAGCCTGCTGGACCCAGGAGCAGCTCCGAGGCGGCTAGGGGGAGGCTCTGGGGAGAGGGCTGCATGACTGGTTGCAGCTGGGAAGCGGCTCTGGCAGAGGCTCCGAGCAGAGGGGGCTGCGCGGCCAGGAGCGCGACTCCAACAGTGCAGGCCCGGGAGTACAGGGCACCGGGGACACAGCCCAGGATCCAACTTTCCCCCCAGGACAGGCATAAGCCAGGAGGGCCCAGGACAGCAAGGACACTCCTGCCACCAGGCGACCCCGAGCTGAGCAGATCAGTGGCCCCCGCCCCCGGAGCATCCAGGCCCCTGTAGACTGAGAGCTCCTAAGTTAGGACAGGAGCTGACTCCACCTGCTACTGTTGTTGTTCTTCCTGGGGTCTCACAGGATAAACAACCCCCACTGAGCTTCACAGTGGCCTCACCGATAAACAGGTTAAACAACTTTCATTGAGCCTTGCACCAGGCTGCAGGCTGAGCAGCTCCCCCAAGTCCCACCTGAAAATCAGCACAGCAGGCCCCTCTCCCAGAAGACCACTTAGACAGACAGGGGAAAAACAAATTATTGACCAAGGAGCACTGGAAAGTTCCAGGGGAAGTCAAGGGATTTACAGTATAGAGAAGCAGAGGATACGCCCCCTTGTTTTTTTGTTATTTCTGTTTGCTTCCCCCCCTTTTTTCTTTTCTTCTCTTCAGTTTTTTTCCTTTTTTTTCTTTCTTCTTTTTCTTTTCTTCTTTCTCTTCTCTCTTTTTCTCCTTTTCCCAATACAACTTGTTTTTGGCCACTCTGCACTGAGCAAAATGACTAGAAGGAAAACCTCACCTCAAAAGAAAGAATCAGAAACAGTCCTCTCTCACAAAGAGTTACAAAAACTGGATTACAATTCACTGTCAGAAAGCCAATTCAGAAGCACTATTATACAGCTACTGGTGGCTCTAGAAAAAAGCATAAAGGACTCAAGAGACTTCATGACTGCAGAATTTAGATCTAATAAGGCAGAAATTAAAAATCAAATGAATGAGAGGCATCCAAACTAGAGGTCTTAACGACGAGGGTTAACGAGGTGGAAGAACTAGTGAGTGACATAAAAGACAAGTTGATGGCAAAGAGGGAAACTGAGGAAAAAAGAGACAAAGAATTAAAAGATCATGAGGATAGATTAAGAGAAAGAAATGAAGCCTGAGGAAGAAAAATCTACGTTTAATTGGGGTTCCCGAGGGCACAGAAAGCGACAGAGGTCCAGAATATGTATTTGAACAAATCATAGCTGAAAATTTTCGCAATTTGTGAAGGGAAACAGGCATTCAGATCCAGGAAAAAGAGAGATCGCCCCTTAAAATCAATAAAAACCACTAAACACCTCGACATTTAATAGTGAAGTTCGCAAATTTCAAAGATAAAGAGAAGATCCTTAAATCAACAAGACACAATAAATCTCTAACTTTTATGGGGAGAAATATTAGATTAACAGCAGACCTCTCCAGAGACCTGGCAGGCCAGGAAGGGCTGGCAGGATATATTCAGGGTCCTAAATGAGAAGAACCTGCAGCCAAGAATATTTTATTCAGCAAGGCTCTCATTCAGAATAGAAGGAGAAAGAAAGAGCTTCTAAGATAGGCAGGAACTGAAAGAATGTGTGACCACCAAACCAGCTTGCAAGAAATTTTAAGGGGGACTCATAAAATTCCTCTTTAAGAGGAAGTCCAATGGAACAATCCACAAAAACAGGGACTGAATAGGTATCATGATGACACTAAACTATTTCAAGAGTAACTCTGAACGTGATGGGCTTAATGACCCCATCAAAAGGCGCATGGTTTCAGACTGGACAAAAAAGCAGGACCCATCTATTTGCTGTCTAAAAGAGACTCATTTTAGACAGAAGGACACCTACAGCCTGAAAATAAAAGGTTAGAGCACCATTTGCCATTCAAATGGTCCTCAAAAGAAAGCAGGGGTAGCCATCCTTATATCAGATAAACTAAAATTTATCCCGAAGACTGTAGTGAGAGATGAAGAGGGACACTATACCATACTTAAAGGATCTATCCAAGAAGAGGACTTAACAATCATCAATATATATGCCCCAAATGTGGGAGCTGCCAAATATATCAATCAATTAATAACCAAAGTAAAGACATACTTAGAAATAATACACTTATACTTGGTGAGTTCAATGTAGCGCTTTCTACAATTGATCGGTCTTCTAAGCACAACATCCCCAAAGAAACAAGTGCTTTAAATGATACACTAGACCAGATGGATTTCACAGATATATACAGAACTTTACATCCAAACTCAACTGAATACACATTGTTCTCAAGTGCACATGGAACTTTCTCCAGAATAGACCACATACTGGGTCACAAATCAGGTCTGAACCGATACCAAAAGATTGGGATCCTCCCCCGTGTATTCTCAGACCATAATGCTTTGAAATTAGAACTAAATCACAAGACGGAGTTTGGAAGGCTTTCAAACAACTGGAGGTTAAGGACCATCCTGCTAAAAGATGAAAGGGTGAACCAGAAAATTAAGGAAGAATTAAAAAGATTCATGGAAACTAATGAGAATGAAGATACAACCGTTCAAAATCTTTGGGATGCATCAAAAGCAGTCCTGAGGGGGAAATACATCGCAATACAAGTATCCATTCAATAACTGGAAAGAACTCAAATACAAAAGCTAACCTTACACCAAAAAGAGCTAGAGAAAAAACAACAAATAGAACCTACACCCAGCAGAAGAGACTTAATAAGATTCCAGGAGAACTCAATGAAATCGAGACCAGAAGAACTGTGGAACAGATCAACAAAACCAGGAGTTGGTTCTTTGGAAGAATTAATAAGATAGATAAACCATTAGCCAGCCTTATTAAAAAGAAGAGAGAGAAGACTCAAATTAGTAAAATCACGAATGAGAAAGGAGAGATCACTACCAACACCAAGGAAATACAAACGATTTTAAAAACATATTATGGACAGCTATACGCCAATAAATTAGGCAATCTAGAAGAAATGGATGCATTTCTGGAAAACCACAAACTACCAAAACTGGAACAGGAAGAAATAAAAAACCTGAACAGGCCAATAACTAGGGAGGACATTGAAGCAGTCATCAAAAACCTGCCAAGACACAAAAGTCCAGGGTCAGATGGCTTCCCTGGGGAATTCTATCAAACTTTTAAGGAAGAAACCATACCTATGGTACTAAAGCTTTTCAAAAAGATAGAAAGAGATTGAATACTTCCAAACTTGTTCTATGAGGCCAGCATCACCTTAATTAGAAAACCAAAGACCCTACCAAAAAGGAGAATTATAGACCAATATCCCTGATGAACATGGATGCAAAAATGCTAAATAAGATACAATAGAATATAACAATACCTTAAGAAGATTATTCAACATGACCAAGTAGGATTTATCCCCGTCATGCAAGGCTGGCTCAACACGCGGAAAACAATCAATGTGATTCATCATATCAGCAAGAGGAAAAACAAGAACGATATGATCCTCTCAATAGATACCAGAGAAAGTATTTGACGAAATACAGCATCCATTCCTGATCAAAACTCTTCAGAGTGTAGGGATAGAGGGAACATTCCAACATTCCTCAACATCTTAAAAGCCATCTATGAAAAGCCCACAGCAAATATCATTCTCGATGGGGAAGCACTGGGAGCCTTTCCCCTAAGATCCGGAACAAGACAGAGATGTCCACTCTCACCACTGCTATTCAACACAGTACTAGAAGTCCTAGCCTCAGCAATCAGGAAACCAAAGAAATAAAAGGCATTCCAATTGGCAAAGGATAAGTCAAAGTCTCCCTCTTCACAAATGACATGATACTCTACATAGAAAACCAAAAAATCCACCCCAAAATGGCTAGAATTCATACAGCAATTAAGCAGTGTGGCAGGATACAAAATTAATGACCAAAAATCAGTAGCATTTCTATACACTAACTATGAGACTGAAGAAAGAGAAATTAAGGAATTAATCCCATTTACAATTACACCCAAAAGCATAAGATGCCTGGGAATAAACCTAACCAAAGAGGTAAAGCATCTATACCCTAAAAACTACCGAACACTTCTGAAAGAAATTGAGGAAAATACAAAGAGATGGAAAAATATTCCATGCTCATAGATTGGAAGAATTAATATTGTGAAAATGTCAATGCTACCCAAGGCAATTTACATATTTAATGCAATCCTATCAAAACAATGGACTTTCTTCAGAGTTGAACCAAACCATCTTAAGATTTGTGTGGAATCAGAAAAGACCCTGAATAGCCAGGGGAATATTAAAAAACAAAACCAACCCAAAAAAAAAAAAAAAAAAAACCAGAGCCAGGGGCATCACAATACCGGATTTCAAGTTCTACTCCAAAGCTGTGATCATCAAAACAGCGGGGTACTGGCACAAAAACAGACACATAAATCAATGGAACAGAATAGAGAACCCAGAAATGCGCTCTCAACTCTATGGTCAACTAATATTCGACCATGCAGGAAAGACTATCCACTGGAAAAAGGACAGTCTCTTCAGTAAATGGTGCTGGGAAAATTGGCCATCCACATGCAGAAGAATGAAACTAGATCATTGTCTTACACCAGACACAAAGAGAAATTCAAAATGGATGAAAGATCTAAATGTGAGACAAGAATCCATCAAAATCCTAGAGGAGAATACAGGCAACACCCTCTTTGAACTTGGCCACAACAACTTCTTGCAAGATACATCTCAGAAGGCACGGGAAATAGAAGCAAAAAGGAACTATTGGGATTTCATTAAGATAAAAAGCTTCTGCACAGCCAAAGAAACAGTCAACCAAACTAAAAGACAACCTACAGAATGGGAGAAGTTATTTGCATATGACATATCAGATAAAGGGCTAGTATCCAAGGTTTATAAAGAACTTATTAAACTCAACAGCATAGAAACAAACAATCTAATCATGAAGCGGGCAAAAGCCATGAACAGAAATTTCAGAGGAAGACATAGACATGGCCAACATGCACATGAGAAAATGCCCCACATCACTTGCCTTCAGGGAAATACAAATCGAAACCACAATGATATACCACCACACACCAGTGAGAATGGTGAAAATTAACAAGGCAGGAAACCACAAATGTTGGAGAGGATGTGGAGAAAGGGGTACGCTCCTGCACTGTTAGTGGGAATGTGAACTGGTCCCGCCAGTCTGGAAAACTGTGTGTAGGTTCCTCAAAGAGTTAAAAATTGAACTGCCCTATGACCCAGCAATTGCACTTCTGGGGATTTACCCCAAAATACAGATGCAGTGAAAGAGCAGGACACCTGCACCCCAATGTTTATAGCAACAATGTCCAAAATAGCCAAACTATGGAAGGAGCCTCGGTGTCCATCGAAAGATGAATGAAGAAGATGTGGTATATGTATACAATGGAATATTACTCAGCCATTACGAATGATGAAGACCCACCATTTGCTTCAATGTGGATAGAACTGGAGGGTATTATGTTGAATGAAGTAAGTCAATTGGAGAAGGACAAACATTATATGGTCTCATTCATTTGAGGAATATAAAAAATAGTGAAAGGGAATAAAGGCGAAAGAGAAAATGAGTGGGAAATATCAGTGAGGGTGACAGAACATGAGAGACACCTAACTCTGGGAATCGAACAAGGGGTGGTGGAAGGGAGGTGGGCGGTGGATGGGTTGACTGTGTGACAGGCACTGAGGGAGGAACTTGAGGGGTGAGCACTGGGTGTTATGCTATATGTTGTCAAATGGAACTTCAATAAAAAATATAGGAAATAAAAAGAAATCTTGTCATTTCCAGCACAGTGGATAAAACTTGAGGACAGTATACTAAGTGAACTAAGTCAGAAAAAAAACACTGTATGATCTCACTTATACATGGAATCTTCCTAAAAAAAAAAAAATAAACTCATAGATACAAAGAGTATGTTGGTAATTTCCAGAAGTTGTAGGATAGGAGAAATTGGTGAAAGTGGCCAAAAGGTATAAAATTTCAACTGTAACATCCATAAGTTCCTTGTATCTAATACATTAATAACACAATGTACATTATACTTGAGCTAATAATATAATTATATAAATATATAAATATATAAAAATATTTATACAATTATAGTTACAGTGTATTTCCAACATAGTTCACACTATAGCATAATGACTATAATTAACAATATAATATTGTATAGTTAATAGTTGCTGAGAATAGATAGATAGTTCTCACCACACAGGGGTCACCTGGTTGCCTCAGTCAGTTATGTGTCCAACTCTTGAGTTCGGCTCAGGTCATGATCTCAGGGTCGTGAGACTGAGCCCCTGCACTGGGCTCTGTGCTGAGCATGGAGCCCGCTTAAAATTTTCTCCCTCTCTCTCTGCCCCTCCCGCTCGCGTGATCTCTCTAAAAAAATAATTTAAAAAAAGTTCTCACCACAGAGAAAAAATTGGTAACTGTGTAAGATGACTGTGTGAAAACTTACTGTGGTAATTATTTTTTAACATATAGGTATAGCAAATCATCTTATTGTATACTGTAAACTTGCAACATTACATGCCAAATATATTTCAATAAACCTAGACAAAAAAGAACTATAATATAGCTTGCATTGTCCACTTGGATTATATGTTCTTCCAAAAACATCCCTTTTTCACTAATTATAAGTGGATACTCTTAACAATAAACATTTATGAAACAAAAATTGGAACAATGTCAAGTATCTATTTTGACACATATAGGAGATTATATAAAAGAAACACATCTTTCTGAGGAAATACACACTGAAGTATTTACAGGTACTTAAGTATTTCCCAGTAAATGGACATGGTATCTGCTAGGAACTCTTAAATAGCTCAGAGAGAGGAAGAGGGAGAAGGGCAGAGGAAGAAGGGAAGGTAGAGGTAAGAATGGATGGGGGAGGAGTAAGGACAAAAGAGAAGAGAGAGGAAGAAGGGGTTTGAGAGAGAGAAAAAGAAATAGAGAATGAAAAAAGCAAACATGGAAAAATATTAATTGGTGAATCTGGGTAAAGAGTATATGGGAGTTCTTTGTAATGTTCTACCAATGTTTCTGAATTGTAAAATTAGACCAAAATAAAAGATTTATTGGAGGATGAGTTAAGATGGCAGAGTAGTTGGGGAACCCTATACTTGCCTTGTACCTTAAACATAGCTAGATTAATAAGAAATCATTCTAAACATGTAAGAAATCAATCTGAGGACTAAGAGAACAAACTGCACATCTAGAAGGAGAAAAACAGCCACATCATGGAAGGCAGGAGCTGCAGACAGTTAAGTTGGGGGAGAAAAGAACTAGAGGTTCTTCGGAGTGGAGGGAAGCCTTATCATGGAGAGAGGATCAAGGAACAGAGAAAGAAAGAGAGAGAAACCAACATGAAGGGGATTACATAAGGAAAGCACTTCCCCAAAACCACTGACTAGGGAAAGGAGAGGGGCTGCTTATTGTAAAGTTTTTACAAGCAGTGGAGCTCAAAGTCTAAAGTTCTAGAAGTATGCACCATCACTGGGGTCATACCATGTGGGCATAACTGTGCTCATCTGGGGAAGGAGGGCAGAGTCCTGAGAGTGGACAGCATGGTCTGAGGAGACCCTTGGTTGCACCTGGAGAGACAGTTCCCCTTTTTGGAGTGCATTTGGGAGAGGTGGCATATCCTGAGAGGGCATGAAACAGATGATGGGCACCATTGGGCTGCACTGTTAATTAACATATCAGCAGAGGAAAGTGCTGAAGACAGCTATCCTGGATGACAGCTTTTGGCTGAGCTTTACCATAAATTCCGAGCCCCTGTACATTCATGCAGCTGCTTTTCTGGGACAAACTGACACCAACCACAGTGCAGCAAGACCCTCCCCCAGAGAATCAATGTAGGTTTGCATTATACCCAGTTCCTAAAATTGGAGTTTTGAAACCCAGCTTCACCCCTGAGATAAAACACAGAAACACTGTGCTGCCAGGCAGGTAGATGGCACAGACACAGACAGGGTTCTGATGGAATCCTGAGACACAGAGGGAGATAGTTGGCTCTTCTGTGAGGGCTTCCTGAACAGCAGACGGCACCAACTTCCCTCTACGGGGACAAGAGAGTGGGGTGAGGCCATTTCTCCCTCACCCATCAGCATAGACATATTTCAGTGAATAAAACAGCATCCCCAGTGGAAGGTGAAGCTGCTTACAACAATCCCTGCCCCACTGCACCCTATAGGTGCATCTGCACTAAGCCAAATCCACCCTGAGAACCAGTGCAGCATGCCCCTCCCCCAGAAGACCAGCACAAACCCCTTGCACAAAGTGTACTGATCATAGAGTACTGCAAATCTTTAGCTCTAAGGGAAATAGGATCCAGCCTTTTCCAAAAAGCACACCAAAACACACCTAGTTAAAACCCTCCATACAATGTCCAATGTCCAAACACACACCATCCCCCCACATAGACAAAATGCAGACAAGGAAAAACTCTGCAGATGATTGACCTAAGAGAAGGAGCAGTGGAAACACACAGCAGAGTGCACACAACATACACCAAAAAACTTACTGAAGCACCAAGCCCTGGATGGTATGTGACCTCTTCTTAATTTAGCCATTGCTCTCAGGAGCAGGAAACATAACAGGATTTCTGAACACACAGAAGACAGGGTTATAAACAAAACATCAAGACAGAGGAATCCATCCCACAAGAAAGACCAAGAGGTAATGGCCAGTAATCCAATTAAAACAGTTACATGTAATATATAATATTAGTAATATGCCTGAACAAGAATTTAAAACAACAATCTTAAGGATACTAACTGGACTTGAGAAAAGCATAGAAAATACCAGGGAGTACATTACTGCACAGATCAAATATCTACTAACTAGTCAGGCAGAAAAAAAAAGCTAGAACCAAGAAGAACAACCAACTGGAGGTAATGACCACAAGGATGGAAGAAGCTAAGGATGAATCAGTCATATGAGATAAAATTATGGAAAATAATGAAGTTGAAAGGAAGCAGGAAAGAAAAACACTGGATTACAAATGTAGACGCAGGGAATTCAGTGACCTCATAAAGTGTAATAACATTTGTATCATAGGAGTCTCAGAAGAAGAAGAGAGGGAAAAAGGGGCAGAAGGTTTATTTGAGAGAATTATAGCTGAAAACTTCCTTAATCTGGATAACAACAAACACTGAAATCCAGAAGACATAAAGAACTCCCATCAAAATCAACAAAAACAAGCCAACACCAAGATATAACATATGGTGAAATTTACAATATACACAGATAAGGAGGGATGCCTGGGTGGCTCAGCAGTTGGGCATCTGCCTTTGGCTCAGGGCATGATCCTGGTGAGCCAGGATCAGGTCCCACATTGGGCTCCCTGCATGGAGCCTGCTTTTTTCCCTCTGCCTGTGTCTCTGCCTTTCTCTCTGTGTGCCTCTCATGAATAAATACAATCTTTTAAAAAATTCATAGATAAGGAAAAAATCCCAAAAGCGGCAAGGGAAAAAAATTCCTTAACCTACAAGAAGAGAAGACAAATCAGGTTTGCATCAGATCGCTCCACAGAAACTTCCACAGGCCAGAAGACAGTGTCATGATATGTTCAATGTGCTGAATGGGAAAAGTATGCAGCCAAGAATTCTTTATCCAGCAAGGCTGCCATTCAGCACAGAACTAGAGGTAAAGAGTTTCCCAGACCTACAAAAACTAAAGGAGTTCAAGACCACTGAACCAGCCATGCAAGAAATTTTAACATTCATGATATGTTCAATGTGCTGAATGGGAAAAGTATGCAGCCAAGAATTCTTTATCCAGCAAGGCTGCCATTCAGCACAGAACTAGAGGTAAAGAGTTTCCCAGACCTACAAAAACTAAAGGAGTTCATGACCACTGAACCAGCCATGCAAGAAATTTTAAGGGGGATTGTTTTAGTAGAGAAAAAAAGACCAAAAGCAACAAAGACTAGAAAGGAACAGAGAAAATCTCCAGAAATACCAACTTTATGGGTAATACAATGGCACTAAATTCATATCTATCAATAATCAGTCTGAATGTAAATGGACTAAATGCTCCAATCAAAAGATATAGGGTATCAGAAAGGATAAAAAAACAAGACCCATCTATATGCTGCTTACAAGAGATTCATTTTAGACCTAAAGATACCTGCAGGTTGAAAGTGAGAAGGTGGAGAACATTTATCATAATGGACGTCAAAAGAAAGCCAGAGTGGCAATACATATATCAGGAAACTAGATTTTAACCAGACTCTAAGAAGAGATGAAGAAGTGCATAATATCATAATTAAAGGATCTATCCAACAACAATTTCTAACAATTGTAAATATTTATGTCCCCAAAATGGGACCCAAATATATAAATCAATTAATGACAAACATAAACAAACACATTGATAATAATACAATAATACTAGGCGACTTTAATATCCCACTTAGAAGAATGGACAGATTATCTAGGCAGAAAATCAAAAAGGAAACAATGGCTTTGAAATACACACTGGACCAGATGGACTACACAGATATATTCAGAACACTTCATCCAAAAACAGCAGAATACACATTCTTTTCAAGTGCACAGAGAACATTCTCCAAAATAGATAACATACTGGGTCACAAATTAGGCCTCAACAAGTACAAAAATACTGAGATCACACCACGCATAACAGACCACAATTCTACAAAAGTTGAAGTCAACGACAAGAAAAAATTTGGAAAGACCCCAAATTCATGGAGGTAAAAGAACATCTTACTAAAAAATGAATGGGTTAACCAGGAAATTAAAGAGGAAATCTTGGGATGTCCTGAGCGTCTGCCTTTGGCTCAGGACATGATCCCCAAGTCCTGGGATCGGGTCCCACATCAGGCTCCCTGCAATGAAGCCTGCTCTCCCTCTGCCTATGTCTCTGCCTCTCTCTTTCTCTCTGTGTCTCTCATGAATGAATGGATAAAATATTTTTAAAAAATAAAGAGGAAATCTTAAAAACTACATGGAAACAAATGAAAAAAAAAAACACAACAGTTCAAAACCTTTGAGATACAATGAAGGCAGTCCTAAGAGGGAAGTATATTGCAATACAGGCGTACCTCAAGATGCAAGAAAAGTCTCAAATACACAACCTAACCTTACACCTAAAGGAGCTAGAAAAGAAATAGCAAATAAAGCCCAAGGCCAGCAGAATTAGAGAAATAATAAAGATAAGAGAAGAAATAAATGATATAGAAACAGAAAAAAAAAAACCCACAGTAGAACAGATCAATGAAACTAAGAGCTGGTTCTTCAAAAGAATTAAGACAATTGATAAACCCCTAACAAGACTTATCAAAAAGAAGAGAAATGACCAAATAAAGTCACAAATCAAAGAGGAGAGATCACAATGAACACCACAAAATTACAAATAATTACTAGGAGAATATTATGACAAGTTATATGCCAACAAATGGGCAATCTGATAGAAATGGAAAAATTCCTAGAAACATACAAACTATCAAAACTGAAACAGGAAGAATATGAAAATTTAAACAGACCCATAACCAGCAAGGAAACTGAATCAGTAATAAAAAATGTACCAACATCAAGGCATCGGTCCCATTTGCAATTACATCAAAAACCGTAAGATCCCTAGAAATAAACATAACCAGAGGTAAGTGTTCTGTATGCTGAAAATGATATAATACTTATGAAAGAAATTGAAGGGAACACAAAGGAATGGAAAAACATTCCATGCTCAGAGTGGAAGAATAAATATTGTTAAAATGTCTATACTACCCAAAGCAACCTACATTTTTAATGCAATCCCTATCAAAATACTACCAGAATTTTTCACAGAGCCAAGAACAAGCAATTCTGCAATATATATAGAACCACAAAAGACCCCAAATAACCAAAACAACCCTGAACAAAAAGAAAAGCAAAGCTAGAGACATCATGATTCCAGACGTCAAAGTTTATTACGAAGCTGTAGTCATCAAGAGAGTATTGGTACTGGCACAGAAACAGACACACAGATCAATGGAACAGAATAGAAAACTAGAAATGGAAACACAACTATATGATCAACTAATCTTTGACAAAGCAGGAAAGAAGATACAGTGGGAAAAAGAGAGTCTCTCCAATAAATGGTGTTCAGAAAACTGAACAGCAACATGCAGAAGAATGAAACTGGACCACTTTCTTACACCATACACAAAAATAAGTTCAAAATGGATTAAATACCTAAATGTGAGACAGGAATCTATCAAAATCCTAGAGGAGAACACAGGCAGCAACTTCCATGACTTTGGCTGCAGCAACTTCTTACTAGACACGTCTCCAGAAGCGAAGGAAACAAAAGAAAAAATGAACTATTGGGACCTCATCAAGGTAAGAAGCTTCTGCACAGCGAAGGAAACAGTTGACAAAACTAAAAAGCAGCCTATGGAATGGGAGAAGATATTTGCAATGACTTATCAGATAAAGTACTATTATCCAAAATCCATAAAGAACTTATCAAACTCAACACTCAAAAAATAAATGATTCAGTTAAGAAATGGGAAAAAGATATGCACAGGTATTTCTCCAAAGAAGACATACAAATAACTAACAGATACATGAAAAGATATTCAATATCACTCATCATCAGGGAAATACAAATCACAACCACAATGACATACCATCTCATAACTGTCAGAATGGCTAAAATGAACAACACAGAAAACAGGTGTTGGTGAGGATGAAGAGCAAGGGGAACCCTCCTACACTGTTGGTGGGAATGCAAACTGTAACATTCACCCTGGAAAACAGCATGGACCTTCCTCAAAAAGTTAAAAATAGAACTACCCTACAATCCTGTAATTACACTAGATATCTAACCAAAGGATACAAAAATACAGATTCAGATTCGAAGAGGTACATGCACCCGAATGTTTATAGTAGCATTATCAACAATAGACAAACTACAGAAAGAGCCCAAATGTCCATGAATGGATATGCATGAATGGATAAAGAAGATGTGATGTGTATACATATAATGGAATATTACTCAGCTATCAAAAATCTTGCCTTTTATAACAATATAGATGGAGCTAGAGTCTATTATGCAAAGTGATATAAGTGATATAAGTCAGTCAGAGAAAGACAAATTCCACTTGATTTCACTCGTATGTGGAATTTAAGAAACAAAAAAGAATTTCCCAGATCTCTTTCCAAGTCCTTCTCCAAGATTCAGTTATACTCAAGTTTTTCATGGTAGCCTGCTTTGGAGCTTTTGTCCTGTAAACACCAGGCCTGAAAACCAATTTCTACCCTTCCACAAGACAGATGTCACTCACCCTTTAAGGCCCACCCAAATCACAATCTGATTTGTAAATTAAGCCCATGAATCAAAAAAGAAATCTTAAGATTACAATTACAGAAAAAAATTACAATCTAATGACAATAAAATACTACACATAAAAATCTGTGAAATTCTTTTAAAGTCATATGTAATGAAAATTTATAGTCATAAATTCTTATTTTAGAAAAGGCACTTGATAATTACTAGGCTAAAGGTCCAAAATATAAATTAGAAAAAGACAAAACATAAAGCAAGTAAAGAAAATAATAAAGATTAAAGCAAAAATTTTAAAAACAAAATATTCAGCCGTGAGGATGCTGAAAACAAAATCAGGAAATGTATTAGAAAATTGATTATTGTAATTTATTGCATTATTACAGTCTCAGAATAATGGAGAAAAACTCCATATTTATTCACAATTAAAAAGTCTCAGCATTCTAAAAATAGCAATGAACTTCCTTATTCTGAAGAGAGAAATCTAAAAGTGGTGAAACATTTGTAGAATTCCCTTGTAAATTCAAAAGCAAGAGAAGAAAATGCTCTATCACTGCTACTGTTTTCATTGTACTGAAGATCCTAGCTGGCAGGTAAGAGAAGCTAAAATATAAATATAGTACAAGAAACTGACATTATTCACAAAATAATTAATAGATAATCCAAGGAAATCTATATGTTATCAGAACAAACAATTCAGAAAGACTAGCACATAAAATCAATATGTAAAAATAACAATCATGTTCCCTTTTATGAGCAAAAATCAGAAAGTGTGGTTTAAATGATGCATTTCACAGTAACAACAAAAACTATAAGGTAATTAGGAGTGAACCTAACAAAGCAGCCTATAAATTACATTATTATTATATGATATATATGGTTTCATATAATGTAGAAAATAGTTTCAATTTTACCATTTGGTGCTAGCTTTACTTTTTGTTTGGCTGTTTTACAACTCTTATTCCTCTTCCTCCCTTAATAAGTTTCAGTAAATATATTACTTTAAAAAACACAATTACCGGGATCCCTGGGTGGCGCAGCGGTTTGGCGCCTGCCTTTGGGCCAGGGCGCGATACTGGAGACCCGGGATCGAATCCCACATCGGGCTCCCGGTGCATGGAGCCTGCTTCTCCCTCGGCCTATGTCTCTGCCTCTCTCTCTCTCTCTCTGTGACTATCATAAATAAATAAAAATTGAAAAAAAAAAACAAAAAACACAATTACCTGGTGCAGGACATCAGAAAAAGCAGGGCAGCAGTGTCCATAATCTTCATTGTCCTCACTGGGTGAACCATTTTATGAATATACCAAGGAAATGGAGTCATTCTCCAATCCCTCTGAGACTGAAAAATAGTAAAAATAAGATAAAATGATTTCCTCTGTTATTGTCCATCTCTTTCCCCTAGCTTCCTCAAGTCCTTATGCTCCACTATGCTCCCATTTCTCATATATTCCTGTAAAACACTATGGATAATATTAAAAGAGGTCTACTGCAAATTAAAATCATAGACTCATCCATTTCCTACAGCTCCCAGCACAATGCCTAGTCCTTTGCAAGGGCTCCATAGAGGTTTATTGCATGAATGAAGAAAGGATGCCCTGTTTCCTTGGATTTTAAGGATCTATGAGGCTTGGGTCAGATTTGGTCTTCTTTTTTTGCATTCTAGAAGGTCATCTAAATAGAAGGCTGTTTCTCTGATAGTAAAAACTGGACTCCTAAAATACATCACTTGATTGAAAATATTCAATAGTTACCATTGATTTCAGATTAAACTACATATCCTAAGCATAACATTTAAGTTCCATGCACCTCCAAGTCCTTCTCCAAGATTCAGTTATACTCAAGTTTTTCATGGTAGCCTGCTTTGGAGCTTTTGTCCCGTAAACACCAGGCCTGAAAACCAATCTCTACCCTTCCACAAGACAGATGTCACTCACCCTTTAAGGCCCACCCAAAGTTCCCCTTTCCTTTTTGATGGGTCATGATTACTATCAGGCAGAATGATTTTATCCATCCTGAGTGATCCCTGCATACCCTGGACAAGCAAACATTATGGCACTTGGGTTTGACTTGCCACATTGTAACTTTTTTATTTTTTTATTTACTAATTTTCCTGCCACTCACAGAGAAACACACACTCCTGAGACTCACTTTAGAATACCCTCTGAAAGCACAGGAATTAGGCTTGCTAGCATAGGAATGAGGCCTTTCCTACATCGTTGATCTTGAATCAAGGATTTTTTTAATGGAAAACTTTCAAATATACACAAAAGTAGTGAGAACAGTATAATGAATCTCCACGTATATATCACTCAGTTATGATCAACTCATGAACATTTTATTTGAAATCCCCATTTCGTCCCCACTGAATTACTTTTAAGCATATCAAAAGATTTAAACCTATTTCTTAAAACTGTAACCACATTTATCACATTTAATATATTAACTAATATATTAAAAATATATTACTTAACGTCAATATCCATAATTTCATCCAACCATATTTTGTGAAAGAGCTATTTAATGCCTCCATTTTTGTTTTTCAATTTTGAAATCGTGATAAGAATAGAAAAAAGAGGAAAGAGATCTGGGAAATTGCATAATTAAGTTGCAGGGAGCCTGGATGTCCAAGATGAGAAAGAAAAAAATCTGACCTGGTTTGCGATGTGAGAAGTATATTCTACTACTTCTCCGGAGGAGGAGGGTGCGACTTCAGTCCGGGTGATGCAGGAGAAGGTGCGGAGGGGAGAGGGTTACTACCTCCGTTGGGAGTTCCTTCCGGATAATCCCACCGTGGTGCTAGGAGGCAGCGCTTTTTTGGAGGCCTGGTTTCCCGCGTGTTTCCAGGAGGGAGCGTGGATCTCCCGGAGGCACAAGGTTGGTCCCCCATAAGGATTATAGGACTGGGCGTCAGCTCTCTCCAGTGGGCCCGGCGAGGCCGAGACCTGAGATGGCGGCGGGTCCCTTCCAGGCACAGAGCTTCCTCTGGGTTTCGCGCTTACCGTATTTCCTGTATCCTGAAACGCACATCCCCTCTCCGCCTCCTCCCTCCCTTCCCTACTCCACCCAATTTTAATGTTTCTTCAGGGGCGGGTCTTAAGAAGACCCAGCGTATAGTTAATATATAATGTTTTTCCACAGCACATCCCCCAAAATGTAACTAAATCTATGTTCTGTCTTCAATCAATGCAATTTTAAGATTAGAAGAAATTTAGGTTTACTCCTAGATGGTGATCTCTGCATAGATAGATTGTGGAAAAGCGCAGGGGAGGGGACGGGGAAGGGAGGTGCGCAAATGGGGGTAGGGAGGAGAACAAAGAAATGAGTTAAGAGCTAAGGGCTTTACTATCGAGTTACTAATGCGCAACCCAGAGCCCTGAAACTTCCTAGGACCATTTAAAAAGCAATATGCAAACGTGTTAGTTGACTGAAGTGTAGAATAGCACACTAGCATTGACCACGGAAAATAAATTCACCGTATGTCATAGAATGTAATATCACTTTTTTAAATATTTTGACAAATTAGAAATCTCTGAAAGCTTATTTTTTTAAATGTCTAATTTTTTTAATGTTTTAACATCTATAAAATTTCAGTTGATGAATCTCAACTGATGAAATGTCATACTTTAATTAGCAATGTTTGTGTTCTCTTTCCCAGACTTAAGGAAAATAATAATTCATCTTACTATCTGGTGTATTATATTCTATGATATATGGTAAGCAACCAGAGGAGGGTGCAAAGTGGCTTAGAAAAAAAGGCTAGTGGAACTTCTTAGACCTTCAGCATTCAGGTCCATCCCCTTTAGCTATGTGCAAACTAGACCATACTTTTACAGCACTGTCCTAAGTGTTTTTCAATGAAAAGAATTCAATCCTTAATGTCGAAATACAACTTTTAAAATACTCTGTTATTTACAAGCTCTGTGATATTTAAGTACTTGATTAAACAGAGCTATAGTTTCCAGGAGATTATAATTTCTTCCTTTTAAAACTATTCCCAAAAAAATAAGTAATAATAATAATAATAAAACTATTGCCATAGTTAGGGATCATGTATTTAAAGTACTTATTACATGATTGCCTCTCATATTCACAATCACTGCCTTCCTCTAAGTACCAAAACAGTCCTTTACACAAACTAGAAACTAAATAAATGTTTAGGAAATAAATGACCCTATGGTTTTCTACCAGATGTTACTAATAAAAAAAAATATTGCAGCAATGGGTTAATGAAAACATGTGAGGGGAAATCAAGAGAAACAATGCTTTAGATTGAGAAAAGCAGTTGGAACTAGACATAACATGGTATCACCAACATAGATCTGGTAGTAGAAGTCATGGAAATGCATGTTATCCTCAAGAGAAAATATAGAGAAAAAGGAAATGGCCTGAAGACAGAGTATTGATTGATTATAGACTGAAGTGTAGTTTACTGTAGAGGCTGAGAAAGAGTAGCCAAAGTCAGAAGAGAGGATTCTGACCTAGTGTTTCTCACTCTTGGCACCATTGATATTTGAGGCCAGATTCCTCTTTGTGGTGGGGGCCTGCCCCGTGCCTTGTAGGATGTTTAGCAGTATCCCAAATAGGACAGTGGCACCTCCTTATCACTCCCAGCTGTGAAAACCAAAAATGTCTCCAGACACTGCCAAAGTCCCCTGGGAAGCAAAATCATCCCCACTGAGAACCATTGGTCTATCCTTAATCCTCCAAACTCACTTGTTCATAGTCTTCTTTACTTCAGTGAATGTCATCCTTTCTACCCAGTTGTACAAGTCAAACTTTACTATTTTTTATACTGCAGAATATTCCATTATTTTCCGAAGTAAATGAGGTAACATTTTTGCAGTCTTTTCAGATGAATCTCTAAATCTGTGAGACTAAAGACTTTAAGAGTAAAAGTTAAAATTAAGTTGTTTTATAGTTATCATTTTAATAAATTAAGATAATATTGCCTATTTTAGTAAAATAACAGGAATTAAAAGTTATATCAAATCCAGATGTGTTATATTTATGGTAAACATTTGACTTGTGGAAATAATCCCAACTTAAAGCTGCTGCCATCAACCTGGACTATTTATACCTCAACTGGATTTACTTATTTTTATTTTTAATTGTGGTAAAATATACATAAAATTTTCCATCTTAATCATTTTTAAGTGTACAGTTTAGTAGTATTGAGTATATTCACAATGTTGTACAACAAATCTCCAGAATTTTTTCGTACTCATTAAATAATGCTTTCCCGGGATCCTTGGGTGGCACAGCGGTTTGGCGCCTGTCTTTGGCCCAGGGCGCGATCCTGGAGACCCGGGATCGAATCTCACGTCGGGCTCCCGGTGCATGGAGCCTGCTTCTCCCTCTGCCTATGTCTCTGCCTCTCTCTCTCTCTGTGACTATCATAAATAAATAAAAATTTTAAAAAATGCTTTCCCTTTTTTCCCTTTCCCAATATTTGGTAACCATCATGATACTCCTAACTGCATTTTGTTTGTTTATTTTTGTTATACTAAAATGGAAAACTAAAGCTTTTTTAAAGCTAGGTCTCAAAATGATTCTCCCCATCACCTTTTCCAAGTTAAACTTTTTTTTTAACATTGATGAAATAGGTGATTGTGAATCATGAAACCAGAAGAGGGCTAGCAAACCAGATTTGAGAAGTGTTATAGATCTGAATTTCTTTCATGAAGTTCTCAAAAGGTGACAACAGAGGGGAAATGACAATCTCCTCTATAAATGGAGCTGGGAAAACTGGATAGCCAAATGAAAAGGAATGAAACTGGATCACTGTTTTACACCATACACAAAAATTGACTGACAGATTAAAGACTTGACCATAAACCATAAAACTCCTAGAAGAAAACAGGCAGTAAGCTCTTTGACATCAGTCTTGGCGATATGCTCCAAAGGCAATGGCAACAAAAGCAAAAATAAACAAATGGGACTACATCAAATTAAGAAGCTTTTCCACGGTAGAGGAAACCACCAACAAAATAAAAAGGCAATGTATTCAAAAGGAAAAAGGTTTTGCAAATTGTACATCTGATATGGGTCCAATATCCAAAATGTATAAAGAAGTCATCCAGGACAGCCCGGGTGGCTCAGCGGTTCAGCATTGCCTTCAGCCCAGGGCATGATCCTGGAGACCCGGGATTGAGTCCCACGACAGGCTTCCCACATGGAGCCTGTTTCTCCTTCTGCCTGTGTCTCTGCCTCTCTCTCTCTGTCTCTCATGAATAAATAAATAAAATCTTTTAAAAAAAGAAGTCATCCAACCCCGATAGCAAAAAAAAAAAAAAAAAAATCTGATTAAAAAATGGACAGAGGATCCAAATAGACATTTTCTCCAAAGAAGACATGCAGTTGGCCAATAACCTCATGAAAAGATTATCAACATCACGTATTATCAAGGAAATGCAAATCAAAACCACAATGAAATATCCCCTCACACCTATTAGAATGGCAATTATCAAAAAGATAAGAAATAAGTGTTGGTAAGAACATGGAGAAAAAAGAATACTTATGCACTGTTGGTGGGAATGTAAATTGATGCAACAACTATGGAAAACAGTATGAAAGTTCCTGAAAAAATTTAAAAACATAACTACCATATGATCCAGCAATTCCACTTATGGGTACTTATCCAAAGGAAACAAAAAATAATAAAAAGATATATGCAGGGATCCCTGGGTGGCGCAGCGGTTTGGCGCCTGCCTTTGGCCCAGGGCGCGATCCTGGAGATCCGGGATCGAATCCCACATCGGGCTCCCGGTGCATGGAGCCTGCTTCTCCCTCTGCCTGTGTCTCTGCCTCTCTCTCTCTCTCTCTCTATCATAAATAAATAAAAATTAAAAAAAAAAAGGGGATATCATTAAAAAAAAAAAAAGATATATGCACATCCTGTGTTCATTGAAGCATTATTCACACAATAGCCAAGATAGAAACAAACTAAATGTCCAGTGATGGATGTGTGGATAAAGAAGATATGGTATACACACACACATACACACACACACAAAAGCACAATGCAATATGACTCAATCATGAAAAAGCATGAAATATTGTTATTTGTGACAATATAGATGGGCCTATAGGGTATTATTCTAAGTGAAGTAAGAGAAAAACAAACACCGTATGATTTCACTTACATGTGGAATAAAAAAAAAAAAAAGCAAATGAAAAAGCAAAGCAAAACAAAACTCACAAATTGGTGGTTGCCAAAAGGGAGGAGGTTCGGGAGGTAGGTAAAATGGGTGAAGGAGATCAAGGGGTACAAATGTTCAGTTATAAAATAAATGTCATGGGGTTGTAATATGCAACATAATGGACTATAGTCAATAATATTATATTGCAAATTTGAAAGATGCTAAGAAAGTAAATCTTAACGTTTCCTATTACATGAATTTTTTTTTGTAATTTTATGTGGTGACAGATGGTAACTAGACTTACTGTGGTGATAATTTCCCAATGCAAACAAATGTTGAACTATTGTGTTGTACAGCTGAAACTAATATAATGTTGTGTGTCAATTATACTTTAATCAAAAACTTAGAACAAAACTGAACCCACCTCTGCATGATTGTAATCTGTTTTAATGTTGAGTTTTAATTTTATTTACTTTTACTTATTTTATTTAAATTCAACTAGTTAACATATAGTGTACTATTGGTTTCAGATCTAGAATTCAGTAATTTATCAGTTATTCAGTTATATGCAAATATATGCAATATTCCATTGTATTCATTGTTAATTTTTTAATGGCTGCCTACAATCCATTATATGGACTTAGACTAATTTTTTATTTAACTGATTTTCTGTGGATCGATGTTTGTGGACACATTAGTTGTTCCCACTTTTTTATTAAAAGTTAATCCAAAAAAAAAAAAGTTAATCCATATGCCATAAAATTCACCTTTTTATAGTATGGAATTTGGTCTGCTTAAGATTATTCACAAAATTGTGCATCTATCACCATTATTTAATTCCAGAACATTTTCATCACTCCAAAAAGAAACCACATACACATTAGTAAGCACTTTCAATCCTCTCCTACCTCAGCCCCTGGAAACTACTAATTTCTTTTCTATATATATGAATTTGTCTATACTGGACATTTCATACAAATGGAATCATATAACATATGACCTTATGCATCTGGATTCTTTAAGCATACTTTTCAGGTTCATGATGTTGTACGATGTATCACTTCTTTATTTTTAATATTTTAAAAATATTTTCATTGTAGTAACATACACATAACATAAAGTTTATTATGTTTTTTTTTTTATTTTAAAAGACCTGAATCATTTTAAAGTGTTCAGCTCAGAAGTGTTAGGTGTTATGCAACAATTTCCAGAAGTCTTCATCTTGCAAAATTGAAATGCTATAACCATTAAGTAACAACCCCTCATTCACCACACCGCCAGCCCCGAGCAACCTCCATTCTACTTTTTATCTTTATGATTTTGACTACTCTAGTACCTCATTACAATAGCATCATATATTAGTCTTTTTGTGAATGAATTATTTTCCTTACTATAATGCCTTCAAGATTCATTCATATTGTAGCATATTTCAGAATTTTCCTTTAAAAGGTGAATATGTGTCAGAATTTCCTTCCTTACTTTCTCCAGAATAGACCACATACTGGGTCACAAAGCAGGTCTGAACCGATACCAAAAGATTGGGATCTTCCCCTGCATATTCTCAGACCATAATGCTTTGAAATTAGAACTAGGGCACCCCCCGGTGGCGCAGCGGTTTAGCGCCGCCTGCAGCCCGGGGTCTGATCCTGGAGACCCAGGATCCAGTCCCGCGTCGGGCTCCCGGCATGGAGCCCGCTTCTCCCTCTGCCTGTGTCTCTGCCTCTCAGTCTCTCTCTCTCTCTCTCTCTCTCTCTCTCTCTCTGAATAAATAAATTTTAAAAAATGCTTAAAAAAAGAAATTAGAACTAAATCACAAGAAGAAGTTTGGAAGGATTTCAAACACGGGGAGGTTAAGGACCATTCTGCTAAAAGATGAAAGGGTCAACCAGGAAATTAAGGAAGAATTAAAAAGATACATGGAAACTAATGAGAATGAAGATACAATCATTCAAAATCTTTGGGATACAGCAAAAGCAGTCCTAAGGGGGGAATACATCGCAATACAAGCAGCCATCCAAAAACTGGAAAGAACTCAAATACAAAAGCTAACCTTGGGGATCCCTGGGTGGCGCAGCGGTTTGGCGCCTGCCTTTGGCCCAGGGCGCGATCCTGGAGACCCGGGATTGAATCCCCGTCAGGCTCCCGGTGCATGGAGCCTGCTTCTCCCTCTGCCTGTGTCTCTGCCTCTCTCTCTCTCTCTCTGTGACTATCATAAATAAATAAAGAAAAAAATATTTTACACCTGAAGGAGCTAGAGAAAAAACAGCAAATAGATCCTACACCCAGCAGAAGAAGAGAGTTAATAAAGATTCGAGCAGAACTCAACGAAATCGAGACCAGAAGAACTGTGGAACAGATCAACAAAACCAGGAGTTGGTTCTTTGAAAGAATTAATAAGATAGATAAACCATTAGCCAGCCTTATTAAAAAGAAGAGAGAGAAGACTCAAATTAATAAAATCATGAATGAGAAAGGAGAGATCACTACCAACACCAAGGAAATACAAACGATTTTAAAAACATATTATGAACAGCTATACACCAATAAATTAGGCAATGTAGAAGAATAGGACGCATTTCTGGAAAGCCACAAACTACCAAAACTGGATCAGGAAGAAATAGAAAACCTGAACTAGCCAATAACCAGGGAGGAAATTGAAGCAGTCATCAAAAACCTCCCAAGACACAAAAGTCCAGGGCCAGATGGCTTCCCAGGGGAATTCTATGAAACGTTTAAAGAAGAAACCATACCTATTCTGCTAAAGCTGTTTAGAAAGATAGAAAGAGATGAGCACTGGGTGTTATTCTGTATGTAGGCAAATTGAACACCAATAAAAAATAAATTTATTATTTAAAAAAAAAGAAAGGGAGACAGAGCATAAAGAGTGCTAACTCTGGGAAACGAACTAGGGGTGGTGGAAGGGGAAGAGTGCGGGGGGTCGGGGTGAATGGGTGACGAGCACTGAGGTGGGCACATGACGGGATGAGCACTGGGTTTTATTCTGTATGTTGGCAAATTGAACACCAATAAAAAATAAATTTATTATTAAAAAAAAAGAATTTCCTTCCTTTGAAAAGCTGAATAGTATTCCATTGTATGTGTATATTACAATTTATTCATCCATTCACCTGTTATTGCACATTAGGGTTACTTCCACCTTTGGACTATTGTGAATAATGCCTCCATGAGAATGGGTATACAAATAAATCTCAAAGATCCTGCTTTAAATTTTTATGGGTATGACCCAGAAAAAGAATTAATCGATCACATAGTAATTCTATGCATGATTTTTTTAGGAAACACCAAAATGTTTTCCATAGTGGCTACACCATTTGACATTTTCACCAACAGTGCACAAGGGTTTCAATATCACCACTTCTTTGCCAACACTTGTTATAATTATTTTTGGACATGCATCAAATTATTTTTGATGTTTCTTCACAGTAGTTTTTAAAACTGAGGTATAATTGGGGCGCCTGGGTGCTTAGTCGGTTAGCATCTGCTTTGGGTTCAGGTCATGATCCCTGGGTTATGGAATTTAGCCCAGCATCAGGCTCTCTGCTCAGCAGGGAGTCTGCTTCTTCCTCTCCCTCTGCCCCTTCCCCCAATCCTCTCTATCTCAAACAAATTATAACATCTTTTAAAAATTGAAGTATGATAGAAATAAAGCAATATATTAGTTTCAGGTGTACAAAATAATGATTTGATACTTATACATACCGCAAAGTGATCACCACAATAATGCCACTTAATATTTATCACCATACATACTTACAGAATTAATTTTCTTGTCAAGAGAACTTTTGAGATCTACTCTATTAGCAACCATCAAATTGGTACTACATTATTTTTAAGTATATTCGACAAGTCATACATTATGTACTCATGATCTGATTTTGTTTCAAGTTTTATTAATTTAGGTTCTTTTTTAAATTTAAAATCAATTAATTAACATATAGTGTATTATTAACTTGAGAGGCAAAGTTATGTGATTCACCAGTTGAATGTAACACTCAGTGCTCATTGCATCAAGTGCCCTCTGTAATGCTCAGCACCCAGTAACCTCGACTCCCCACCCACCACCCCTCCAGAAACCTTTAGTTTGTTTTCTATAGTTAAGAATCTCTCATGGTTTGTCTCCTCTGATTTCATCTCATTTTATTTTTCCCTCATGTGTGTTCTGATTTTTTTAAATTACTTATTTATTTATTCATGAGAGACAAAGAGACAGAGGCAAAGACAGAGGCAGAGACATAGACGAGGACCCTGATGCAGGACTCGATCCCAGGACCCCAGGATTAGGACCTGAGCCAAAGGTAGACGCTCAACTGAGACACCCAGGTGCCCCTGTTCATCTGGTTTGTTTCTAAAATTCCACTTACAAGTGAAATCCCATGGTATTTGTCTTTTTCTGACTGACTGGTTCCACTTAGCATAATACACTCTAGTTCCATCCAGGTTGTTGCAAATGTTAAGATTTCAATTTTTGATGGTGGAGTAACATTTCATTGTGTATATATGCCACCTCTTCTTACCATTCACCTGTCAATGGACACCTGGACTTTTTCCATAGGTTGGCTATTGTAGACATTGCTGCTATAAACATTGGGGTGCATATGCCACTTCAAATCACTATGTTTGTATCCTGTGGAAAAATATCAAGGACTTCATTGCTGGATCAAAGAGAATTAGACATTTTAACATTTTGAGGAATCTCTATACTGTTTTCCAGAGTGGCTGCACCAGTTTGCATTCCCAATGGTTCCCCTTTCTCCACATCATCACCAACATCCGTCATTTCCTGACTTGTTAATTTTAGCCATTCTGCTTTGTGTTAGGTGATATCTCATTGTGGTTTTCATCTCTATTTCCCTGATGCAAAGTGGTGTTGAGCATTTTTTACATGTGTCTGTTGGCGATTTGTATGTCTTCATTGGAGGAATGTATGTTCATTTCTTCTACCCATTTCTTGAATGGAATATTTGGATTTTTGGGTGTTGAGTTTGATAAGTTCTATTTTTATGTATATATTTATTGGAGTTCCATTTGCCAAAATATACTATAACACCCAGTGCTCATCCCGTCAAGTACCCCCCTCAGTGCCCCTCACCCAGTGACCCCATTCCCCCACCAACCTACCCTTCAATTACCCCTGGTTCATTTCCCAGAGTAAGGAGTTTCTCATGTTTTGACACCCCCTCTAATTTTTCCCACTCATTTTCTCTCCTTTCCCTACAATCCCCATCACTATGTTTTATATTCCCAGTCTGAGGGAAACCATATAACCATTGTCCTTCTCCAACCGACTTACTTCTCTCAGAAAAACACCCTACAGTTCCATCCACGTCGAAAAACTCGTGGGTATTCATCGTTTCTAAGGGCTGAGTAATAGTCCATTGTATATATAGACCACACCTTCTTTATCCATTCATCTTTCTACGAATACCACGGCTCCTTCCACAGTTTGGCTATTGTGGACATTGCTGCTAAAAACATCGGGGTGCAGGTGTCTCAGTTTTTCACTGCATCTGTATCTTTGGGGTAAATCCCCAACAGTGCAATTGTTGGGTCGTAGGGTAGCTCTATTTTTAACTCTGAAGAAACTCCAAACACTTTACCAGAGTGGTTGTACGGTTCATATTCCCACCAACAGTGCAAGAAGATTTTACTTTCTCCACATTCTCTCCAACATTTATTTCCTGTCTTACTAATTTTCTTTTTTTTAATAAATTTATTTTTTATTGGTGTTCAATTTGCCAACATGTAGAATAACACCCAGTGCTCATCCCATCAAGTGCCCCCCTCAGTGCCCGTCACCCATTCACCCCCACCCCCTGCCCTCCTCCCCTTCCACCACCCCTAGTTCGTTTCCCAGAGTTAGGTGACTCTCATGTTCTGTCTCCCTTTCTGATATTTCCCACACATTTCTTCTCCCTTCCCTTATATTCCCTTTACTACTGTTTATATTCCCCCAAGAATGAGACCATATAATGTTTGTCCTTCTCTGACGGACTTACTTCACTCAGCATAATACCCTCCAGTTCCATCCACGTCAAAGAAAATGGTGGGTATTTGTCATTTTTAATGGCTGAGGAATATTCCATTGTATACATATACCACATCTTCTTTATCCATTCATCTTTCGATGGACACCGAGGCTCCTTCCACAATTTGGCTATTGTGGACATTGCTGCTATAAACATCGGGGTGCAGGTGTCCCATTGTTTCACTGCATCTGTATCTTTGGGGTAAATCTCCAGCAGTGCAATGGCTGGGTCGTAGGGCAGATCTATTTTTAACTCTTTGAGGAACCTCCACACAGTTTTCCAGAGTGGCTGCACCAGTTCACATTCCCACCAACAGGGTAAGAGGGTTCCCTTTTCTCTACATCCTCTCCAACATTTGTTGTTTCCTGCCTTGTTAATTGTCCCCATTCTCAATGGTGTGAGGTGGTATCTCATTATGGTTTTGATTTGTATTTCCCTGATGGCCAGTGATGCGGAGGATTTTCTCATGTGCTTGTTGGCCATGTCTAAGTCTTCCTCTGTGAGATTTCTCTTCATGTCTTTTGCCCATTTCATGATTGGATTATTTGTTTCTTTGGTGTTGAGTTTAATAAGTTCTTTATAGATCTTGATTACTAGCCCTTTACCTGATAGGTCATTTGCAAATATCTTCTTCCATTCTGTAGGTTATCTTTTAGTTTTGTTGGCTGTTTCTTTGGCTGTGCAGAAGCTTTTTATCTTGATGAAGTCCCAGTAATTCATTTTCGCTTTTGTTTCTCTTGCCTTTATGGATGTATCTTGCAAGAAGTTGCTGTGGCCACGTTCAAAAAGGGTGTTGCCTGTGTTCTCCTCTAGGATTTTGATGGAATCTTGTCTCACATTCAGATCTTTCATCCATTTTGAGTTTATCTTTGTGTGGAGTGTCAGATAATGGTCTAGTTTCATTCTTGTGCATGTGGTTGTCCAATTTTCCCAGAACCATTTATTGAAGAGACTCTTTTTTTTTCCAGTGGATAGTCTTTCCTGCTTTGTCGAATATAAGTTGACTATAAAGTTGAGGGTCCACTTCTGGATTCTCTATTCTGTTCCATTGATCTATGTGTCTGTTTTTGTGCCAGTACCACACTGTCTTGATGACCACAGCTTTGTAGTACAACCTGAAATCTGCATGTCCTCTACTCTTCAGTGAGCCCTCAGACAAAAGTAACCTATCACTCCTATCTCCCTGGTTTCTGTCAGAGCCCTAGGTTCACCCTGCCTGTACCAAGCATTTTTATCTCAGGCACATGACTGAGTTTCAATCCTCCAAATTTTAGGGACTTCTGGGGGTGAACCTGCACTGTTCCTCCCAGGGGAGGGACATCTTGACACCCTTCTGCCTTTTGCTGAACCCATCCTAGGAAAGCAGTCACACGACCATGCAACAGTTCCCAGTTTATGGCAACACAGAGCAGAAAGTTGCTCCTAGACTCACTCTTCTCAGCCGGCTTCCCTGCTCCTATGTCTGGGAACTCCGCCCCATTCAGGCACCATTCATTCTTCTTGTGACCCACGGGGATCCTGAGACCACTCTGTCACCCTGGGATTCTACCCTGCTTCACCACCTGAGCACCTCTTAGCCAGGCACATCCCTCACTGTAGGAGACTTCTTTTTTGGGGAGGGGTGTTTCTTTTTTTTTTTAATAATAAATTTATTTTTTATTGGTGTTCAATTTACCAACATACAGAATAACACCCAGTGCTCATCCCGTCAAGTGCCCCCTCAGTGCCCGCCACCCAGTCACCCCCACCCCCCACCCTCTTCCCCTTCCACCACCCCTAGTTCGTTTCCCAGAGTTAGGAGTCTTTATGTTGTTTCCCTTTCTGATATTTCCTACCCATTTCTTCTCCCTTCCCTTCTATTCCCTTTCACTATTATTTATATTCCCCAAATGAATGAGAACATATAATGTTTGTCCTTCTCCGATTGACTTATTTCACTCAGCATAAATACCCTCCAGTTCCATCCATGTCGAAGCAAATGGTGGGTACTGTCGTTTCTAATAGCTGAGTAATATTCCATTGTATACATAAACCACATCTTCTTTATCCATTCATTTTTCGATGGACACCGAGGCTCCTTCCACAGTTTGGCTATTGTGGACATTGCTGCTATAAACATCGGGGTGCAGGTGTCCCGGCGTTTCATTGCATCTGAATCTTTGGGGTAAATCCCCAACAGTGCAATTGCTGGGTTGTAGGGAAGGTCTATTTTTAACTCTTTGAGGAACCTCCACACAGTTTTCCAGTGTGGCTGCACCAGTTCACATTCCCACCAACAGTGTAAGAGGGTTCCCTTTTCTCTACATCCTCTCCAACATTTGTGGTTTCCTGCCTTGTTAATTTTCCCCATTCTCACTCGTGTGAGGTGGTATCTCATTGTGGTTTTGATTTGTATTTCCCTGATGGCAAGTGATACAGATTATTTTCTCATGTGCATGTTGGCCATGTCTATGTCTTCCTCTGTGAGATTTCTCTTCATGTCTTTTGCCCATTTCATGATTGGATTGTTTGTTTCTTTGCTGTTGAGTTTAATAAGTTCTTTATAGATCTTGGAAACTAGCCCTTTATCTGATACGTCATTTGCAAATATCTTCTCCCATTCTGTAGGTTGTCTTTTAGTTCTGTTGACTGTATCCTTTGCTGTGCAAAAGCTTCTTATCTTGATGAAGTCCCAATAGTTCATTTTTGCTTTTGTTTCTTTTGCCCTCATGGATGTATCTTGCTAGAAGTTACTGTGGCCGAGTTCAAAAAGGGTGTTGCCTGTGTTCTCCTCTAGGACTTTGATGGAATCTTGTCTCACATTTAGATCTTTCATCCATTTTGAGTTTATCTTTGTGTATGGTGCAAGAGAGTGGTTTAGTTTCATTCTTCCGCATGTGGATGTTCAATTTTCCCAGCACCATTTATTGAAGAGACTGTCTTTCTTCCAGTGGATAGTCTTTCCTATGTAGGAGACTTCTAAAAGCTCTGGTTTTCCACTCTGCTGGTTATGATTCCTTGAAGTTGCCACCTTAAACAGGCTGCCTCCCCTTTGCCATATCCTCAGCTATATCATCTCAGATTCAAGTCTGTGCACCTCCTACCTTCCAAATGGTGGTTGTTTTTCTACTGGTCTACTGGCAGCATTTGTTTTCTTAGATCTCTGATTGATTTCTCTGGCATTCGCAATGATCTGGTAACTATCTAGTTATATTCAAGGGACAAGAGAAACTTTAGGTCTTCCCATGCCTCTGCTATCCTAACTCCTCCCATGGGAGAAATTTGAATACTGATTTAATTTCTTTGGTGCTTATTAGTCATACAACTTTTCTATTTCTTCCTGTTTCAGTTTTGGTAGTTTATATGTTTCAGTTTCTAGGAATTTATTTCTTTGGATTGCCCAGTTTGCCAGCATGTAATTTTTCATGGTATTCTTTTATAATTATATTTCTGTGGTGTTGATTGTGATCTCTCATCTCTCATTCATGATTTTATTTCTTTGGGTCTTTTCTATTTTGTTTTTATAAGTCCGGTTAAGGATTTATCAATTTTGTTAATTCTTGCAAAGAACTAACTTCTGGTTTCACTTGATTTGTTCTACTCGATTTTGTTTGTTTCTGTATCACTTTTTCTGCTCTAATCTTTATTTTTTTTCTTCTGCTGCTGGCTTTAGTCTTCGTTTCTTGTTCTTTTTCTAGCCTCTTTGTTGTAAGTTAGATTGTGTATTTGAGAGTTTTCTTGCTTCTTGAGGTAGGCCTGTATCGCTATATAGTTCCTTCTTATGACCATTTTTGCTGTAGCCCAAAGGTTTTGAACCATCATGTTTTCATCTTTGTTTCCACGTACTTTTTCATTTCTTTAATTTCCTGGTTAAGTCATTCGTTCATCAGTAGGATGTTCTTTAGCCTAGATGAATTTGTGGTCTTTCTAATTTTTTTCTTGTGGTTGACTTCACATTTCATAGCACTGTGGTCTGAAAATATGTATGGTATGAGCTCAATCTTTTTGTACTTGTTGAGGGCTGATTTGTGACCCACTGTGTGATCTGTTCTGGAGAATATTGCATGTGCACTGGAAAAGACTGTGTATCTGATGCTTTAGGATGATATGCTCTGAATATATCTGTTAAGTTCTTCTGGTACATTGTGTCATTCAAAGCCATTCTTTCCTCATTGATTTTCTGTGTAGGTGATCTGTGCATTGCTATAGGTGGGGTGTTAAATCCCCTACTATTGTATTATTATCAATTGCCTCCTTTATGTTTGTTATTAATTATTTTATATATTTGGATGCTCCCATATTGAGGACATAAATATTTACAATTATTAATCTTCTTTTAGGCTAGACCCCTTTATTATGATATAGTGCCCTTTCTTACCTCTTGTTACAGTCTTGGTTTAACATCTAGCTTGTCTGATAGAAGTATTGCTACTCTGGCTTTCTTTTGACATCCATTAGCATGATCAATGTTTCTCCCTCCCCTCACTTTTCAATCTGCAGGTGTCTTTAAGTCAACAATAAGTCTTTTATATGCAGCATATATTTGTATTTTGTTTTGTTTTCCATTCTGACACCCTATGTCTTTTATTTTATTATTATTATTATTATTTTTATTGGTGTTCAATTTACCAACATACAGAATAACCCCCAGTGCCCGTCACCCAATCACTCCCACCCCCCGCCCTCCTCCTCTTCTACCACCCCTAGTTCATTTCCTAGAGTTAGCAGTCTTTTTTTTTTAATTTATTTTTTATTGGTGTTCAATTAACTAACATACAGAATAACACCCAGTGCCCGTCACCCACTCACTCCCACCCCCCGCCCTCCTCCCCTTCTACCACCCCTAGTTCGTTTCCCAGAGTTAGCAGTCTTTACGTTATGTCTCCCTTTCTGATATTTCCCACACATTTCTTCTCCCTTCCCTTATATTCCCTTTCACTATTATTTATATTCCCCACATGAATGAGAACATATAATGTTTGTCCTTCTCCGACTGACTTACTTCACTCAGCATAATACCCTCCAGTTCCATCCACATTGAAGCAAATGGTGGGTATTTGTCATTTCTAATAGCTGAGTAATATTCCATTGTATACATAAACCACATCTTCTTTATCCACTCATCTTTCGATGGACACCGAGGCTCCTTCCACAGTTTGGCTATTGTGGCCATTGCTGCTAGAAACATCAGGGTGCAGGTGTCCCGGCGTTTCATTGCATTTGTATCTTTGGGGTAAATCCCCAACAGTGCAATTGCTGGGTCGTAGGGCAGGTCTATTTTTAACTCTTTGAGGAACCTCCACACAGTTTTCCAGAGTGGCTGCACCAGTTCACATTCCCACCAACAGTGTAAGAGGGTTCCCTTTTCTCCGCATCCTCTCCAACATTTGTTGTTTCCTGCCTTGTTAATTTGCCCCATTCTCACTGGTGTGAGGTGGTATCTCATTGTGGTTTTGATTTGTATTTCCCTGATGGCCAGTGATGCATAGCATTTTCTCATATGCATGTTGGCCATGTCTATGTCTTCCTCTGTGAGATTTCTCTTCATGTCTTTTGCCCATTTCATGATTGGATTGTTTGTTTCTTTGGTGTTGAGTTTAATAAGTTCTTTATAGATCTTGGAAACTAGCCCTTTATCTGATATGTCATTTGCAAATATCTTCTCCCATTCTGTAGGTTGTCTTTTAGTTCTGTTGACTGTATCCTTTGCTGTGCAAAAGCTTCTTATCTTGATGAAGTCCCAATAGTTCATTTTTGCTTTTGTTCCTATGTCTTTTAATTGGAGCCTTTATTCCATTTCTATTTCGAGTGATTATTGATAGATTTCAACTTAGTTCCATTTTATCATTTCTTTTGTCATTGTTTCTGGAGATTTCCTCTATTCCTTTCTAGTCTTTGTTGCTTTTGGTCTTTCCTTCCTACTCAAAGAATCCCCTTTCAAATTGCTTGCAAGGCTGGTTAGTGGTCATGAACTCCTTTAGGTTTTGTTCATCTGGAAACTATCTCTTCCTCTATTCTGAATGATAGCCTTGCTGGATAGAGTATCCATGGCTCTGTATTTTTCCCATTCCGCATTTTGAATGTATTATGCCATTCCCCTCTGGCTTGCCATGTTTCTGTGGAGAGATCTGTTGCTAGCTTATTTGTCTCCCCCTGTATATTAGGGACTTCTTTTCTCTTGCTGCTTTTTCTTCATCTTTATATTTAGCAAATTTAATTATAATGTGTCTTGACATTGGCTTTTTTGTTGTTGATTTTGGTTGGCATTCTCTGTGCCTCCTGGATATAGATGTGTGTTTCCTTCCTCAGATAAGGGATATTTTCATTTATAATTTCCTGAAATAAATCTTCTGCTCCCTTTACCCTCTCTTCTTCTACTTGGACAGCAATGATGCCAATGTTATTGTGCTTTGGAGTCACTGATTTCCCTAAGTCTATATTTGTGCTTTAATATTTTTCTTTCCTCTTTTGATCAAGTTTCTTATTTTCCATTCTTTTTTCTTCTATATCACTTATTGGTTCCTTAGCTTCTTCCATCCTTGTGGTCGTTACATACATTTGGTTTTGAATCTTTGTCATTGCATTTTTTTATTTCAGCTTGACTAGTTTTAAGGTCTTTTATCACTGTAGTAAAGGACTACCTGGTGTCTTCTATGCTTTTGTCAAGCCCAGCTAGTTTTTAAAACAGAAAATTTCCAACATTTAAATAATATTTCTCTGGGATGCCTGGATGGCTCAGTGGTTGAGCCTCTGCTTTTGGCTCAGGGCGTAATCCTGGGGTCCCAGGATAGAATTCCGCATTGGGCTCCCTGCACAGAGCCTGCTTCTCCCTCTGCCTGTGCCTCTGCCTCTCTCTCTCTCTCTCTCTGCTTCTCATGAATAAATAAAATCATAAAAAATAGTGTTTCTCCTTGTGTGCACTGGGGAGGAGTGTTTGGACTTTGCCAGAGTATGGAGTTTTAACTAGGTGTGCTCTAGTTTGCTTGTGAAGAGATCTGATGCAATTTCCACTACAGTTGAAGCTTTGTGTAACACTGTCCTGAGAAGACTTGGTGCATGTGAGGATTTGTGCCGGTCTTCTGGAGGATGGGCCCACTGATCTGGTTTTTGGTCACACTTGACTAAGAAAAGCAGTACCCTACAGAGCTCAGGGGGCAGGTCTTGTGTAAGTGGTTTAGGCTGATAATGTTGGTGCTGTGCTGCTTAGTTAAGTTATTTTATGCCAAGGGGCTAGGGAGGGAAATGTTGCTAGCCCCCACCTTGTCCCTGGAGAGGGTGTTCACACTGGCTTTTCCCTGAGAAGCCCTCCCAGAAGAGCAAACAATCTCCAATCATGTGTCTAAAATATCCCTCTGATCCCTGCCTTGGCCCTGTCTCTGTCTGGGCTGTCTGCCAACCTGGAAGCACAGTGCACCTGTGTTTTATTCCAGGCAGGCCAGCTCATTTTAGGGAGCTGGCATGGCCCAAACCCATGCTGTTACTCTGGGGGAGATTGTCACTCTGCTGGGTTTCATGCAGGTTTGTCCCAGGAGGGCAGTTACACCAATGCGCAGAGGCATGGGATTTGGAGTAAATCACTACAAAGAGCCATTGTGCAGGTTAGCTGCTCTCAGCAGATGTCTCTGTACCTCTAATGAAGGGCCAGGGAGGGAATGTCACCTGCAGGCTCTTTTGTCCCTCAGAGAGGCAATGCCACCTCTCTCAATTTTGCTCCAAGAAGGAGGAAACTTCTCTACCAGTGTATCTCAGGCAATTCTCAGATCGTGCTCTCTGCCCCTGGGTGATCTGCTGTCTTCTCTACAGAAGTTCTGCAGTACTCTCAGGACTATATACCAGCTACACCACAGACTGCTAAAACTTCTGGTCCCTCTGGTTGTAAAAATTCACAAAAATCAACCCCTCTCATTTTCTCCATCAATGTCTCCAGGGAAGTGTTTTCCTCGTGCAATTCCCTGTGTGCTCCTCTCCCTCTCTCACCTCTCTCTGTGGCCAGGGCTCCTTCCCCTCTGCAGCACTCTTGTTCCCTTTCTTCCCCCAAATCATGCCTCTGGACCTCCTACCTACCTCGATGTGGCCTCTTCACTCCCTGTAGTTGTGCAGTTTAGTCTGTCAGTCCTCAGATCAATTTTTGGGGTACTCAGAATGATTTGATATTTATCTAACTGTGTTCTAAGGACAATGCAAGGCCAAAGTCCTAGTATTTTACCATCTTAGCTTCTTCTACTCCATTACTTATTAGTTTATAACTGGAAGCTATATATGTATAGCATATGTATATATGTATATACATATATATATCACTTATTTATCCATTCATCCATCAATGCATCAATCCATATGTTTGGTTGTTAACATATCTTGGTTATTATAAATAATGCTGCAGTGAACATGGGTTGCATATATCTTTTCAAGTTAGCTTTTTTGTTTTCTTTGGAAAAATACCCACAAGTGAAATTGTTGGGTCATATGGTAGCTCTATTTTTAATTTTTGGAGGAACTTCCATAGTAGTCATCTTAATGTGTGTTAGGTGTCATCTCATTGTGGTTTACATTTGCATCTCCCTAATGACTAGCGATATTAGGAATGTTTTCATGTGCTTATTGGATGCTTGTGTATCTTCTTTGGAGAAATGTTTTTTTTTTTTCAAATCTGTGACCATTTTAAAATTGAGTTATTTCTCTTTTTTATGATTTAGCTGTAAGTTTTCTTTGCATATTTGGGATAACAGACTTATCAATTATAATTTGCAATATTTTCTCCTATTTTGTGGGTTATTTTTTCATTTTCATGGCAGTGTTCTTTCATCCACAAATTTTAAAAATTTAGATCAGGTCTAATATTTTTGTTATTGTTTGTGCTTTGAGTGTTATAAATCTCTGGATCCATTACCAAATTCGATGTGATAAAGATTCGTGTGCCCCTATTTTTTCCTAAGTGTGTTGTAGATTTAGATCTTACATTTAGGTTTATGATCTATTTTGAGTTAATTTTAACATACGGTGGAAGGTAGAGATCTAACTTCGTTTTGTTCAATTGTTTCCAGCATTAGTTTTTGGAGATACTACCTCCCCACCGCCACCCCACTGAATAGTTTTGGCAGCCTTTTAAAAAATCAGTTGACCACAAATACAAGAATTTATGTCTGTATTCTTGATTTTGGTATGTTTAATAATGTCCCACATGTCTCTGAACCTCTGTTCATTTTTCACTTTTTTTCCTTTTATGTGTCTCAGAATGAGTTATCCCAATACACCAACTTTAAGTTTATCAATTCTTCCTTCTACTTGTTCAAATATTCTATTGAGCCCCTCTAGTGATTTTTTTAAAAGAAATTTCAGTTACTGCACTTTTCAATCATTTAATTTCTATTTGGTTCTTTTTAAAAATTTCTACCTCTTTATTGATACTTCCTACTTTATGAGAGACCAATCTCATACTTTTCTCTTTTTTTCTTTTCCAAATTTTTACTTACATTCCAGTTAACATAGTTTAATATTAGTTTCAAGTGAAGAATTTAGTGATTCATTGCTTAAATACAACACCCAGTGCTCATCATGAGTGACCTCTTTAATTCCCATCACTGTTTTTTTAAGGTTTTATTTATTTATTCATGAGAGACACACAGAGGCAGAGACATAGGCAGAGGGAGAAGCAGGCTCCCCAGAGGGAGCCTGATGCGGGACTTGATCCCAGGATCCCGGGATCATGACCTGAGCCAAAGGCAGATGCTCAACCATTGAGCCACCCAGGTGCCCCAATTCCCATCATTTATTTAAGCCGTCCGCCTTCCCACCTCCCCTCTGGTAACCCTCAGTTTATTCTATGTAATTAAGAGTCTGTTTCCTGGTCTGCCTCTTTCCCCCCTGTCTTCATCTGCTTTGTTTCTGAATTTCCACATATGAGTTAAATCATATGGTATTTGCCTTTCTCTAACTAACTTATTTCACTTAGCATAATGGTTTATCTTTCCATCCTTGTTATCGCAAATGGCAAGATTTCGTTCTTTTAAATGGCTGAGTAAACCTCATAATATGTATATATATTCTTTATCCATTCATCAGTCGATGGACATTTTCTTTAGTTCTTTAGAAATGGTTGTCTTCTTTCTGTGTGTATAGTTTATTATTTTCTGTGTAAGGAGCATAATTTCCTTATTTATTTGCATGCCTTATAGTTTTTGTTGGAAACAGTGCATTTTACATTTAAATTTTAAATAATACTACCTGAAAAATTCTGCAGATTAAATTTTCTGTTCCTAAGACTCGTTGCTTTTCTTACTTGTGATAACACTGTAGCTTGTTCAGTGACTTTTTGAATCTAATTTTGTATAGTCTGTATTTTTGTCATGTTGTGTGGTCACTGAAGTCTGCTCCATTAGTTCAGTGGTCAGGTAATAATTACAAAAATATTTCCATATACGTTTGTAACCAATAGGTCTCCCAGGAGTTCTGTGTACATGTTTGTGTATGCCTTCAACATTCTAACAGGAGTTGACAACTCTGCTTTCATCTTCACTTCTTGCTTACATAGAGCCTCAAAGTCAGCCAGAGGTAAGGATTTGGCTTCTTTGGTTCGTATCCACACATTCCTGGGCATATGCACATGCCTATGCATATGTGCGATCTTCTAGATTACCAGGAATACATTAATCCTTTTCTTTTTTCAAAGATTTATTTATTAATTTGAGAGAATGAGAAAGAGAGGGGGGCAGAGCAGGGGGAAAAGGAAACAGAAACTTAAGCAGACTCTGCACTAAGTAGGGAGCCAGACTTGAAGCTATATCTCATGACCATGAGATCACAACCTGAGCTGAAACCAGAAGTCAAACACTTCAACTACTGCTCCACCCAGGAGCAGAACTTTTCAAATCCTCGATGGAAATGTCATTTCTGAGCTGTTCCTTCTGACATTTTTTATTATCCTATTGTTTCCAACATTGTTTTTTTAAATAAATATTTTTATTTATTTATTTGAGAGATGGAGAGAGGCAGCATGAGCGGGAGGGGTGGGCAGAGAGAGAAGCAGAGGCACTCAGGCACCTCTGAGCACGGAGCCTGATGCAGGCCTCCATCTCAGGACCCTGGGATCATGACTTGAGCCAAAGGAAGATGCTTCACTGACTGAACAACCCAGGCGACCCCCAACATTGTTTAATTGGTGACATTGAATGCCTTTCAATGTGCTTATTGGTCATTTATAAATCTTCTTTTGAGAATAGCGTATCCAAGCCCTTTGCACATTTTTCAGTTAGGTTGCTTATACTTTATTGACTTGTAGGAGTTTTTGATTTTGGATATTAAACCCTTATCAATAATGCATATATTTTCTCCCATTGTGTAGGATGCCTTATACTTTATTGTTTGTGTCCTTTGATGTACAGAATTTTAAAATTTCAATGTAGTACAATTTATCTCTTTTTACTTTTGTTACCTATGGTATTTGGGTCATATCAATGAAATTGCTCCTCTATTTCCAACTTCCTCATGTCCCTGATTTATTCTATGAATTTTATAATTTTACCTTTTTGGTTTAGGTCTTTGATTCATTGATATTCACATTTTGTATGTGGTATAAGGTAAGGGACCAACTCAAATTTTTGCCTTTGTATATTCAGTTTTCCAATGCAATTTGTAGAAAAGACTGTCCTTTTTCCATTAAATAGTGTTAGCACTCTTATTGAAAGTATGTGAAGGGCAACTGGGTGGCTCAAGACTGAGAGTCTGCCTTTGGCTCGGGTTATTAACCAAGATCCTGGGATCAAGTCCTCCATCAGGCTCCCTGTGTGGAATCTGCTCCTCCCTTGTATCTGAAACTCTCTGGGTGTCTCTCATGAGTAACTAAAATCTCTAAAAAAAATTTAAAAAATTATTTCAGCATATGCAATAGTTTATTTCTTAGATTTCTATTTTATTGAATTTTTCTATGTAAATATCTTTTTTGATATGTTTTATTGGAGTTTGATTTGCCAATATATACTATAATGCCCAATGCTCATCCCATCAGGTGTCCTCCTCAGTGCCCATCACCCAGGCACCCCTTTACCCTGCCCAACACCCCTTCCACTACCCCGTGTTCATTTCCCAGAGTTAGGAGTCTCTCATGTTGTCACCTTCTCTGATATTTCGCACTGATTTTCTCTCCGTTCCCCTTTAATCCCTTTCACTATTTTTTATATCCTCCAAATGAATGAAACTATATAATGTTTGTCCTTCTCCGATTGACTTACTTGACTCAGCATAATACCCTCCAGTTCTATCCATGTTAAAGCAAATGGTGGGTATTCCTTGTTTCTAAGGGCTGAGTAATATTCCATTGTATATATAGACCACATCTTCTTTATCCATTCTTCTTTCGATGGGCACCAAGGCTCCTTCCAAAGTTTGGCTATTGTGGACATTGCTGCTATAAATATTGGGGTGCAGGTGTCTCGGCTTTTCCTGCATCTGTATCTTTGGGGTAAATCCCGAGTAGTGCAAATGCTGGGTTGTAGGGTAGCTCTATTTTTAATTCTTTGAGGAACCTCCACACAGTTTTCCAGAGTGGCTGTACCAGTTCACATTCCCACCAACAGTGCAAGAGGGTTCCCTGTTCTCCACATCCTCTCCAACATTTGTTGTTTCCTGTCTTGTTAATTTTCACCACTCTCACTGGTGTGAGGTTATATCTCATTGTGCTTTTGGTTTTATTTCTCTGATGGCAAGTGATGTGGAGCACTTTCTCATGTGCTTGTTGGCCATGTCTATGTCTTCTTCTGGGAGATTTCTATTCATCTCTTTGCCCATTTCATGATTGGATTGTTTGTTTCTTTGCTGTTGAGTTTAATAAGTTCTTAATACATCTTGGATACTAGCCCTTTATCTGATAGGTCTTTTGCAAATATCTTCTCCCACTCTTCTACTAAAAGTAGGTTGTCTTTTAGTTTTGTCGACTCTTTCTTTGGCTGTGCAGAAGCTTTTTATTTTGATGAACTCCCAATAGTTCATTTTTGCTTTGATTCCCCTTGCCTTCATAGAGGTATCTTGCAAGAAGTTGTTGTGGCCAAGTTCAAAGAGGGTTTGACTGTGTTCTCCTCTAGGATTTTGATGGAATCTTGTCTCACATTTAGATCTTTCATCCTTCTTGAGTTTCTCTTTGTGTCCTGTGTAAGAGAATAGTCTAGTTTCATTCTTTTGCACGTGGATGGCCAATTTTCCCAGCACCATTTATTGAAGAGACTGTCTTTTTTCCAGTGGATAATCTTTCCTGCTTTGTTGAATATTAGGTGACGATAGAGCTGAGGGTCTACTTCTGGATTCTCTATTCTGTTCCATTGATATATGTGTCTGTTTTTGTGCCAGTAACACAGTGTCTTGATGATCACA
This sequence comes from Canis lupus familiaris, assembly GCF_011100685.1. Lineage (NCBI taxonomy): Eukaryota > Metazoa > Chordata > Mammalia > Carnivora > Canidae > Canis > Canis lupus. The sequence continues at coordinate 48,069,177 of NC_049260.1, read as the reverse complement.
GCTTTGTAGTACAACTTGAAATCCAGCATTGTGATGCCCCTTGCTCTGGTTTTCTTTTTCATTTTCCTGTGGCTATTTGAGGTCTTTTCTGATTCCACACAAATCTTAAGATGGTTTTTTCCAACTCTCTGAAGAAAGTCCATGGTATTCTGATAGGGATTGCATTCAATGTGTAAATTGACATTTTCACAATATTAATTCTTTCAATCCATGAGCATGGAATATTTTTCCATCTCTTTGTGTCTTCCTCAATTTCTTTCAGAAGTGTTCTGTAGTTTTTAGGGAATAGATCCTTTACCTTTTTGGTTAGCTTTATTCCTAGGTATCTTATGCTTTGGGGTGCAATTGTAAATGGATTGACTCCTTAAATTCTCTTTCTTCAGTCTCATTGTGAGTGTATAGAAATGCCACTGATTTCGGGGCATTGATTTAGTATCTTGCCCCACAGCTGAACTCCTGTATGAGTTCTAGCAATCGTGGGGTGGATTATTTGGGTTTTCTATGTATAGTATCATGTCATCTGCGAAGAGGGAGAGTTTGACTTTTTCTTTTGCCAGTTGGAATGCCTTTTATTTCCTTTTGGTGTCGGATTGCTGAGGCTAGGACTTCCTGTACTATGTTGAATAGCAGTGGTGAGAGTGGACATCCCTGTCTTGTTCCTGATCTTAGGGGAAAAGCTCACAGTGTTTCCCCATTGAGAATGATATTTGCTGTGGGCTTTTCATAGATGGCTTTTAAGATGTTGAGGAATGTTCCCTCTATCCTTACACTCTCAAGAGTTTTGATAAGGAATGGATGCTGTCTTTTGTCCAATGCTTCCTCTGCAACTATTGAGAGGATCATATGGTTCTTGTTTTTTCTCTTATTGATATGATCTATCATATTGATTGCTTTACGAGTGTTGAACCAGCCTTGCATCCCGGGGATAAATCCCACTTGGTCATGGTGAATAATCTTAATGTACTTTTGTATCCTACTGACTAGTATCTTGTTAAGATTTTTTGCATCCATGTTCATCAGGGATATTGGTCTATAATTCTCCTTTTTGGTAGGGTCTTTGTCTGGTTTTGGAATTAAGGTGATGCCTGCCTCATAGAACGAATTTGGAAGCACTCCATCTCTTTCTATCTTTCTGAACAGCTTCAGTAAAAAGGTATGGTTTCTTTTTAAACGTTTGAGAGAATTGCCCTGGGAAGCCATCTGGCCCTGTACTTTTGGGACTTGGGAGGTTTTGCTGCTTCAATTTACTCCCTAGTTATTGGCTCTTCGGGTTTTCTATTTCCTCCAGTTCCAATTTTGGTAGTTTGTGGTTTTCCAGAAATATGTCCATTTCTTCTAGATTGCCTAATTTATTGACGTAAAGCTGCTCTTAATAAGTTTTTAGGATCATTTGTATTTCCTTCGTATTGGTGGTGATCTCTCCTTTCTCATTCATGATTTATTTAATTTGAGTCTTTTCTCTCTTCTTTTTAATAAGGCTGGCTAATGGTTTATCTATCTTATTAATTCCTTCAAAGAACCAACTCCTGGTTTTGTTGATCTGTTCCACAGTTCTTCTGGTCTCGATTTTGTTGAGTTCTGCCAGAATCTTTATTAACTCTATTCTTCTGCTGGGTGTAGGATCCTTTTGCTGTTTTTTCTACAGCTCATTTAGGTACAAGGTAAGCTAATATTTCTCCCCATAAAGGTTAGAGATTTCTTGTCTCTTGCTGATTTAAGGGTTTTCTCTTCATCTTTCGAATGTGCAAGTTTCACTATTAAATGTCCAGGTGTTGAGTGGTTTTTATTGATTTTAGGGGTGGGTCTCTTTATCTCTTGGATCTGAATGCCTGTTTCTCTTCCCAAGTAAGGAAAACTCTCAGCTTTGATTTGTTCAAATACAGATTCTGGACCTCTGTCCCTTTTGGCGTCCTTGGGAACCCCAATTAAACGTAGATTTCTCCTTCTGCGGCTGCCATTAATTTCCCTTAATCTATCCTTATGATCTTTTAATTGTTTTTCTTTTTCCTCAATTTACCTCCTTGCCATCAACTTGTCTTCTATGTCACTCACTCGTTCTTCTACCTCGTTAACTCTCCTCGTTAGGACCTCCAGTTTGGATTGCATGTAATTTAATTGATTTTTAATTTCTGCCTGATTAGATCTAAATTCTGCAGTCATGAAGTCTCTTGAGTCCTTTATACTTTTTTCTAGAGCCACCAGTAGCTGTATAATAGTGCTACTGAATTGGCTTTCTGACATTGAATTGTAATCCAGATTTTTTAACTCTGTGGGAGAGAGGACTGTTTCTTTTATTGGTGAGTGTGGACATCCTTGTCATCCTTCCTGACCTTAAAGGAAAAGCTCGCAGTTTCTCCCCATTGAGTGTGATGTTAGCTCTGTGTTTTTTTATGCTGAGGTATGTTCCCTCTAAACCTACTTTGTTGAATGGATGTTGTACTTTCTCAAATTTTTCTACGTCTCTTGAAATGATTGTATCATTTTTATCCTTGCTCTTACTGATAGGATGTATAACATTAATTTGCAAACACTGAACTACTCTCCCAGAAATAAATCCCACTTGATCATCTCAAATGATTTTTTTTTCTGATGAATTGTTGAATTTGGCTTGCTAGTATTTTATTGAGTATTTATTGAAAAAGTTTGCATTTATGTTTTTCAGGGACCTTGGTCAGTAGTTCTTTTTTTGTGGTCATCTGGTTTTGGTATCAGGGTAATGCTGTCCTCATAGAATGAATTTGGAAGTTTTTGTTCCACTTCTGATGTTTGGGAAAGTTTTATAATAGTTATCAACTCTTCCTTAAATGTTTGTTTGAATTCCCTGTGAAGCCATCTAGTCCTGGACTTTTGTTTGCTGGGAGTTTTTTGATTACTGATTTAATTTCTTTACTGGTAATTGTTCCTGATTCAGTTTTGGTTGGTTATATATTTCTAGGAATTTATGCATTTCTTCCAGGCTGTCCAATTTGTTGGCATATAATTTTCATATTCTCTTACAATCTTTTGTATTTTTGTGATGTCAGTTGTTTTTCTCCTCTTTCATTGTGATTTTATTTGAACCCTCTCTCATTTTTTTTTCCCCATGAGTCTGGCTAAAGGTTTATCAATTTTGTTGATCTTTTCAAAAAACCAGCTCCTGATTTCACTGACCTTTATTATTATTATTATTATTATTATTATTATTTTGCTTTCTATATCATTTATTTGCACTCTAATCTTTATTATTTTTATACTTCTCCTAGTTTGGGGTTTTGTTTGTTCTTTTTGTGGCTCCTTTAGGTGTAGAGTTAAGCTGTTTATTTGATATTTTTCCTGCTTCATGAGGTTGGCTTCTATTTGCTGTAAATCTACCCCCTTAGAACTGCTTTTTCTGCCCCCCCCCGAAAGACATTGAATCATTGTATTTTCATTTTCAATCCTCTCCGTTAAATTTTTATTTATTTAAGATTTTATTTACTTATTTAATCATGAGAGACAAAGAGAGAGGATAGAGACAGGCAGAGGGAGAAGCAGGCTCCCCACAGGGAGCCTGATTCAGGGTTCAATTCCCAGACCTCAGGACCACAGGATCATGACCTGAGCCAAATGTGGATGCTCAGCCACTGAGCCACCCATGTAATTACCCATGTAATTTTTAATTTCATCTTTGATTTCATGGTTTTCCCATTCATTGCTTAGTAGCATGTTATTTAACCTCAATGTATTTGTATTCTTTCCACTGTTTTTCTCATGGTTAATTCCTAGTTTCACAGCATTGTCTGAAAAGATTTATGGTATGACTTCAATCTTTTTGAATTTGTTGAAACTTGCTTTGTGGTCTACTATGTGATCTAGTCAGAAGAATGTTCCATGTGCACCTGAAAAGCATGTGTATTCTGCTGTTTTAGGATAGTTTGTTCTGAATGCATTTGTTAAGTCCATCTGGTTCAGTGTGTCATTCAACACAACTGTTTCCTTGTTAATTTTCTATTGGGATGATCTGTTTACGTAAATGAAGTGTTAAAGTCCCTACTATCACTGTTGTTACTATCAATTAGTTCCTTTATGTTTGTTATTAACCATCTTATGTATTTTGCTTTCTCATGTTTGCTGCATAAATCTTTTCAATTGTTTTATGTTCCTTTTGGATTGCCCCCCTTATTACTATATAGCATCCTTCCTTGTCTGTTCTTAAAATCTTTGTTTTAACATCTATTTTGTCCGCTCTAAGTTCTGCTATCTTGGCTCTCTTCAGGTCCATTTTGCATGATGAATTTTTCCCCATCTCCTCACCTTCAATCTGGAGGTGCATTTAGGACTGAAATGAGTCTATTGTAGGCAGCACATCAATGGTTCTTAGTGGTTTTTGTTTTAATCCATTCTGATACCCTATGTCTTTTGATTGGAGTATTTAGTCCACTTACATTCAGAGTGATTACTGGAAGATATGAATTTAGTGCCATTGTGTTACTGTGAAGTTGGTGTTTCTGGAGATTTTCTATGTTCCTTTGCAATATTTGTTGCTTTTGGTCTTCTTCCCCCAAAGAATCTCCTTTAATAGTCCTTGCAGGGCTGATTTAGTGGTCATGAACGCCTTCAGTTTATCTGGGAAACTCTCTAATTCTCCTTCTATGATGAATGAAAGCCTTGCTGTACAAAGTATTCTTCACTGCGTATTTTTCCCATTCGACATATTGAATATACCCCTGCCACTCTCTTCTGGACTGCCATGTTTCTTGGACAGCTCTGCTATGAACTTGATCTGTCTTCCCTTGTAGGTGAAGGATTTCTTTTTTTTTCTTTCTGCTTTCAGGAATCTTTCACTGTCTATGTGTGTTCTCTCAGTCCTCATATTGATTTCCTGGATGTGAAGAATGATTTGATATTTATCTAGCTGTGTTTGACAGATAAGGTATGCATAAAGTCCTCCTACTACTCCATCATCTTAACCTAGATTCAGCAGTTTATATGTTTCTAGGAATTTATCCATTTCTTCCAGTTTCCCAATTTGTTGGCATATAGTTTTTCTTTTTTTTTTTTTTTTTTTTTTTTTTTAATTTATTTATGATCGACAGAGAGGGAGGGAGAGAGAGAGAGAGAGAGGCAGAGACACAGGCAGAGGGAGAAGCAGGCTCCATGCACTGGGAGCCCGACGTGGGATTCGATCCCGGGTCTCCAGGATCGCGCCCTGGGCCAAAGGCAGGCGCTAAACCGCTGCGCCACCCAGGGATCCCCATATAGTTTTTCATAATATTCTCTTATAATTGTTTGTATTTCTATGGAGTTAGTTGTTATTTCTCCTCTCTCATTTGCAATTTTATTTCTTTGGGTACTTTCTCTTTCCTTTGATAATTCTCGCTAGAGGTTTATCAATTTTATTGAGCTTTAAAAAGAACCATCCTCTGGTTTCTTTGATCTGTTCCATTGTTTTTTTAAGTTTCTACATCACTATGTCTGCTTTCATCTTTATTATTTCCTTTCTTCTTCTAGCTTTAGGCTCCATGTGTTGTTCTTTTACGAGCTCCTACATGTGTAAATTTAGGGTGTTTATTTGAGATTTTTCTTGCTTAAGATAAGGTTTATTGCTACACATACATCCCCCTTAAGACTACTTATGCATCCAAAAGTTTTTGGACCATTGTCCAATGTGGTCATTTGTATTTCTTTCCATGTATTTTTTATTTCTATTTTGATTCTGTGGTTGATTTTTTCATTGTTTGTTAGCATGTTGTTTAACATCCATGTTATTTGTGGTCTTTTCAAATTTTTTCTTCTGATTGACTTTAAGTTTCATAGCATTGTGGTGAGAAAATATGCATGGTATGATCTCCATCTATTTATACTTGTTGAGTCCTGATGTGTGACCTCATATGTGATCTATCCTGGAGAATATCCCAAAAAAGAATATGTGTGTTCTGCTGCTTTAAGATGAAATGTTCTGGGACGCCTGGGTGGCTCAGTGGTTGGGCACCTGCCTTCGGTTCAGGTCTGATCCCAGGATGTGGGATCGAGTCCCACATCGGGCTCCCTGTAAGGAGCCTGCTGCTCCCTCCGCCTGTGTCTCTGCCTCTCTCTCAGTCTGTGTCTCTCATGAATAAATAAATACATCTTTAAAAAAAGATGAAATGTTCTGAATATATCTGTTAAGTCCACCTGGTCCACTGTGTCATCCCAAGCTATTGTGTCCTTGTTGATTTCCTCCTTCAATCATCTGTTTATTGCTGTAAGTGAGGTGTTACAGTCCTCTACTATTTTCTATTATTAATTATTTCCTTTATATGGTGGTTAATTGATTTCTATATTTGGGTGCTCCCAAGTAAGTGGCATAAACATAACTATTGTTAGATCCTCTTGCTGGATAGACCCCTTTATTATGATATAGTGCCCTTCTTCATCTCACATTACAGTCTTTGGTTTAAATCTCGTTTGTTGTAGGTATGACTACTCTGGCTTCCTTTTGACTCCATTATCAAGATAAATGGTTGCCCATCCCCTCACTTTAAATCTGCAGGATTCTTTAGGTCTATAAGCACTCTCTTGTAGGCAGCAAATAGATGGGTCTTGGTTTTTTATCCATTTTATCACTATAACTGTTTAAATTGGATTATTTAGTCCATTTATACTCAATGAAATTATTGATAGATAATTATTAATTGCCATTTTGGTACTTTTGTTGTTTATTGGAGTTCTCTGATCATCTATTTAATTGCTCTTTCATCATTTGTTGGTATTCTTTAGTGATACACCTGATTATTTCAAACCCATTAGTGTTTTAGAGAATAACACACAGTGCTCATCCCGTCAAGTGCCCCCCTCAGTGCCTGTCACCCATTCAAACCAACGCCCGCGCTCCTCCCCAGCCACCACCCTTAGTTCGTTTCCCAGAGTTAGGGGTCTTTATGTTCTGTCTCCCTTTCTGATATTTCCCACACATTTCTTCTCCCTTCCCTTATATTCCCTTTCACTATTATTTATATTCCCCAAATGAATGAGAACATATAATGTTTGTCCTTCACTGACTGACTTACTTCACTCAGCATAATACCCTCCAGTTCCATCCACATTGAAGCAAATGGTGGGTATTTGTCATTTCTAATAGCTGAGTAATATTCCATTGTATACATAAACCACATCTTCTTTATCCATTCATCTTTCGATGGACACCGAGGCTCCTTCCACAGTTTGGCTATTGTGGACATTGCTGCCATAAACATCGGGGTGCAACTGTCCTGGAGTATCATTGCATCTGTATCTTCGGGGTAAATCCCAAAAATTGCAATTGCTGGGTCATAGGGCAGGTTTATTTTTAACTTTTTGAGGAAGATCCACACAGTTTTCCAGAATAGCTGCACCATTCACATTCCCACCAACAGTGTAAGAGGTCTCCCTTTTCTCCACATGCGCTCCAACATTTGTGGTTTCCTGCCTTGTTAATTTTCCCCATTCTCACTGGTGTGAGTTCGTATCTCATTGTAGTTTTGATTTGTATTTCCCTAATGGCAAGTGATGCGGAGCATTTTCTCATGTGCATGTTGGCCGTGTCTATGTCTTCCTCTGTGAGTTTTCTCTTCATGTCTTTCACCCATTCCATGATTGGATTGTCTGTTTCTTTGGTGTTGAGTTTAATAAGTTCCTTATAGATCTTGGAAACTAGCCGTTTATCTGATACGTCATTTGCAAATATCTTCTCCCATTCTGTAGGTTGTCTTTGAGTTTTGTTGACTGCTTCTTTTGCTGTGCAAAAGCTTCTTATCTTGACGAAGTCCCAATAGTTCATTTTTGCTTCTGTTTCCTTTGCCTTCGTGGATGTATCTTGCAAGAAGTTACTGTAGCCGATTTCAAAAAGGGTGTTGCCTGTGTTCTCCTCTAGGATTTTGATGGAATCTTGTCTCACATTTAGATCTTTCATCCATTTTGAGTTTATCTTTGTGTATGGTGCAAGAGGGTGGGCTAGTATCCTTCTTCTGCATGTGGATGTCCAATTTTCCCAGCACCATTTATTGAAGAGACTTTCTTCCAATGGATAGTCTTTCCTCCTTTATCAAATATTAGTTGACCATAAAGTTGAGGGTCCACTTCTGGGTTCTCTATTGTATTCCATTGATCTATCTATATGTCTGTTTTTGTGCCAGTACCATACTGTCTTGATGACCACAGCTTTGTAGTACAACCTGAAATCTGACATTGTGATGCCCCCAGCTATGGCTTTCTTTTTTTAAATTCCCCTGGCTATTAGGGGTCTTCTCTGATTCCACACAAATCTTAAGATAATTTTTTCCAACTCTGTAAAGATAGTCCATTGTATTTTGACAGGGGTTGCATTAATTATGTAAAATGTCCTGGGTAGCATTGAAATTTTCACAATATTAATTCTTCCAATCTATGGGCATGGAATATTTTCCCATCTCTTCGTGGCATCCTCAATATCATTCAGAAGTCTTCTGTAGTTTTTAGGGTATAGATGCTTTACCTCTTTGGTTAGCTTTATTCCTAGGTATCTTATGCTTCTGGGTGCAATTGTAAATGGAATTGACTCCTTAATTTCTCTTTCTTCAGTCTCATTGTGAGTGTAGAGAAATGCCACTGACTTCTGGGCATTGATTTTGAATCCTGCCACACTGCCAAATTGCTGTATGAGTTCTAGCATTTTTGGGGTGGAATCTTTTTGGTTTTCTATGTAGAGTATCATGTCATTGGCGAACAGGGAGAATTTGAATTCTTCTATGCGAATTTGAATGCCTCTGATTTCTTTTTCTTTTCTGATTGCTGAGGCTAGGACTTCCAGTACTATGTTGAACAGCAGTGGTGAGTATGGACATCCCTGTCTTGTTCCTGATCTTAGGGGAAAGGATCCCAGTGCTTCCCCATTGAGAATGATATTTGCTGTGGGCTATTGTAGATGGATTTTAAGATGTTGAGGAATGTTCCCTCTATCCCTACACTGTGAAGAGTTTTGATCAGGAATGGATGCTGTCTTTTGTCAAATGCTTTCTCTGCATCTAATGAGAGGATCATATAGTTCCTGTTTTTATTTCTTGCTGATATGATGAATCACATTGATTGTTTTACGAGTGTTGAACCAGCCTTGTGTCCCGGTAATAAATCCTACTTGGTCATGGTGAATAATTTTCTTAATGTACTGTTGGATCCTACTGGCTAGTATCTTGTTGCGAATTTTTGCATTCATGTTCATCAGGGATATTGGTCTACAATTCTCCTTTTTGGTGGGGTCTTTGTCTGGTTTTGGAATTAAGGTGATGCTGGCCTCATAGAACGAGTTTGGAAGTACTCCATCTCTTTCTATCTTTCCAAACAGCTTTAGGAGAATAGGTATGGTTTCTTCTTTAAACGTTTGATAGAATTCCCCTGGGAAGCCATCTGGCCCTGAACTTTTGTGTCTTGGGAGGTTTTTGAGGACTGCTTCAATTTCCTCCCTGGTTATTGGCCAGTTCAGGTTTTCTATTTCTTCTTGTTCCGGTTTTGGTAGTTTGTGGCTTTCTAGGAATGCGTCCATTTCTTCTAGATTGCCTAATTTATTGGCATATAGCTGTTCATAATATGTTTTCAAAAACGTTTGTATTTCCTTTGTGTTGGTAGTGATCTCTCCTTTCTCATTCATGATTTTATTAATTTGAGTCTTCTCTGTCTTCTTTTTAATAAGGCTGGCTATTGGTTTATCTATCTTATTAATTCTTTCAAAGAAGCAACTCCTTGTTTTGGTGATCTGTTCCACAGTTCTTCTAGTCTTGATTTCGTTGAGTTCTGTCGAATCTTTATTAACTCCGTTCTTCTCCTGGGTGTAGGATCTATTTGCTGTTTTTTCTCTAGCTGCGTTAGGTGTAAGGTTAGATTTTGTATTTGAGTTCTTTCCAGTTTTTGGAAGGATGCTTGTATTGCAATGTTTTTCCCCCTCAGGACTGCTTTTGCTGTATCCCAAATATTCTGAATGGTTGTCTCTTCATTCTCATTAGTTTCCATGAATCTTTTTAATTCTTCCTTAATTTTCTGGGAAGCAGAAATCTTTAAGCAGAATGGTCCTTAACCTTCACGTGTTTCATCTTTAAGCAGAATGGTCCTTAACCTCCACGTGTTTGAAATCCTTCTAAACTTCTTGTTGTGATTTAGTTCTAATTTCAAGGCATTATGGTCTGAGAATATGCAGGGGACGATCCCAATTTTTGGTATCGGTTCAGATCTGATTTGTGACCCAATATGTGGTCTATTCTGGAGAAAGTTCCATATGTACTTGAGAAGAATATGTATTCAGTTGAGTTTGGATGTACAGTTCTGTAGATATCTGTGAAATCCATCTGGTCCAGTGTATCATTTAAAGCTCTCGTTTCTCTGGAGATGTTGTGTTTAGAAGACCTATCGAGTGTCGAAAGCGCTAGATTGATGTCACCAAGTATAAGTGTATTATTATCTAACTATGTCTTAACTTTGGTTATTAATTGATTGATATATTTGGAAGCTCCCACATTCGGGACATATATATTGAGGATTGTTAAGTCCTCTTCTTGGACAGATCCTTTAAGTATGAGATAGTGTCCCTCTTCATCTCTCACTACCGTCTTCGGTGTAAATTTTAGTTTATCTGATATAAGGATGGCTACCCCTGCTTTCTTTTGAGGACCATTTGAATGGTAAATGGTTCTCCAACCTTTTATTTTCAGACTGTAGGTGTCCTTCTGTCTAAAATGAGTCTCTTGTAGACAGTAAATAGTTGGGTCCTGTGTTTTATCCAGTCTGACACCCTGTGTCTTTTGATGGGGTCATTAAGCCCATTCACGTTCAGGGTTACTATTGAAAGTTATGAGTTTAGTGTCATCATGATACCTATTCAGTCCCTGTTTTTGTGGATTGTTCCATTGGACTTGTTCTTTAAGAGGAATTTTAATATACTTTAAGTCCGTTGACTTCCCCTCGGTCTTGTCCTTCTAGCTGGTTCTCTGGGGGAGGCGTCTGTCGTGCTGATTTTCAGGTGTTAGCACTTGGGGGAGCTGCTCTGCCCCCTGCCTGGTGCAGGGCGCAGTGGGGGTTGTTTACCCCATGAGGCCCCAGGAGGAACAACCACAGTGGCGGTGCCAGCTCTGGAGCCCTGGATTCAGCTCCCGCAGGAAGTACGGAGCTCTCCGTCTGCAAGGACTGGATGCTCCGGGGCGGGTCCGCTGATCTGCTCAGCTCGGGGCAGGAGCGTCCTTGTGGTCCTGGGCCCTCCCGGCCTCTGACTTGTCCCGGGGGGGGGGGGGGAGGCCGGATCCTGGTGTGTGTCCAGGCGCCCAGTGCTCCCTGGCCTGTACTTTTGGATTCGCACTCCCGGCCGCGCAGTCGCCTATCCGCGCAGCCACCATCCGAGCCCCTCCAACCTGCTCCCGGAGCACGCAGTCCCCTCCACCCGGATCCGCTTCCTCTGACGGAACCGGCTCCGAGCTGCTCCCGGGTCACACAGCCCCCTTTGCGGAGCAGCCGACCGAGCCCCTCCGAGCTCCTCCGGGTCCAGCCGTGTGCGCTGCAGCCCTTAGGGAGGTTGGCGCACTCTCCTGGGCGCACAGGTATCTGTTAGTGTCCCAGGGAGCCTGACACTGAATTTTAATACAAATTTTGCAACTCTGTGGGAGAGAGTACTGTTTCTGATTCTTTCTTTTGTGGTGAGTTTTCCTTCTAGTCATTTTGCTCAGTGCAGAGAGGCCAAAACCAAGTTTTACTGGAAAAAGGAGAAAAAGAGAGAAAGAAAAAGGAAAAAAAAGAAAAGAAAAAAGGGGGGGGGGGAACAAAGCAGAAAAAAAAATGGAGGACTATCCTGATTCTATATACTGTAAATCCCTCGACTTCCCTTGGAACTTTACAGTGCTGCTTGGTCAATACTTGCTTTTCCCCTGTCCTTCTAGCTGGTCTTCTGGCGGTGGGGACTGCTGTGCTGATTCTCAGGTGTGTGCTGCTGGGGGAGCTGCTCAGCCCCTTTCCAGGTGCATGGCTCAGTGGGAGCTGTTTATCCTGCGTGGCTCCTGCTCAGTCCCATGTACAAGGTGACAGCAAGAGGAACAACAACAGTGGGGGCGCCCAGCTCTCCAGCTCTCGAGTCAGCTCCCGCAGTAACTACTGCAGCTCTCAGTTCCCAGGGGTCTGGATGCTCTGGCGGCGGGCGGCTCTGATCTGCACAGCTTGGGGTCACCCTGCAGCAGGAGCGTCTTCTCTGTCCTGGGTCCTCCTGGCCTCTGCCTGTGCCGGGCGGAGTGCCGGATCTTTGGTCTGCCCCTCAGTCTCCTGGGCTCCGGAGCCTGCACCGCTCCACACACGCTCTCGGGATGCCGCAGCCCTCTCTGAGCAGAGCCGCCACTGGAGCTGAAGCCGGAACTTCTCCTGAGGCCCACCGGGTGCGCACTCCAGACCTTTAGGGAGCTCGGCCCACAGCGTGTCGCACAATCTCCCCCAGGGCGCAGTCCCTCTGTTAGTGCCCCTGGGAGCCTTAGGGCATCCCTGCCCCTTCTGGGATCCTGCCCGAGCTCCCTGCAGCACCTTTCCATCCAGGGATGATATGTAAAGCTCCTGCTCCTCCAGGCCTGGGCTTTCCTGTCCTAGGGGCACTCGCAGTGCGGCCTTAGACCCGCTCCTCGTGGGGGCCCCTCCACCTTGGATGCTTTTTCATTTCCTTATTTTTTAATCGTCTTCCTACCTTGATAGAAGTGGAAACTCTTCTCTCGGTAGCATTCCAACGCTTCTCTCTTTAAATCTGAGACCGAATTTGTAGGTTTTCAGGATGATTTGAAAGTTATCTAAGTTGGAGGGGACAGGTGACATGGGGACCCTGCTTTTCCACCATCTTGACCCGCCTCCCCAAAATGGATGTCAAAATGGCTAAATTAATGAGGTGGAATAAAGAGTGAGTGACATAGAAGAGAAGTTGATGGTAAGGAAAGAAGCGAGGAAAAAAATAGAAAATTAAGAGACCATGGGGTAAGACTAAGGGAAATAAATCATAGGCCTAGAAGGAAGAATATTTTTATAATTGGGGTTCCAGAAGACACCCAGAGGGATACAGGGCCAGAAAGTGTACTTGAACAAATCATAGCTGAGAACTTTGTTAATTTGGGGAGTGAAATAGGAATTCCGATCCGGGAGATAGAGAGGTTCCTCACAAAATCAATAAAAACAGTTCAACACCTCCACATTTAGTAATGAAACTTGCAAATTACAAACCTGAGGAGAAAATTCTTAAAGCAGTGAGACACAAAAGACTCTTTATTTATATGGGGAGAAATATCAGATTAACAGCACACCTCTCCATAGAGATAAGGAAGGCCAGAAAGGGCTGGCAAGATATGTTCCGGGTACTAAAGGAGAAAAAACATGCAGCCCATAATATTTTATCCAGCAAGGCTCTCATTCAGAATAGGGGAGATAAAGAGCTTCCATGAATGGCAGAAACTGAAAGAATATGTGACCATCAAACCAGCTGGACAACAAATATTAAGAGAGAACCTATAAAAGAAAGAGAAGGGGAGGGATCCCTGGGTGGCACAGCGGTTTGGCGCCTGCCTGTGGCCCAGGGCACGATCCTGGAGACCCAGGATCGAATCCCACCTCGGGCTCCCAGTGCATGGAGCCTGCTTCTCCCTCTATGTCTCTGCCTCTCTCTCTCTCTGTGTGACTATCATAAATAAATTTAAAAAATTAAAAAAAAAAGAAAGAGAAGGGGAAAGAAATAATCCAAACAAACAAACAAACAAACAGGGACTGAAGAGGTATTAGGATGACACTAAATTTATACCTTTCAATAGTTACTCTCAACGTAAATCGGTTAAATGATCCCATCAAAATGCAGGGTTTGGGACTGGATAAAAAAGCAAGACCCATCCTTTTGCTATCTAGAAGAGACTCCTTTTAGACCTAAGGACATCTCCAGCCTGAAAATGAAAGGGTGGAGAACGATTTACATTTCAAGAGGTCCTCAAAAGAGGGCTCCAGCAGAAGCTCCGCGTGGAGGGGGCTGCCCGGCTCCGGGAGCAGCTCGGGGGGCTCGGGCAGCGGCTCTGTGGTGAGGGGGCTGCACCGGCGGGAGCAGCTCTGAGGGGCTCAGGCGGCGGCTCCGTGTGGAGGGGGCTGCCCGGTCTTGAGCACACATTCAACGGCGCAGGCCCAGCAGCACAGGGCACCGGGGACACAGCCCAGGATCCGACTCCCCCCGGGACAGGCAGAGGCCAGGAGGGCACAGGTCAGCAAAGACACTTCTGCCCCGAGCTGAGCATTATCAGCGGCCCCGCCCCCGGAACATCCAGGCCCCGGCAGACCGAGAGCTCCGTAGTTACTGTGGGAGCTGAATCCAGGGCTCCAGAGGTGGCGGCCGCCACTGTGGTTGTTCCTCCCAGGGCATCACGGGGGAAATAACCCCCACTAACCCCTGCATCAGGCATGGGGCAGAGCAGCTCCCCAAAGATCTAACACCTGAAAATCAGCACAACAGGCCCCTCCCCCAGAAGACCAGCTAGAGGGACAAGATCCAGGGCAAGTCCAGGGACTTAAAGTATACAGAATCAGAAGATACCCCCACCCCGTTTTTTTTTTCTTTTTGATTTCTGTTTGCTTTCCACACCCTTTTTTTCCTTTCTTTCTTTCTCTTTTTCTTCTTTTTTTCTTCCTTTTTTCTTTTTTCTATTTCTCTTTTCTTTCCTTCTATCTATCCTCTCTTTTTCTCCCTTTCTCAATAAAACTTGTTTTTGGCCACTGCACTGAGCAAAATGACTAGAAAGAAAACCTCACCTCAAAAGAAAGAATCAGAAACAGTCCTCTCTCCCAGAGAGTTACAAAATCTGGATTACAATTCAATGTCAGAAAGGCAATTCAGAAGCACTATAATAAAGCTACTGGTGGCTCTAGAAAAAAAAAGCATAAAGGACTCAAGAGACTTCATGACTGCAGAATTTAGAACTAATCAGGCAGAAATTAAAAATCAATTGAATGAGATGCAATCCAAACTAGAAGTCCTAACAAAGAGGGTTAACGAGGTGGAAGAACGAGTGAGTGATATAGAAGACAAGTTGATGGCAAAGAGGGAAACTGAGGAAAAAAGAGACAAACAATTAAAAGACCATGAAGATAGATTAAGGGAAATAAACGACAGCCTGAGGAAGAAAAACCTACTTTTAATTGGTGTTCCCAAAGGCGCCAAAGGGCCAGAGGGCCAGAATATGTATTTGAACAAATCCTAGCTGAAAACTTTCCTAATCTGGGAAGGGAAACAGGCATTGAGATCCGGGAAATAGAGAAATCCACCCCTAAAATCAATAAAAACCGTTCAACACCTCGATATCTAATAGTGAAGCTTGCAAATTCCAAAGATAAAGAGAAGATCCTTAAAGCAGCAAGAGACAAGAAATCCCTGACTTTTATGGGGAGGAGTATTAGGGTAACAGCAGACCTCTCCACAGAGACCTGGCAGGCCAGAAAGGGCTGGCAGGATATATTCAGGGTCCTAAAGGAGAAAAACCTGCAGCCAAAAATACTTTATCCCGCAATGCTTTCATTCAGAATTGAAGGAGAGATAAAGTGCTTCCAAGATAGGCAGGAACTGAAATAATAGGTGCCCTCCAAACCAGCTCTGCAATAATTTTAAGGGGGACTCTTAAAATTCCTCTTAAAAAACAAGTCCAATGGAACAATCCACAAAAACAGGGACTGAATAGGTATCATGATGACACTAAACTCGTATCTTTCAATAGTAACCCTGAACATGAATGGGCTTAATGACCCCATCAAAAGACACAGGGTGTCAGACTGGATAAAACAGCAGGACCCAACTATTTATTGTCTACAAGAGAGTCATTTTAGACAGAAGGACACCTACAGTCTGAAAATAAAAGGTTGGAGAACCATTTACCATTCAAATGGTCCTCAAAAGAAAGCAGGGGTAGCCATCCTTATATCAGATAAACTAAAATTTACACCGAAGACGGTAGTGAGAGATGAAGAGGGACACTATCTCATACTTAAAGGATCTGTCCAAGAAGAGGACTTAACAATCCTCAATATATATGTCCCGAATGTGGGAGCTTCCAAATATATCAATCAATTAATAACCAAAGTTAAGACATAGTTAGATAATAATACACTTATACTTGGTGACATCAATCTAGCGCTTTCGACACTCGATAGGTCTTCTAAACACAACATCTCCAGAGAAACGAGAGCTTTAAATGATACACTGGACCAGATGGATTTCACAGATATCTACAGAACTTTACATCCAAACTCAACTGAATACACATTGTTCTCAAGTGCACATGGAACTTTCTCCAGAATAGACCACATATTGGGTCACAAATCGGGTCTGAACCGATACCAAAAGATTGGGATCGTCCCCTGCATATTCTCAGACCATAATGCCTTGAAATTAGAACCAAATCACAACAAGAAGTTTGGAAGGATTTCAAACATGTGGAGGTTAAGGACCATTCTGCTTAAAGATGAAACGGTCAACCAGAAAATTAAGGAAGAATTAAAAAGATTCATGGAAACTAATGAGAATGAAGAGACAACCATTCAGAATATTTGGGATGCAGCAAAAGCAGTCCTGAGGGGAAAATACATTGCAATACAAGCATCCATCCAAAAACTGGAAAGAACTCAAATACAAAAGCTAACCTTGCGCATAAAGGAGCTGGAGAAGGAATAGCAAATAAAACCTTCACCCAGAAGAAGAACACAGTTAATAAAGATTCAAGCAGAACTCAATGGAATAGAGACCAGAGGAATTGTGGAACAGATGAACCAAACCAGGACTTTGTTCTTTGAAAGAATTAATAAGATAGATAAACCATTAGCCACCCTTATTAAAAACAAAAGAGAAAACACTCAATAAAATCATAATTGAGAAAGGAGAGATCACCACCAATAGCAAGAAATGCAAATGATTTTAAAAACTTATTATGAAGAGCTATATGCAAATAAATTAGGCAATCTAGAAGAAATGTATGCATTTCTGGAAAACCACAAACTACCAAAACTGGAACAGGAAGAAATTAAGAAAACCCGAACAGGCCAAAAACCAGGGAGGAAATTGAAGCAGTAATTAAAAACCTCCCAAGACACAAAAGTCCAGGGCTAGATCGATTCCCAAGGGAACTCTATGAAACATTTAAAGAAGAAACCATACCTATTCGACTAAAGCTGTTGGAAAGGTAGAAAGAGATGGGGTACTTCCAAAGTCGCTCTATGAGGCCAGCATCACCTTAATGCCAAAACCAAAGACCCCACCAAAAAGGAGAATCATAGACCAATATCCCTGATGAACACAGATGGAAAAATTCTCAACACGATACTAGGGAATAGGATCCAACAATACATTAAGAAAATTATTCACCATGACTCACTGGGATTTATCCTCGGGGATGCAAGGCCAGTTCAACACTTGTAAAGCAATCAACGTGATAGATCATATCAACAAGAGAAAAAACAGGAACCATATCATCCTCTCAATAGATGCAGAGAAAGCATTTGACAAAATACAGCATCCATTCCTGATCAAAACTCTTGAGAGTGTAGGGATAGAGGGAACGTTCCTCAGCATCTTAAAAGCCATCTACGAAACCCCACAGCAAAAATCATTCTCAATGGGGAAACACTGGGAGCCTTTCCCCTAAGATCAGGAACAAGACAGGGATTTCCACTCTCACCACTGCTATTCAACATAGTACTGGAAGTCTTAACCTCAGCAATCAGGCATAAAAAAAAAAAAAAGGCATTCAAATTGGCAAAGAAGAAGTGAATCTCTCCCTCTTCACAGACGACATGATACCCTCCAGAGAAAACCCAAAAAACTCCACCCCAAGATTGCTAGAACTCATACAGCAATTCGGCAGGGTGGCAGGATACAACAAAATCAATGCCCAGAAATCAGTGGCATTTCTCTACACTAACAATGAGACTGAAGAAAGAGAAATTAAGGAATCAATTCCATTTATAATTGTACCCAAAACCATAAGGTACCTAGGAATAAACCTGACCAAAGAGGTAAAGGATCTATACTCTAAAAACTACAGAACACTTCTGAAAGAAATTTAGGAAGACACAAAGAGATGGAAAAATATCCCATGCTCATGGATTGCAAGAATTAATATTGTGAAAATGTCAATGCTACCCAGGGCAATTTACACGTTTAATGCAATCCCTATCAAAATACCATGGACTTTCTTCAGAGAGTTAGAACAAATTATTTTAAGATTTGTGTGGAATCAGAAAAGACCCCGAATAGCCAGGGGAATTTTAAAAAAGAACCATAGCTGGGGGCATCACAATGCCAGATTTCAGGTTGTACTACAACACTGTGTTCATCAAGACAGTGTGGTCCTGGCACAAAAAGAGACACTTAGATCAATGGAACAGAATATAGAACCCAGAAGTGGACCCTCAACGTTATGGTCAAGTAATACTCAACAAAGCAGGAAAGACTCTCCATTGTAAAAAAAGACAGTCTCTTCAATAAGTGGTGCTGGGAAAATTGGACATCCACATGCAGAAGAATTAAACTGCAGCATTCTCTTACACCATACAAAAGGATAAACTCAAAATGGATGAAAGATCCAAATGTGAAACAAGAATCCATCAAAATCCTATAACAGAACCCAGGCAACACCCTTTTTGAAATTGGCCACAGCAACTTCTTGCAAGATACATTCAACAAGACAAGGGAAACAAAAGCAAAACTTAATTATGGGACTTCATCAAGATAAAAAGATTCGGTACAGCAAAGGTAACAGCGAAAAATACTAAAAGACAACCTACAGAATGGGAGAAGGTATTTTCAAATGACATATCAGATAAAGGGCTAGCATTAAAGATCTATAAAGAACTTATTAAACTCAACACCAAAGAAACAAAAAAAAATTCAATCTTGAAATGGGCAAAAGACATGAACAGAAATTTCAGAGGAAAATATAGACATGGACCACAAGCACATGAGAAAATGCTCCACATCACTGGCCATCAGGGAAATACAAATCAAAACCACAATGAGATACCACCACATACCCGTTAGAATGATGAAAATTAAGAAGACAGGAAACCACAAATGCTGGAGAGGATGTGGAGAAAGGGGAACCCTTTAGCACTGTTGGTGGGAATGTGAACTGGTGCAGCCACTCTGGAAAACTCTGTGGAGGTTCCACTAGGAGTTCAAAGTAGATATGCCCTCTGACCTAGCAATTGCATTGCTGGCAATTTACCCCATAGACAGTCAGTGAAACAGCTTAACAGCTCTACCCCAATGTTTATAGCTGCATTGTCCATAAGAGCCAAACTGGAAGGAGCCTTGGTTTCCATCGAAAGATGAATGGATAAAGAAGATGTGGTGTACGTCTAAAATGGAATATTACTCAGGCATTAGAAATGACAAGTACCCACCATTTGCCTTGATGTGGATGGAACTAGAAGGTATTATGCTGAGTGAAATAAGTCAATTGGAGAAGTGCAAACATTACATGGTCTTAATTCATTTGGGAAATATAAAAATTAGTGAAAGTGAACAAAGGGAAAGGAGAGAAAATGAGTGAAAATATCAGTGAGGGTGACAAAACCTGAGAGACACTTAACTCTGGGAAACGAACAAGGGATGGTGGAAAAGGAGGTGGGCGACGGATTCGTGTGACTGGGTGATGGGCACGGAGGGCCTCACGTGGCAGGATGAACACTGGGTGTTATTCTGTATGTTGGCAAATTGAACATAAATTTAAAAAAAAAGATATATTTATTTCACAGAGAGAGCATGAGTGGAGTGAATGGGCAGAGGTAGAGAGAATCTCAGTAAGACTCCTTCCTAACCACGGAGCCCCAAATGTGGCTTGCTTTGATACCCTAAGATCATGACCTGCGCCAAAATCAAGAGTCCGATGCTCAATCGATTGAGCCACTCCGGCACCCCTCTATGTTTAATTTTTTTGAAGAACCTCTATACTGTTTTCTACAGTCTGTACTAGTTGGAATTCCTATTAACAGTGCAGAAGTATTCCTTTTTCTCACATCCTCACCAACACTTGTGGCTCCTTGTGGTTTGGATTTTAGCCATTCTGGCAGGTGTGAGGTGATACATCATTGTGGTTTGATTTGCATTTCCCTGATGATTAGTGATGTTGAACATCTTTTCATGTGTCTTTTGTTCATGTGTTTCTTTTATGTATTCTTTGGAGAAATGTTTTGTCATGTTTTCTGCCCATTTTTTTATTGTTTCTGAAGTTTTTGGTGTTTAGTTGCATAAGTTCTTTATATATTCTGGATAAAAACTCTTTATTGGCTATATTTTTTTGCGAATATCTTCTTCTCAGATTTTTGGTTTTATTTTGTTTGCTTTGCTGTGCAAAAGCATTTTCTTTTGATGAAGTCCCAGTAGCTTAATTTTGCTTTTATTTCCCTTGCCTCAGAAGATATATCTACAAAAATGTTACTAGGACTGACATGAGAGTAATTAATTACTGCCTTCCTGTCCTCTAGGGTTTTATGATTTCAGGCCTCACATTTAGGACTGTGATCCATTTTGATTTTATTTTTTTGTATAGTATAAGAAAGTGGTCCAGTTTCCTTTTTTACCTGTTGCTAGCCATTTTTACAACACCATTTTTTCAAGGCACTCTCTTTTTCCAGCTACATATTCTTGCTTTTTTTCATAGATTAATAGGTGATGTAATTGTGGGTTGATTTCTGGGCTCTGTTCTTTTTATTTCTGTGTCTAATTTTGTACAACTATCATACTGTTTTCATTACTAAATAAGTGTACTATATCTTCAAATCTGGGATTT
Source organism: Canis lupus familiaris (assembly GCF_011100685.1). Lineage (NCBI taxonomy): Eukaryota > Metazoa > Chordata > Mammalia > Carnivora > Canidae > Canis > Canis lupus. The sequence continues at coordinate 48,048,415 of NC_049260.1, read as the reverse complement.
TGTTGTTTTTGTTCTTTGATTTCAATGTCATCTTTGCTATTCCAGACCTTTTGTCTTTGCATAAAAATTCTAAGATTATCTGTTCTAAATCTGTGAAAAATGTTTTTGGTATTTTGATAGGGATTGCAGAAATCTGTAGATTGCTTTGGTAATATGGATATTTTTTCAATATTTCTTCTCCCAATACATGAGAATGGAATATCTTTCCATTTGTTTTAATCATTTTCCTCTATCATCAATCCATTTTCAGAGTATAAGTCCTTCACCTCATTTGTTTATTCCTAGTTATTTTATACTTTTTGATGTACTTTTAAATATAATTTTTGTACTAGTTTATATTTCTGCTACTTCATTATTTTGTAGAAATGCAAAGTTTCTATATCTTGGTTTTGTATCCTGTGACCTTATGAATTCATTTATTCATTGAAGTAGTTTTTATGGAGTAATTAGGGTTTGTATATAGAGTATCATGTCATCAGCAAATAGTAAAAGTTTTACTTCTTCCTTACCCATTTGTATTCCATTATTTATTTTTCTTGTCTGATTGCTCTGCCGAGGACTTCCAGTACTCTGTTCAATAAAAGTGTTAAAAGTGGACATTCTAGTCTTGCTAATGACCTTAGGGGGGAAAGTTATCAGTTATTCATCATTGAGTGTGAGGTTAGTTGCGAGTTTTTCATATATGGCCTTTATTATGTTGAGGAATATTACTTCTACATCTACTTTGTTGAGGATTTTTATAATAAATGTATGTTCTATTTTGTCAAATTCTTTTTCAGCATATATTGAAATGATCATATCGTTTTTACTTTCTCATTGATTGACATGTGAATATTGCACCACAGTTCCAACTCACAAATAAATCCCACTTGACAATGGTGAAAGATTTATTTAATGTATTGTTGGACTTGGATTGCTAGTATTTAGTTGAGGATTTTTGCATCTATGTTCAGCAAAGAAATTGTCCTGAAGTTCTCTCACTCTCTCTCTCATTTTGGTGTCTTTATGTCATTTTGGTATCAGGATAATACCAGCTTCATAGAATTAAGCTGAAAGTTTTCCTCCTCCATTTCCTCTTCCTCCTCCTCCTCCTTGTCCTATTCCTCCTCCGCTTTTTGAATAGTTTGAGAGTTTGAGAAGAATAGGTGCTAACTCTTTTTAAATGCTTGGTAGAATCCACCTGTGAAGAAACCTGTTCTTGGACATTTTGTTACTTGGGAGGCTTTTCATTACTGATTCAAATACTTTTTTAAAATTATTTTTATTTATTATTATTTTTTTAAAGATAAATTTATTTTTTATTGGTGTTCAATTTGCCAACATACAGAATAACACCCAGTGCTCATCCCGTCAAGTGCCTCCCTCAGTGCCCGCCACCCAGTCACCCCCACCCCCCACCCTCTTCCCCTTCCACCACCTAGTTCATTTCCCAGAGTTAGGAGTCTTTATGTTGTCTCCCTTTCTGATATTTCCTACCCATTTCTTCTCCCTTCCCTTCTATTCCCTTTCTCTATTATTTATATTCCCCAAATGAATGAGAACATATAATGTTTGTCCTTCTCCGATTGACTTATTTCACTCAGCATATAATACCCTCCAGTTCCATCCATGTTGAAGCAAATGGTAGGTATTTGTCAAAAAGGGTGTTGCCTGTGTTCTCCTCTAGGATTTTGATGGAATCTTGTCTCACATTTAGATCTTTCATCCATTTTGAGTTTATCTTTGTGTATGGTGCAAAACAGTGGTCTAGTTTCATTCTTCTGCATGTGGATGTCCAATTTTCCCAGAACCATTTATTGAAGAGATTGTCTTTCTTCCAGTGGATAGTCTTTCCTCCTTTATCGAATGTTAGTTGACCATCAAGTTGAGGGTCCACTTCTGGATTCTCTATTCTGTTCCATTGATCTATGTGTCTGTTTTTGTGCCTGTACCACACTGTCTTGTGATAAGCTTTGTAGTACACCTTGAAATCTGGCATTGTGATGCCCCTTGCTTTGGTTTTCTTTTTCAAAATCCCCCTGGTTATTCAGGGTCTTTTGTGATTCCATACAAAACTTAAGATGATTTGCTCCAACTCTGAAGAAAGTCCATGGTATTTTCATAGGGATTGCATTAAATGTGTAAATTGCCCTGGATAACATTAACATTTTCACGATATTAATTCTTCCAATCCATGAGCCTGGAATATTTTTGCATCTCTTTATGTCTTCCTCAATTACTTTCAGAAGTTTTCTGTAGCTTTTAGGGTTTAGATCTTTACATTTTTGGTTAGGTTTATTCCTAGGTATCTTATCCTTTTTGGGTGCAATTATAAATGGGACTGACTCCTTAATTTCTCTTTCTTCAGTCTCATTGTTAGTGTATAGAAATGCCACTGATTTCTGGGCATTGATTTTGTAGCCTGCCACATTGCTGAAATGTTCTATGTGTTCTAGCCATGTTGGGGTGGAGTCTTTTGGTGTTTCTATATACAGTATCATGTCATCTGCGAAGGAGAGGTTGACTTCTTTGTAAATTTGAAAGCATTTCTTTTTGTTGTCCAATTGCTGAGACTACAACTTCTAGTACCATGTTGATAGCAGTGGTGAGAATGGACATCCCTGTCATGTTCCTGATCTTAGGGGAAAGTCTCCTAGTTTTTCACCGTTGAGAAATATGTTTCCTGTCGGCTTTTCGTAGATGGCTTTTAAGATGCTGAGGAATGTTCCCTCTATCCCTACACTATGAAGTGTTTTGATCAGGAATGGATGCTGTATTTTGTCAAATGCTTTCTCTGCATTTGTTGAGAGTATTATATGGCTCTTGTTTTTTCTCTTGTTGATGTGATCTATCACGTTGATTGCTTTACAAGTGTTGAATCAGCCTTGAATCCTGGTTTAAATCACACTTGGTCATCGTAAATAATCTTCGTAATGTAGTGTTGGATCCTTTTGGCTAGTATCTTGTTGAGAATTTTTGCATTAGTGTGCATCAGGGATATTGGTCTATAATCTCCTTTTTGTGGAGGGTATTTGTCTGGTTTTGGAATCAAGGTGATGCTGACCTCATAGAATGAGTTTGGAAGTATTCCATCCCTTTCTATCTTTTGGAACAACTTTAGTAGAATAGGTATGGTTTTTTCTTTAAACGTTTGATGGAGTTCCCTTGGGAAGCCATCTGGCCCTGGACGTTTGTGTCTTGGGACTTTTTTGAGGACTGCTTCAATTTCCTCTCCAGTTATTGGCCTGTTCAGGCTATCCATTTCTTCCTGTTCCCATTTTGGTAATTTGTATGTTTCCAGAAATGCATCCATTTTTCCTAGATTGCCTAATTTGTTGGCATATATCTATTCGTAATGTTTTTCAAATCGTTTGTGGGCAGCCCCGGTGGTGCAGTGGTTTACCGCCGCCTGCCCCCCAGGCGTGATCCTGGAGACCCTGGATCGAGTCCCACGTCAGGCTGTCTGCATGGGGCCAGCTTCTCCCTCTGCCTGTGTCTCTGCCTCTCTCTGTCTCTATGAATAAATAAATAAAATCTTTAAAAAACTCGTTTGTATTTCCTTGGCATTGGTTTTGATCTCTCCTCTTTCATTCATAACTTTATTAATTTGAGTATTTTTTCTTTTGAATAAGGCTGGCTAATTGGTTTTCTCTCTTATATAATTCTTCAAAGAACCAACTTCTCATTTTGCTGATCTGTTCTTTTGCTCTGTATTTCTTTTAATTCTGCTTGAGTTTTTATTATCTCTCTTTTTCTGCTTGGTGTAGGTTTTTTTAAAAAATGATTTTATTTATTTATTCATGGGAGACACATAGAGATAGAGATAGAGAGAGAGACAGAGAGAGAGAGAGAGAGAGAGATACAGAAGCAGTGGGAATAGCAGGCTCCATGCATGGAGCCTGATGCAGGACTTGATCATGGGTCTCCAGAATCACGCACACCCTAGGCTTCAGGCGGTGCTAAACGACTCAGCTACCCAGGCTGCCCCTGGTATAGATTTTATTTGCTGTTCCTCCATTCTTTTAGGTGCAAGTTCAGCTCCCGTATTTGAGTTTTTCTCTAGTTTTGGACGGCGGCTTGTATTGTGACGTATTTTTCACTTAGGATCTCTTCTGCTGAATCCCAAAGCTTTTGAACAGTTGTATCATTATTTACATTATTTTTCATGAATCTGTTTAATTCTTCTCTAATTTCCTCATAGACCCATTCATCTATTAGTAGGTCTATTAGTAGGATGCTCTTAACCTCCATCGGTGTGAATTTCTTCCAAATTTCTTCCTGTGATTAAGTTCTAGTTTCAAAATATTGTGTTCTGAAAATATGATGGGGACAATCTCAGTCATTTTGTATCTGTTGAGACCTGATTTGTGACCCAGTGTGTGGTCTATTCTGGAAAAAGTTCCATATATTCTTGTGAAGAATGTGTATTCCATTGCATTTGGATGGAAAGTTCCGTATATATCTGTGAAATCCATCTGGTCGAGTTTATCATTTAAGGCCCCTATTTCCTTGGTGATGCGCTTAGAAGTTCTGTCATTTGCAGAAAGTGTGATGTTGAAGTCTCCTGCTATTACTGTATTTAGTATTTAAATATCTCTTTACTTGATGGCATGAGCACTGGGTGTTATGCTATATGTTGGCAAACTCCAATAAAAAATTGAACTTCAATAAAAAATAAATAAATAAATAAATAAATAAATAAATAATAAATATCTCTACTTTGCTTATTAATTGTTATACTTGGAAACTCCCACATTAGGGGCATAAGTATTTATGATTGAAAGGTCTTCTTGCTGCATCGGTCCTTTAAGTATGATATAATGTCCTTCTTCATCTCTTACTGCAGTCTTTGGATAAACTTTAATTCATCTGATGTGAGGATTGCTATCCTAGCTTTCTTTTGAGGATCTTTTGTTTTTTTTTAAATGTTTTATAATAAATTTATTTTTTATTGGTGTTCAATTTGCCAACATACACAATAACACCAAGTGCTCATCCCATCAAGTGTGCCCCTCAGTGCCCACCACCCAGTCACCCCCACCCCCTGCCCTCCTCCCCTTCCACCACCCCTAATTCATTTCCGAGAGTTAGGAGTCTTTATGTTCTGTCTCCCTTTCTGATATTTCCTACCCATTTCTTCTCCCTTCATTTCTATTCCCTTCCTCTGTGAGATTTTTTCTTTCATTTTATTTTATTTATTTTATTTCTGTGAGATTTCTATTCATGTCTTTTGCCCATTTCATGATTGGATTGTTTGTTTCTTTGCTTTGAGTTTAATAAGTTCTTTATAGATCTTGGAAACTAGCCCTTTATCTGATACGTCATTTGCAAATATCATCTCCCATTCTGTAGGTTGTCTTGTAGTTTTGTTGATGATGTCTTTTGCTTTGCAAAAGCTTCTTATCTTGATGAAGTCCCAATAGTTCATTTTTGCTGTTGTTTCCCATGCCTTCATACATGTATCTTGCAAGAAGGTGCTGTGGCAAAGTTCAAAAGGGTGTTGCTTGTGTTCTCCTCTAGGATTTTGATGGATTCTTGTCTCACATTGGATCTTTCATCCATTTTGAGTTTATCTTTGTGTATGGTGTAAGAGAATGGTCTAGTTTCATTCTTCTGCATGTGGATGTCCAATTTTCCCAGCACCATTTATTGAAGAGACTGTCTTTTTTCTAGTGGATAGTCTTTCCTACTTTGTCGAATATTAATTTATCATAAAGTTGAGGGGCCACTTCTGGATTCTCTATTCTGTTCCACTGATCTATGTGTATGTTTTTGTTCCAGTACAACACTGTCTTGATGGCCACAGCTTTGTAGTACAACCTGAAATCTGGCATTGAGATGTCCCCAGCTATGGTTTTCTTTTTTAAGAAAGAAAGAAGAAGGTGAAAGTGGACATCCCTGTCTTGTTCCTGATCTTAGGGGAAAGGCTCCCAGTGTTTCCCCACTGAGAATGATACTTGCTGTGGGCTTTTCGTGGGCAAATATCATTCTCAATGGGGAAAACTGAGAGCCTTTGCCCTAAGATCAAAAACACAACAGGAATGTAATGTCCACTCTCGGTATTGCAACTCAACATAGTACTAAAAGTACTATCCTCAGCAATCAGGCAACAAAAAGGAATAAAAGGCTTTCAAATTTACAAAGAAGTCAAACTCTCTCTCTTTGCAGATGACATGATACTGTATGTAGAAATCCCAAAAGGCTCCACCCCAAGGTTGCTAGAACTCATACAGCAATTCAGCAGTGTGGCAGGATACAAAATCAGTGCCCAGAAGTCAGTGGCATTTCTATACACTAACAATGAGACTGAAGGAAAAGAAATAAAGAGTCAATCCCATTTACAATTGCACCGAAAACCATAAGATACCTAGGAATAAAGCTTACCAAAGAGGTAAAGGATCTATACCATAGAAACTACAGAACCCTTCTGAAAGAAATGGAGGAAGACACAAAGAGATGAAAAAATATTCCATGCTCATGGATTGGAAGAATTAATATTATGAAAATATTTGTGCTACCCAGGGCAATTTACACGTTTAATGCAATCCCTATCAAAATACCATGGACTTTCTTCACAGAGTTGGAACAAATAATCTTAAGATTTGTGTGCAATCAGAAAAGACCCCAAATAGCCAGGGGAATATCAAAAAGAAAACCAAAGCCGGGGGCATCACAATTCTGGATTTCAAGCTGTACTACAAAGCTGTGATCACAAGACAGTGTTGTACTTGCAGAAAAACAGACAAATAGATCAATGGATCAGAAGAGAGAACCCAGAAATAGGCCCTAAACTCTACGTTCAACTATTATTCGACAAAGGAGGAAAGACTATCCACTGGAAAAAAGGCCAGTCTCTTCAAGAGATGGTGCTAGGAAATTTGGACATCCACGTCCAGAAGAATGAAACTATTCACTTACACTAGACACAAGAATAAATTAGAAATAGATGAAAGATCTAAGTGTTAGATAAGAGTCCATCAAAATCCTAGAGGAGAACACAGGTAACACCCTTTTTGAACTTGGCTACAGCAACTTCTTGCAAGTTACATCTATCAAGTGAAAGGAAACAAAAGCAGAAATGAAGAATTGGGACTTAATCAGGATAGAAAGCTTCTGTAGAGCCAAAGAAACAGTCAAGAATCCTAAAAGACAACGAGCAGAATGGGAGAAGATATTTGCAAATGACATATCAGATAATGTACTAGTATCCAAGATCTATAAAAAACTTATTAAACTGAATACCCAAGTACCAAACCAACCAATCGTGAAATGGGCAGAGGATATGAACTGAAAGTTCACCAAAGAAGACAGACATGGCCAACAATCACATGAGAAAATGCTCTGCATCACTTGCCATCAGGGAAATACAAATTAAAACCACAATGAGATACCACCTCATACCAATGACAATGGCAAAAAAATTAAGAAGACAAGAAACAACAAATGTTGGAGAGGTTGTGGAGAAAGAGGAACATTCCTTTAATGTTGGAGGGAATGCAAAGTAGTACAGCCACTCTGAAAAACAGTGTAGAGGTTCATCAAAGAACATACAAACATAGAGCTACCCTAGGACCTAGCAATTATACTACTGGGTATTTACCCCAAGGATACAAATGTAGTGAAACTCCAGAACACCTGCATCCCAATGTTTATAGCAGCAATGTCCACAATAGCCAAACTGGATGCAGCCTCGATATCCTTCGACAGATGAATGGATAAAGAAGATGTGGTATATATATATTACACACACAACGAATATTACTCAGCCATTAGCACGGACGAATTCCTACCTTTTGCTTCAATATGGATAGAACTGGAGGGTATTATGCTCAGTGAAGTAAGGGAATCAAAGAAGGACAATCATCATATGGTTTCACTCTTACAGGGAATATAAAAAACAGTGAAACGGATTATAGGGGAAAGGAGAGAAAATGAGTGGGAAAAATCAGAGAGGGTGACAAAGCATGAGAGACTCCTAACTCTGGGAATCAAACATGGGGTAGTGGAAGGGGAGTTGGGTGGGGGGATGGGGTAACTGGGTGATGGGCACTGAGGGGGCACTTGATGGGATGCACACTGGGTGTTATACCATATGTTGGTGAATCAAATTTCAATTAAAAAATAAAATAAAATAATTTTAAAAAGAAGCGAATTGCATATACATTTGAAGATGAATTGGGAAATCCATTTCTAATAAAATCAGGAGCAAGACCAGACCATCACCTATTCCCACTACTATTCAATATTGTTTTGAAAGTTCAAATCCTAGCAAGAAAAGTACAATAAGTGTATAAAAAACATCATAAAACTTAACTGAGAGATATATAATAAGTGGAGAAACATAATTCATTCCTTGGGAGAAAACCAAGTTCTGCAAAAATGTCAGTTCTCCTTACATTAACTTACACATTTGGAGCAATTCCCCTGAAAATCCAGTGGGATGTTTTTGTACATTTGTTACAAAATTCCTCCAGAAGAAAAAAATGCAGTATGGCCCAGATTTAGCAGAACTACTACTGAGAGGGGACTTCACTTACCAAATACTAAAATTAGTATCAGAAAAATCAAATAGTTCATAACTGGGAAAACAAAAAAAGACAAATATATCACTAGAAGGAAACAGAAACACTGGAAACACACACACATACACATACAGAGAATATATATATTCAATATAAAATGAATATGGGATTCCAAATCAGTAGAGAAGAGATAGGTTGTTTAATAAATGATGTCAGGAAAGCTGGCTTTCCATTTGGGAAAAATATGAACTTCCCACATCTCTCAATACAGAAAGACACAAATAATACACATAATGTAAAAAAATTTAAACATAAAAACCCAGTAAACTAAAATGCATTATAACTATTTATACAACTTGTAGTGCAAAGGTTTTAAAAAACAAAATGAAACAAAAACTAATCTAATACCCACATGCTCTAAGGGAGGAAATTAAAATTTAAAAACTGAGTGATATATTTCAACAAAGTAAACCATCAAATGATAAATTTGGATAAAAAGAGATGAAGCAAGCATGAAAGAGAACTAATATAGTTAATATATGATGATCATTTTTTTCAATAGGAAAAAATGCCCTAACATGAAAATGTAGTCAATATAAACAGCTTATTCATAAGAGAAATATACATGGTCATCAAACATATAAAAAATTATTAACCTTGGAGTTCCGATGGCAGAGCAGTATCAGTAACTATGCTTGCTTGTCCCTTGAGCACAGGTGAATATCAAATCATTCTGAACACTCAAGAAACCAATCTGAGGACTGAGAGAAGAAACTGCACATCTGAAGGAAGAAAAATAGCCACCTCATGGAAGGTAGGAGCTGCAGAGAGTTGATTTGGGGGAGAAAAGAATTGTGGATCTGCAGAAGGGAGGGAGTCCTGATCATGGAGAAAGAAGAGACAGAAAGAGAGACAGAAAGAGAGACAAAGAAAGCAAGAGAGAGAAGTGCATAGGGGATTGCACAAGAAAAGCTCTTCACCCAAAACAATGACTGGGAAAAGGTGAGGGCCTGACTACTGCAAGCATTTATAAACAGCAGAGATCAAAGTCAGATGTTTTAAGAATTCTATGCCATTGCTGTAGCTATGCCTGGCAGGCTTAGTAGTACTCTTGTAGGGAAGGAGGGCAGGTGCTCCAGAGTAAACATTGTGGTCTCAGGATTCCCTGGGTTGCATGGGGAGAAACAGTTCGTTCTTGGAGTGCACTTGGGAGAGATGGCACAGCCTGTCTGAGGACAAAAGAGCTGGTGGGCAACAATGTGTTGCCTTGTTTATTAGCATAGGAACAGAGACACCTGCTGAGGACAGCAATCTTGGTGCTGGCCTTTTGCTGTGCTTTACCATAAACTCTGAACTGCTGTGTGGTTGTGTAACTGCTTTTCCGGGACAAACTGGCACCAGCCACATTATAGTGAGACCTACCCCCAGAGGATCAATGTGGATACAGACCATGTAGGTTTCCTAAGATTTGAAGTTTTGAAATCCAGATGCACACCTGACATAAAATTCAGAACTGTGCCACCTGGCAGGCAGACAGCTTGGACACAGACAGAGTGAAGGCATGGATCTGAAGGAAGCAAAGCACACAAAGGGGAAACTGTTTGCTCTTTTGTGAGGGCTCTCCTGAAGAGTGGCAAGCAGGAACTCCCTGCTCTGAGGACTGCTCTGAGGATGAGACTGGGATTAAGTCATTTTCTCTCCCTCCCCAGCAGCACTGACTGACTTCAGTGAGCAACACAGTGCCTCCAGTGGAGGCTGGAGCCCTTTACAACAAACCCCAGGACCTTGCGCCTGTCAGGTGAATCTTTACTAGGGCAAATACACCTGAGAATCAGCTCAGCAGGCCCCTCCTTCAGGGACCAACACAAACCCCTTGTAAGCACCACGTTTACTGATTATAAATTGCTACTAAGCTTCAGCTCTAGGGGAAATAAGATCTAGATTCTTTTAACAAGCAGACCAAAGCACACCTAGTTAAAACCTGCCACAAAAGGGACAAGGAGAAAATCTACAGAGCACTGACCTAAGGGAAGGAGCAACCAAAATACAACACCAGAGTGTACACTCTGAAACACTTCCTGAATACTAGGTCTAAGACAGTTTAGGATCTCTTAACATAGCCATTACTCTTAGAAGCAGGAAAAGTAATAGGCTTTCTACACACACACACACACACACACATCAGTGACCTAGAAAAATGAAAAGATGGAGGAATTACCACAAAACAAAGAAGTTATGGCCAGGGACTTAATCAAAACAGATGTAAGATTTCTGAACCGGAATATAAAACCACAATCATAAGGATACTAGCTGGGCCTGAAAAAAAAAAAGGAAAAAACACTAGAGATTCCCTTACTGCAGAGATAAAAGCACTAAAAAGAAATCAGGCCAAAAGAAAAGATGCTATAACCAATATGCAAAACTGACTGGATGTAATGACAAGGATGGACAAAGTAAGAAGAATGAATCAGTGATATAGAAGATATTACGCAGAGCAAAGGATACAGTCAACAAGACTAAAAGACAACCTACAGAATGGGAGAAGATATTTGCAAATGACGTATCAGATAAACGGCTAGTTTCCAAGATCTATAAAGAACTTCTTAAACTCAACAGCAAAGAAACAAACAATCCAATCATGAAATGGGCAAAAGACATGAACAGAAATCTCACAGAGGAAGACATAGACACGGCCAACACGCACATGAGAAAATGCTCAGCAGCACTTGCCATCAGGGAAATACAAATCAAAACCACGAGATACCACCTCACAGCAGTGAGAATGGGGAACATTAACAAGGCAGGAAACCACAAATGTTGGAGAGGATGCGGAGAAAAGGGAACCCTCTTACACTGTTGGTGGGAATGTGAACTGGTGCAGCCACACTGGAAAACTGTGTGGAGGTTCCTCAAAGAGTTAAAAATAGATCTGCCCTACGACCCAGCAATTGCACTGCTGGGGATTTACCCCAAAGATACAGATGCATTGAAACGCCGGGACACCTGCACCCCGATGTTTCTAACAGCAATGTCCACAATAGCCAAACTGTGGAAGGAGCCTTGGTATCCATCGAAAGATGAATGGATAAAGAAGATGTGGTCTATGTATACAGTGGAATATTACTCAGCCATTAGAAATGACAAATACCCACCATTTGCTTCAACGTGGATGGAACTGGAGGGTATTATGCTGAGTGAAATAAGTCAATTGGAGAAGGAGAAACATTATATGCTCTCATTCATTTGGGGAATATAGATAATAGTGAAAGGGAATAGAAGGGAAGGGAAAAGAAGTGTGTGGGAAATATCAGAAAGGGAGACAGAACATAAAGACTCCTAACTCTGGGAAATGAACTAGGGGTGGTGGAAGGGGAGGAGGGCAGGGGGTGGGGGGTGAATGGGTGACAGGCACTGAGGGGGCACTTGATGGGATGAGCACTGGGTGTTATTCTGTATGTCGGTAAATTGAACACCAATAAAAAATAAATTTATTATAAAAAAAGATATTATGGAAATTAATGAAGTTAAAAAAAAGGAAAGAAAAGTATTGGATTATAAACGTAGACAGGGAACTCAGTGACTCCTTATAGCATAATAACATTTGTATCATAGGAGGCCCAGAAGAAGAGAGGGGAAAAAGAGGAAGAAGGTTTATATGAGCAAATTACAGGAGAAAGCTCCCGTAATCTGAAGAAGGAAAAAAAGACATTGAAATCCAAGAAGCACAGAGAACTCCCATCAAAATCAATAAAAGGTAACACCAAGACATATTATATTCAAATTCACAAAATAATGGACAAGGAAATAATCTTGAAAGCAACGAGGGGGAAAAAAATCCTTAACCTGAAAGGGAAGATAAATCGAGTCTTAGCACATTTATCCAGAGAAACCTGGCAGGCCAGAAGAAATTGTCATGATATATTCAACATGCTGAATGGGAAAAATACATAGTCAAGAATATACTCAAAAGTGTTCCAAAAAAATAGAAATGGGAGGAAAACTTCCAAACTCATTCTATGAAGCCAGCATTACCATGATCCTGAAACCAAAGATCCCACCCATAAGAAGAATTCCAGGCCAATATCCCTAATGAACATTGTTGTAAAAATTCTCAACAAGGTACTAGCAAATCCAATCCAAAAGTACATTAAAAGAATTATTCACCACAATCAAGTGAGATTTAATCCTGGGATGCAAAGTTGGTTCAACATTCTCACCATTGTTCTTTTTTAAAAAAAAGGCTTTATTTATTTATTCATGAGAGACACACAGAGAGAGGCAGAGACAGAGGCAAAGGGAGAAGCAGACTCCCTGCGTGGAGCCTATGTGGGACTCGATCCCAGGACCCCAGGATCATAACTTGAGCTGAAGGCAGATGTTCAACCACTGAGCCACCCAGGCGCCCCCTCACCATTGTTCTTTAACATAGTCTTAGTCTTAGCCTCAGCAGTAAGACAACAAAAAGAAATAAAAGGCATTCAAATCAGAAAGGAAGAAGTCAAACATTCACTATTTGCAGATGACATAATGCTGTACATTGAAAATCTGGCAGACTTCACCAAAAACTGGTAGAATATACGAATTGAGCAGAATAACAGTATATAAAATGAATATACAGAAATCTGTTGCATTTGTATACACCAATAACAAAGTAGCAGAAAAAGAAATGAAGGAATCAATCTCATTTACACCTGCACCAAAAACAGTAAGATTCATGGGAATAAACTAAACCAAAGAGGTAAAGGATCTGTACTCTGAAAACTATAAAACACTTATGAAAGAAATTTTGAAGAGGACATAAGAAAATAGAAAGCATTCCATGCTCATGGATTGGAAGAACAAACATTGTTAAAATGTCTGTAGTACCCAAAGCAATCTACATATTTAATGCAATCCCTATCAAAATACCAACAGAATTTTTCACAGAGTAGAAGAAAGAATCCTAAAATTTGTATGGAACCCAAAAAGACCCCATATAGCCAATGAAATCCTGAAAAAGAAAAGCAAAGCTGGAGGCATCACAACTCAGGTCTTTAAGCTGTATTACAAAGATGTGGTCAACAACATAGTATGGTACTGGCACAAAAAAACAAACAACATAGATCAAAAGAACAGAATAGAAAACCCAGAAATGAACCTATAACTATATGGTCAACTAATCTGCAATAGGGATCCCTGGGTGGCTCAGCGGTTTAGCGCCTGCCTTTGGCCCAGGGCGCGATCCTGGAATCGCAGGATTGAGTCCCGCGTCGGGCTCCCTGCGTGGAGCCTGCTTCTCCCTCCTCCTGTGTCTCTGCCTCTCTTTCTCTCTATGTCTATCATAAATAAATAAATCTTTAAAAAAAACTAATCTCCAATAAAGCAGGAAAGAATATCCAATAGAAAAAAGATATTTTCTTCAATGAATGGTATTGGGAAAATTGGACAGCAACATGCAGAAGAATCACACTGGATCACTATCTTAAACCATGTACAAAACTAAATCCAAAATTGAAGAAAGACCTAAATGTGAGACTGGAATGCATCAAAATTCTAGGGAAGACCACAGCAGCAACCTTTGACTGTGGTTGCAGTTACTTCTTGCCAGACATGTCTACAAAGCCGAGGGAAGTAAAAGCAAAAACGTACTAGTAGCAGCTTTATCAAGATAAAAAGCTTCTGTACAGTGAAGGAAACAATCAATACAACTAACAGGCAACTTACAAAGTGGGAGAAAATATTTGCAAGTGACGTATCTGATAAAGAGTATCAAAAATTTATAAAGAACTTATCAAAATTACCACCCCCAAAATTAATAATCCAGTTAAGAAATGGGCAGAAGACATGATTAAACATTTTTTCCAAAGACATACAGGTGGGTAACAGACATGTGAAAAATGCCCAACATCACTCAGCATCAGGGAAATACAAATCAAAACCATGATGAGATACCACCTCACACATGTTAAAATGGCTAAAATGAGCAACATCAGATACAGCAGATGTTGGCAAGCATGCAGAGAAACGGGAACTCTCTTACACTGTTTGTGGGAATGCAAACTGGTGCAGCCACTCTGGAAAACATATGGAGGTTCCTCAAAAAGTTTAATATACAATTACCCCCAAGACCCAGCAATTACACTACTAGGAGTTTACCCAAAGGATACAGAAATACAGACTTAAAAGGTCACGTGTTTCCCAATGTTTATAGCAGTAGCATTATCAACAATAGCCACACTATGGAAAGAGCTAAATGTCCATCGACTGATGAATGAAGATGGTATGATTTATGTGTGTGTGTGTGTGTGTGTATATATATATATACACGTATACATATATATGTATACACAAATACATACATATATATATAATGGAATATGAGTCATCAAAAAATGAAATCTTGTCATTTGCAATGATGTAGATGGAGCTAGAGTGTATTATGCTAAAAGAAATGTCAGTCAGAGAAAGACAAATATCATATGATTTCACTTGTATGTGGAATTTCAGAAACAAAACAGATGAACACACTGGAAAGAAGTAAAAAGAGACAAAGAGATAGGGAAGCAAAGTATTAAGGGATTTGTAATTATAGAGAACAAAGTGAAGGTTGATATAGGAAGGTAGGTGGGGTGACCCAGCAATTGCACTGCTGGGGATTTACCCCAAAGATACAGATGCAGTGAAACGCCCGGACACCTGCACCCCAATGTTTATAGCAGCAATGTCCACAATAGCCAAACTGTGGAAGGAGCCTTGGTGTCTATCAAAAGATGAATGGATAAAGAAGATGTGGTATATGTATACAATGTAATATTACTCAGCCATTAGAAACAACAAATACTCACCATTTGCTTCGATGTAGAGGGACCTGGAGGGTATTATGCTGAGTGAAATAAGTCAATTGGAAAAGGACAAACATTATATGGTCTCATTCATTTGAGAATATAAAAAGTAGTGAAAGGGAATAAAGGGAAAGGAGAGAAAATGAGTGAAAATATCAGTGAGGGTGACAAAACCTGAGAGACACCTAACTCTGGGAAATGAACAAGGGGTAGTGGAAGGGGAAGTGGGCAGAGGGTTGGGGTGACTGGGTGATGGGCACTGAGGAGGGCACTTGGCAGGATGAGCACTGGGTGTTATGCTATATGTTGGCAAATTGAACTCTAATAAAAAAAATTTTTAAAAAAGGAAGGTAGGTGGGTGATGGGCTAAATGGATGACGGGTATTGAAAGCCCTTGTTATAATCCTGTTTTTGTTTTTGTTTTTTTTTTTCTCACTGGGTTTTTTATGTAAGTACTAAAATCCACTCCTGAAACCAGTAGTACAAATTACTCCTGAAACTAATTCTAATAAACTAACT
Source organism: Canis lupus familiaris (assembly GCF_011100685.1). Classification (NCBI taxonomy): domain Eukaryota; kingdom Metazoa; phylum Chordata; class Mammalia; order Carnivora; family Canidae; genus Canis; species Canis lupus. Next base: position 48,032,574 of record NC_049260.1, on the reverse strand, counting down.
ATAATTTAAAAATTTGAATAAAACATAAAGTTCTTAACCTCACACATCATCGAAAACATGAATAGTGAAACAAAGATCTACTTCTTTGTATATTAAATGGTCGTTGATGAGAGCAGAGAAAATGTTGAGAAAGAAATAGAAATTCCATATTTTTGGTAAGAGTCTAAAGTGTCCTGTTTTTCTGAAGGGCAATTTGGCATTTTCTATTTATATGTGTGAACATTTTTATCCAGGAATTTTACTTTTTGTTTACCCTGCAAAAACAAGAGTTGAGCAAAGTTAAATGTAAAATTATGATAATCAGAGTAATGTTTATGAGGGAAAATTGACAATAACCTAAAGGTCCACTAAGAAGAGATCAAGAAGGGGCACCTGGGTGGCTCAGTCGGTTAAGCATCTGCCTTTGCCTCAGGCCATAATACCAGGATCCTGGGATCCAGCCACACATTGGGCACCCTACTTAGTGGGGAGTCTGCTTTTCCCTCTTCCTCTGCTTCTCCCTTGCTGCTGGCACCCCCCTCAAATAAATAAATGAAATATTTTAAAAAAGAGAGATCAATAAATGATGAAAATAATATATTAATATTTCTGACTTGGAAAATTTATATATAAAGATACATATTTATCAATATAGAAAAAATATATTAACTAAAATGTTAACATGTCTCACCATTCTCTGCTTGTACTAGGAATCGGATGTGGGTAGGAACAGGTTTTCTGCTTTATACACTTTTGGGTTTTTAAAAATTTATTAGAAAGAGAGAGAGCGAGCATGAGTTGGAGGGGCAGAGGGTGAGAATCTTCAGGTGGACTCCTCAAAGAGCATAGAGCCAGACATGGGGCCTGATCACACCATCTATGAGACTACGACCTGAATAGAAACCAAGAGTCAGATGCCCAACTGACTGAGCCATCCAGGCACCCCTTCTTTATACATTTTTGAATTTTGTTTGTTTTCATAAGAAATATATACAACTTTTAAATTTTTATTTTATTTATTTTTATTTTTTAAGATTTTATTTATTCATGAGAGACAGAGAGAGAGAGGCAGAGACACAGGCAGAGGGAGAAGCAGGCTCCATGCAGGGAGCCTGATGTGAGACTCGATCCCGGGACTCCAGGATCATGCCCTGGGCCGAAGGCAGTGCTGAACTGCTGAGCCACTCGGGCTGCCCACTTTTAAAATTTTAAAGTGAAATCTGGGAATGATAGAAAAACACTCATGACGAAAAGTTAAATTTAAAAGGTTAAACTATTTATAGTATATCAAATTTTAAAACTGTATATATTTAAAATCTATAAAGGGGGATCCCTGGATGGCTCGTGGTTTAGTGCCTGCCTTTGGCCCAGGGTGTGATTCTGGAGACCTGGGATCGAGTCTCACATCAGGCTCCCTGCATGGCGCCTGCTTCTCCCTCTGCCTGTGTCTGTGCCTCTCGCTCTGTGTCTCTCATGAATAAACAAAATATTAAAAAAAAATGTATAAACCTAGGTAAAACAATAAAATTATATTGGTTATCTCAGGTTACAAGGGATTTTTATTTTCTTCATCATAGTTTTCATTTTAAATTTATTTTATAAGTATATGTTCCTTTTATAATAGTTATTATTTTTTAAGGTTAAAGGGTAAGCAAGAATTTGGAAAACGGGAGACCAAATCAAAAAGAATATGTGCACATGAATATTTATAGCAAATTTATTCATAATTGCCAATTGGAAGCAACCCATATGTACTTCAATTAAGTAAATGGAGAAACTGTGGTACACTAATGATATGTTTTAATTTTTATTTAAATTCAATTAATTAACATATAATGTATTATTAGTTTCAGAGGTAGAGGTCAGTGATTCATCAGTTTTATATAATACCGAGTGCTTACTACATCACATGGCCTCCTTAATGTCCATCACCCAGTTACCCCATTCCCCAATCCCTCTCTGGCAACCCTCAGTTTGTTTCCTATGATGAAGAGTCTCCTATGGTTTGTCTCCCTCTCTGATTTCATCTTGTTTCCACTCTTCCCTTATGATCCTGTTTTGTTTCTTAAATTCCACATGAGTGACATCATATGTCTTTCTCTGATGGACTAAATAAGTCCATAATACTCTCTAGTTCCATCCACATGGTTGCAAATGGTAAGATTTCATTATTTTGGTGGCTCAGTAATATTTTGTATATATACCATATCTTCTTTAATCATTCATCTGTCACTGGACATCTGGACTCTTTCAACAGTTTGGTTATCGTGGACATTGCTGCTATAAATTTTGGGTTGTAGGTGCCCCTTCCGATCACTATTTTTGCATCTCTGGGGTAAATACCTAGTAGTACAATTGCTAGGTCATAGGGTAGTTCTATTTTCAACTTTCTGAGGAACCTCCATACTGTTTTCCAGAGTGGCTGCCACTAGCTTGCATTCCCACCAACAGTGCAAGAGGGTTCCCCTTTCTCCACATCCTTGCCAACATCTGTCATTTCCTGACTTGTTGATTTTAACCATTCTGACTGGTGTGAGGTGGTATCTCGTGGTTTTGATTTGTATTTCCCTGTACATCCCTCAAGTGATGATGAGCATTTTTTCATGTGTCTGTTGGTCATTTTTATCTTCTTTGGAGAAACGTCTGTTCACGTCTTCTGCCCATTTCTTGACTGGATTTTGTTTTTGTTTTTTGGGTGTTGAGAAAAGCAAAGTTGGAGGCATCACCTTTTTTAACTTGAAGTTATGTTACAAAGCTATAGTAATCAAAAACAGTATGGTACTGACACAGCAATAGACACATAGGTCAATTGAACAGAAGAGAAAACCCAGAAATGAACCCATTACTATATGGTCAATTAATCTTTGACAAGGCTGGAAAAGATATCAAATGGGAAAAATGCTGTCTTTTCAGCAAATGGTGTTAGGAAAATTGGTAAGCTACATGAAAAAGAATGAATCTGGACCATTTTTTTACACCACAAACAAACATAAGTTCAAATGTACTGCAGACCTAAATATGAGACCTGAAAATGTAAAGATCCTAGAATAGAACACAGGAAGTAACTTCTTTGACATCAGCCATTATAACTTTTCTCTAGATAGGTTTCATGAGTCAAGGAAAACAAAAGCAAAAGAAAATACTGGGACTTCATCAAAGTAAAAAGCTTCTGCGCAGTGAAGGAAACGTTTAACAATGCTATAAGGAAACCAAAAAAATGGGAGAAGATATTTGCAAATGACATATCCAATAAAGGGCTACTATCCAAAATATATACAGAACTTAAAAAACTCAATACCCTAAAAACCAATAACCCAATTATAAAGTAGGCAGAAAACATGGACAAACATTTCTCCAAAGACATACAGATGGCCAATAGATACCTGAAAAGATGCTCATCAGGGAAATGCAAACCATAACTATATGAGATATAACTTTATACCTGTCAGGATGGTTAAATCAACAACAGGAGAAACCATAGGTGTTGATGAGCATGTGGAGAAAAAGGAACACACTTGCACTGCTGCTGGGAATGCAAACTAGTGCAGCCACAGTGGAAAAGAGTTGGGAGGTTCCTCAAAAAGTTAAAAATAGAACTGCCTTACATTCCAGCAGTTGCACTAGTATTTACCCAAATAATAAAAAAATATTAATTCAAAAGGATACATGCACCTTTTAGCAGCATTATCTATAATAGCCAAATTATGAAACAGTCCAAGTGTCCATTGACTGAAGAATGGATAAAAACATAGTATGTATACACACACACACACACACAGAATATTATTCAGGCATAAAAAAGAATGAAATCTTGCCATTTGTTAGGACATGGACAGAATTAGAGTATTATGCTGAATGAGCAAAATAAGTCAGTCAGAGAAAGACGAATGCCATATGATTTTCACTTATATGTGGAATTTAAAAAACAAAATGGATGCCTGGGTGACTCAGTGGTTGAGCATCTGCCTTCAGCACAGAGTGTGATCCCAGGGTCCTGGAATTGGGTCCTGTATCGGACTCCCCATAGGGAGTCTGCTTCTCCCTCTGCCTGTGTCTGTGTCTCTGCCTCTCTCTCTCTCTCTCATTAATAATAAATTTAAAAAATTACCTATTAAAAATTTTTAAAAAGAAAAAAAACAAACAAGAGGTGCCTGGGTGGCTCAGTTGGTTAAGTGTCTGCCTTCCTCTCAGGTTATGACGTCAGGGTCCTGGAATCAAGCCCCTAGTAGCTTCCCTGCTCAGTGAGGAGTCTGCTTTTCCCTCTCTCTCCGCCCCTCCCTCCCTCCACTGTACTCTCTCTCAAATAAACAAAATATTTAAAAAAACAAATAAAACAAAGGAGTGAAGGGGTAAAAAGGAGATAGGTAAACCAAGAAACAGATTCTTAACTAGAGAGAAGAAACTGATAGCTACCAGAAAGAAGGTGGATTGGAGAATGGGTTAAATAGGTGATAGAAATTAACAAGTGCACTTGTGATGAGCACTGGGTGATATATGAAACTGTCCAATTACTACATTGTGTACCCGAAAATAACATAACATCGTATGTTAACTAACTGGAATTGAATAAAAAGTTTTTTAAGAAAGTCCTTGGGAGTCAACCTGAAAGTGTACCCAATGGCCAAACCTGAAACAATCTGAGCAACAAATTAAATAAGTAGTACTGAATTATAGTCCAAAGTATAAAATAAATATCTATTAGTTTATAGTAATATAAATATATTAGTAAACCAACAAATGAGGGAGAGTCAAATCTTTAATGTAGAAAAATCCCTAATAAATTATGTAGATACTTTACCCTCAAGGAGGTAGAGCATTAGTCCTCATAAGAGTGGACTACACACAGTAACGCCTTCCAAAGTGTATAGTATTGAAAGGAGGTAAAAAGAGTAACTTCACAATGGATAAAACTGATTGATACTACCTCAAGCTAGACAAAATAGGTGAAGATCAACAGTAATTACTCATGTCAATAATATTTATGCTTGATACTATGTGATGAAAATGCTACTTAATCTTTGCAACTTTCCTCCCCCAAATCCAGAACTTCAGTTTAATCATGAGAAAATATCAGACAAATCTCAATTGAGGGACATTCCACAAAATACCTCACCCGTACTCCTCAAATCTATAAAGATCATCAGAAACAAGTCTGAGAAACTGCCACAGCCAAAAGGAACCTCAGGCAACATGATTTCCTGGAATGTTCAGAAGAACATTAGGTAAAAACTAAGGAAATCTGAGTAAAGTATGGACTTAATAATTTATCAATACTGTTTCATTAGTTATAACATATACTAATGTTAAGATATGAAAAATAGGGGAAACAAGATATGGCATATATGGGACCTTACTGTCTTTGCTTTTTTTCTTTAAAATTAGTTTAAGATAAAGGTTTATTTAATAAAAAGTCAAAGTGGCTCAAGCCATCTAGACATAGGAATACATTCAGAAATGGAAGCAGGGGTGTGAATAAAGCAAGAATGTTAAGAAAATTTTCCCATAGCATCTGGTCACATAATATGTGGTTATTTTCAAGGTTCACGGAAAAGGCAAATATCTGTGTGAGGAATGTGTGAGGGCAGTTCGTCAGTATAAGAGTATGTGAAGGGACCTTCATTTAGCTGGCAAGAGCAAAGACATATACATACACACTTACATACATATTTGAGATTCAATTCATATTCCTGAAATAGGGAAATTGATGTGTTTCACCCTGTCCTCAGTTCCATGAGATTCTTTTCTAGACACCTTGGAGTCTCTGGGCAACTTATAAGGAATATAAAGCATAATGAATCAAATTTATAAAGATTATAAAGCATAATGAATCAAAATCCTATGTTAAGGGGCACCTAAGTTAGTAAAGCATGTGACTGTTGATTGCAGGGTTGTGAGTTCAAACCCCATGTTCAGCCTAAAGCTTAGTTAAAAGAAAATCCTAATTTTCTTGGACATAATGAAACCCAAGGTATCATGGAAAATAGTACAAACCGTTTTCCTGCTCCAAAAGGATCAGTCTAACTAGAGAATTACATATGGAATGAAGAATATATATGTACTCTGCTATCACCTCTTATATTCCACTATTACTTTTAGCTTCCTTCTACCACGTTAAGTGTCAGAGGGTAGCAGAATATTATCATGAGAATCAAGTCAGAGTACTCCTATAACTTTCACCCTCAAACCAGGATCCTTTGACCTCAGGCATCCCCTATGCCCTCTTTCCAAGCTGTCAGCAGTTTATGACAGTGACTTCAAGATCTTGCAGTTTGAGTCCTTTCCCCATGTATAGCATCCAGAAATAAAATGCCTAATAGATTTACTCAGATTTTATGTAATCAAGGTATGTGTTTTACTTCTGAGTTGCTGCTTACTAAACTAAGAAATGCAGGATAGTCTGCAACATGACATCATTCTGGAACAGCTTTGATCCCAGACCTTGCAACTTTAGTTAGAAGCTTTAAAACCCACTAGGAGAACCTTTTCTTTGGAAGGAATACTGGAGGCCTTCTTATTCAAAGTTCTACCAGATGCATAAAACCATTCTTGAACATTTCTGTTAAATGGGCTTCAGTTGGGCAGCTCGGGTAGCTCAGCGGTTTAGCGCCACCTTCAGCCCAGGGCATGATCCTGGAGACCCAGGATTGAGTCTCACGTCAGGCTCCCTGCATGGAACCTGCTTCTTCCTCTGCCTGTATCTCTGCCTCTCTCTCTCTCTCTCTCTGTGTCTCATAAATAAGTAAATAAAATCTTTAGATAGATGATAGATAGATAGATAGATAGATAGATAGATAGATAGATAGATAGATAGATAGATGATAGGCAGGCTTCAGTTAAACAGCTCCAGAGAGGGTATCTTCAATAAATGGGTAGAAAGTTTGTAACAGTAAGCCAAACTTCTGACTTCTCATAACATTTGAATTGATCTGCCCTTTGGAGCTACACAAGTAAATGTTACCCTTCTTCTGACAAGGCTTCCGATTATCTGAAGAAAGTATCCACAAAACTCAATCCTTAGACTAAAACATTTTTGACCTGTTCAATAATTGTTATGTATGTGTAAATGAGTCACCATCTTAATCACTTTCCAGATTGCCTATGTCCATCTTAATTGTGGCACTCTGAGATGACCCAAATCTCCCAAAATTAGCTATCAAATACAGAATAAAACATTACAAAGGAGTTCTTTGTTCTGGAGACCATGTATCTCTTAATGGAACCTAAGATTTCATTATATATGTGTGTGTGCACTAGAACCTCACATAGTTGGTATATGTTGAACTCATGGTAAATTAAAACCACTGAGTCTTTGGCATGCATGCTGTTTTTAAGCCACATAACTACTTATCTTTGGTAACTGAATTTTTATAAAGACTTCACATTTGATCCTATTCAATTTAATCCTGCTAAATTTGGCTATTTTCCCTTCAGGATACTAAGGAGTCTTGAGATCTTGCTAACAACATCCAGTCCATATATTCTGCTTTCTAATTCTATACTATTTGCAGTGAGATGAACAAGCTATTTTATGTTTTCATGATAGCCATTCACAAATAATTTTAAAGGGATAGAACTGAAACTGAAAGCTTCTTGTCCACAATGACACACTGTTGGACAGTCAATTCAAATTATTAACCCATCTACTGTCCTGTCTTTATCATCTAGCTCATGTTACTCCATTTTATTCTCAAGGACATTTTGAGAAACTGTCAAATGCCATGGTGAGGCACATAATGTTTATTGCCTTCTGAGGTCTCCAGAAGGCAGCTCAATAAAAGACAGGCATCCTCTAGAGCAGCTGAAGCACAAGTGGCCCATGTGATTGCCAATTTGGAGACATACCATATGTATTAGGCCACTGTAGACAGAAGTATTAAAGGAGAGTTTCAAATACTAGTCACAATTCAAAAGCCAGAAAGGCAAAACTCCAAATTCTAGTTATTGTGTCAGAGTTGATTCTCACACATACATTTTTATGTAACCTGCTCCAGGGTGAATAGCAGCAGAGGCGTATTCATTTAAAAACAGCTATTATGTCTCCTCAACAACACCCAGGAGGCCAGCTGGTATTTAATTTATTATAATATCTCTATGGTAAATAGACCAGTATAGTTTAATAGTCTCAGGGGAAAGCAGAATAGTGAACTGGTTAAGTGTACATTCTGTAATCTCAGAAGTAGGTTCAAATGTTGATTCTGTCACTTAATAGTAATATGACCTTGCAAAATTAAACTTTTAGCTTTTTTCCTTTTCTGTAAACTGGGGAAGATTAAATAATAGTACTTATAACCTTATAGGGTTATGAAATTGAGCATTATCATGAATACATTAGTTATTATTGTTATCCAGTCTAACAGAAAATTTAGTTTGGTAAGACAATCTTGTGAAATGCATACCAGGGCAAACTAGTCATTTTTTTCACATTCATCAACTATTCTTTTAAAAATGAATTATAGAATCTTTTCTGAAATTACCCTACATGTGCCAATCTACACATTGGGCCCAGACGTTATGAAGTTGGATTTTGAAAATACTCTTAGGAAACCCAAATCTGTGCCCAGATACCTCACTACAGCTAGAGTACATGCCCTCATACGTATCCATTTGATGAATGTTGCACATGTATGTTAGGACAAACAACTATTTTATTTGTGGGTAGCTTACTCACTTTTGAGTTTGTTGGTTTAGAGTAGCTTTTGCCAAGGTTTTTATCTATCATCAAAGTGTCTAAAGCCTAGGTAAGCATGTACACCATTTGATGAAGCTGCTTGTCTAATGTCTGCCAAATCGTACTCTTCTATTTTTAGAAAATTGCTTTCCCCCTAAGTCTCCTAACAGACTTCTGGGAAGATGGTAGTATTAGAACAGGTCTCAAATTCTTGCCCTTCCTCCTACAAATCAACAAAAATGACTACAGAGAAACAAACACTAAGCAAAATCTATATAATGATGGCAGCAGAACTGTCAAGGAATTTCTCCAAGACATGATGCCGATGGGGCAAAATTGAAGAATATCACCAATCTATAAGAAACTCCGTAATATGCTAACAGATCAAGAAAATCCTGACAGAAACCCACTAATACCATGTAGTTTAAAAGAGTAATGACTGGAGGTGGGGGCAGGCAGTAAAAAAAGACTAGGATGAAAACCTCTAGTAAGCTGAAGGAAGTCTGAGTAACTTCCCGTTTAAGTATCCTAGTATATTTTTAAAGTAACATCACACCAAATTAGGAATATCAAAATTGCTGCATAGTTTAAAAATCTTTTTTTTAAAAAAGATTTTATTTATTTATTCATGATAGACATGGGGGGGCGGTCAGAGACACAGGCAGAAGGAGAAGCAGGCTCCATGCAGGAAGCCCGACGCGGGACTCGATCCCGGGTCTCTAGGATCACGCCCTGGGCCGAAGGCAGGCGCTAAACCGCTGAGCCACCCAGGGATCCCCATAGTTTAAAAATCTTACATTTAGTAAATTAAGCTGTATGATGAACATTTTCCATCATTGTCAGTCTGGCTCTGCGGCTGGAGTAATCACTTCATTTGAGGATAATGTAAAAATTCTAAATTTAAGTCCCTTTGTGAACAGGAGACACAGGCCAAATGGCTCTCCTAATACCCTCACTCCAATCCTTAGGCTAGGCCCTGACAGGAATTACTCTATTTGTTGCTATTTCAACACTGTAGAACAACAGAATTCAGAGCAGTCTACCCTCTCAAAGGGCAAACTCAATCTCTGATAATGGCTTCTGAATAAACATAGTGAGGCCTGATGCAAGAGTCCTCTTTAATGAATCAGCAAGGTTTGTTTCAATGTTGTGCATCTACTCCCTTGCCCCACAGAAGTGGTGAGAGTATATATGATACCACATAACTCAAGTAGAGGCCAAAAGAGCAAGTGTAGAAAACCGTCGTGGGGTGAACTTCTGCTAGAATTGCCCCTGACCCTGCTTCCCTCTCCATTACCTCATATTTCCGGATCACAGAGCCAGCGATGTACACTTATACCATCCAGCCGTCCAGTATAATTTTAGGGAAAGAGTGACAACCAAATAAACAGTAAAATCATGTAAGAAATGCCCCACTTTTATTGGAGGGACAGAAACAGCAGGTCAGGATATACCTTTCATGATTCAATAATGAATAAGTAGACAAACTATGAATTAACAGTAGATGAAGAAAACCCAAAACAAAAAAAGAACCCATAAAAAGAACTTATAAGATAGCATCACAACATGTAAGAGATAAAGAACAACTGAGAGCCAATAATGTTATAAATAAAAATTAATGAATTAGAAAGAAAAAAATAATTTTAAGACCTAGATCTTTTCAGGGAGAAAACAAAAAATATCAAGAAATAGATCTATCACTTCTTAGCTTTTTGGTTAAGATTAAGTGTAAAAAGTAGATAAATATTTGGCAAGGGTAATTAAAGGATTCCATTCCTTGACTCTTTAAAAGAAATTTACCTGCCAAACTGTCTGAGCCAGGACTCAGGCATTAGTCTTCCTACGGCTATTGATTCATTGCTATTTTCTATGCCAATGTCTTATTCTGGTATTTATTTCCCTATAAAATCATCCATGTCATTAAAGTTATTAAGTTTATTATGGCAGACTTTGTAATTATCTCAACCAACCAATATCATATAGCACTGAAATAGTAAATCACCATTTCCTAATTTGGTGTTCTAAGGAACATGGATAGGCCAAATGTTATTAGATGTGTTTAAAATTTAAAAAAGGTATTTCTTGGGGAAACGCTGAATCAGACAAAGTTAGTTATTATTCTTTTAAACTGAAGAACATACTCCTTTAAAAAAATAACACTAGTCAATATTTATTGCAGAATGACTAAGGAAGGCTATAGTATACAGACAGCATTTTGCAAAATTATTTGACCATTTCCTAAAGAATGCTTATTTTATTTTTTATATTAATATGACTGTGAATATGAGTTATTAATGAAATGTGTCAACATTTGGAACATCTGCATAACTCAGTGAATCACTGGTTTCTAAACAACCAATGCATAATCTTATAAAATTAAGCATGTAAGTAAAAGATCTATCTAAATAGTGAGATAGAGCAAAGGATCTTAAAAGTAACAATACGAAACATTCAGAGTTTTAAAAGGAATGCTTATTTTGAAAAATGCAATTTAGAATTGTTATAGCAAACACAGTTAAATATCTAAGTATTGTTAAAATAAGAAATGAGAATGTCACTACCACTTTTATTATTATTTTTTTAATTTTTATTTATTTATGATAGTCACAGAGAGAGAGAGAGAGGCAGAGACATAGGCAGAGGGAGAAGCAGGCTCCATGCACCGGGAGCCCGACATGGGATTCGATCCCGGGTCTCCAGGATCGCGCCCTGGGCCAAAGGCAGGCGCCAAACCGCTGCGCCACCCAGGGATCCCCACTTTTATTATTTAGCACTGTTCTGAAAGTGTTTATTAATCCATGCAGTCAGAAACTATTTTATAAATTTTGAAAAGAAAGAAAACATATTATTTTAAGTTATAATTGATATGATTGCTTACCAGGAATAACTCAAAGGATCAACTGAATATCTCCTAAATTTAATAAATTTCAGTAAACTGCCAACTTAAACTTATGAAAATATATTCTTCCCCTATATAACAAAAATGACCAAATAGGTACCACACTGAATACGGATCACAGTATTGTTTCCTGTATGTCTGTCCTTGGAATATATTTATCATAAATTATATAGGATACATAAAACTTTCTTGAAGGACATAAAACACTTTTTTAAAATGAGGCAACATATCACATCTCTGGAAAGCATTGCAATTCTGTAGCTCTTACCATCAATTTAAGACAAAAGCAACCAAATTTTATTTAAGGGGGGCTATTAACTGTAAAGTTAATCTGCTAAAATAAACATGTCAGAATCGCCAGAAAACTGAAAAATAAAAACTGAAAAGATCAATAGGACTTACCCAAACAGATATGAAGTAATATTTCTAACTTAGTAACTACAGGCTGGTAGACTGGGACTACAATATTCAGTGGTACTAAAGAGCACTGAAACACATAAGAGTGTGGGTGTGTGTATGTGTATGTATATACACACACTAATATATGTACATACATATACATATATATGTATTTATATACAGAAGTATATTCATGACATATCAAATCGGGGGTGGACAACAAGACAAATATTGGCTAACAATTGACTAATCCTTTGGGGAAAAAAAAAGTTAGAATACCTAAACCCATACATCAGAAAGTTCCAAATAGGGCAATGGTATTTTTTTTAAACAAAACCATAAAAATTAGAGAAATACAGGATAAGATTTATATAATCTTCAGGTAGGGCAATCCTGCTAAACATGATCCTAGAGCCAGAAGGCAAAAAAGAAAAGATTTATCCATTTTTAATTTTTTTTATTTTTTTAGCCATTTTTAATGCATTTTTCCCTGTGCACAAGAGAAATAACTGATAGAGTCAAAAGATACAGTTTCCTTTATACATAGCAGGTAAAAGTAATGCAAACATCACATGACACTTTTCAGTGAAAGTTACATTTCCAATTACAGATCAAAATGCTTATTAGGGTCTCTTTATGGGAAAAGCTGAGAAGGAAGTCTTATGTAAAAAGCACTTTCCTGGCATTACTACACTGATCCTTCAGGCTGCACAAAAATTACGGTCATATACAGTTAATTTGAAAATGTTGACACAATGTCACACTGTAAGTTTTCTGTACAATTAAATGTATACTTAGAAATACCAGGATAAACATTTCTACTATATTTTAACTGAACTTGCCTAGCCAACATTTTCACTGAATTTATCAAAGATGCTGTAAGATTCTACAAAACTGTGAGACATACCTAGCTCCAGAAATATTTCTTATATTCTTTCTTATTTTGGTTACACATATTCTGCTTAGATTCTGTTGTAATAATTCTAGATGTACAGTTCCAATTGTGCTTACTGTACTGTGTAAAACATAGCAAAAAGAGCAAATAATGGTATAAATCTTACAGCATTTTGCTAGCAAAAATACATGCCAAAGTCACAATAAGCAATATTGTACCACAAATTGGAGAGCTTCAAATAATTTGCTTGTTTTTAATATTTTAATTCTACATTAAATTACTATTATAGGCTAATGTTTAAAATGCAAATAAATTGGACATCTGTAGGACAAAACTTATTCACTTAACAGTGAAGGCTGATACCGGTTTCCAAAAATCACAATAAATGCAGAATAAAGAGAAGTGTTTGCATGCAACACCTTTGAGTGAAACAGCATTGATTACAATTACCACCATTCAAAACAGAGAAGGAAGGAAGAAAGTAAGGAAGGAAGGAAGGAGAAAGGGATAGAGGGAGGTAGGAAAGAAGGAAGGAAGGCAGGCAGGCAGGAAGGATAGATACAGGAAGGAGGGACAGAAGGATGGACTCCACCTTAAAATGCATATTAGACTTATAATTAGATTTAAAAGAATCAAAATGAAAGTAAAGCACGTTTTTGTGTGTGTTTAAAGATTTAAGAGCCATTATCAAAAATAAGATACATTTTTTTCAAGGTACAGAAATGTAATTAGGATGGCTGGGAGCCCAGCAGCCTTTCAATGGCAGCATTGATGTCGCCTCCTGTTGCTATTAGAGCCTGCAAGTTTGCCTCACGGTTTAAGAACCCCATTGCGTTGAGCTGTTCCAGTTGTTGCTGAAATCTGACTTCTGGATTCGGCAGCTGTGGAGGACTTGCCCCAGCCAGAGCCTGCACCATTTGCTGAATGAACTGCTGGTTGGGTCCAGATTCTGATGTTGGGCTAGTGGTTTCGGTGGGTGTAGAGCTAGAAACAGTGGGCCCAGGGGGGCCTCCAGAGCCAGTAGAGCCAGGGCCTGCAGGGCCGGTGGGTCCTATGGGCCCAATGGGGCCTATGGGAGTAAATGGGACTATGGGGCCTATGGGGCCTATGGGTGTGACTGGGCCTACAGGGCCTATAGCGGTTCCCAGCACCCCTACCCCCACACCTGGAGTGAAGCTTGGAATGAGGCCAGGAGCTTCAGTGGCTAATGTCTGTAGCCCCTGCTGGATCTGCATTAAAGCCTGCATTGCTCTTGGGTTTGACATGGCTGATAGTGTGTCTGGATTCTGCATCTGCTGCAGGAAAGCTGGGAGCTGTGGACGCATCTGCTCCTGCAACTGAGGATTTGCAGTAAACACCGGGCTATTCAGCATCATCTGTGCAGCTAAATCTGGATTCTGGCTCAGCGACTGCATCATGCTTCTCATGTAGGGTGCAGACAGCATATTCTGGATCAGTTGAGGGTTTTCAGTTATCTGTTGCAGCAAGCTCTGCATTCCTGGGGTACTGAAGATGCTGGCAACATAGTTGGCTGCAGCCACGGTGTTCCCAGTAGCACTGCTGGAGCTACTGCCAGAGCCACTGCCACTGCTGGAGGTTGTGCTGGTGGTTGCAGAACTCTGGGTAGCCGGTGGTGGTGCCCATGGATTGGGTAGTGGATCTCGATTTTCTGTGCGGGAAGGTTGTGTACCTTCCCCAGAGGTGGAACTGCTTCCCACCGAGGCAAATGGATTACCCCCAAACTGCTCTTGTGCAGCATTCAGCATGGGTTCTTGAATATCAGTGTACATGCGTCGTAGAGCATTGTAGCCACCTGGGATGCTTTCAAGATTGCTGAGAGCCAAATCTTGATTTCTCATCATCTCTTGCATCATGGCTGGATTCCTGGCAATTTCCAGGGTCTGTCTCATTATATCTGGGTTGTTGAGCAGGTGACTGATTTCTGGATTTCTCTGAATCAACTGCTGCATCTGTGGATTGGCCATAATGAGCTGCCTCATTAGATCGGGATTTGAAAGCATGCTCTGAACAAAGGGATTTTCCATGATTTGAATCATCATCTCAGGGCTGGACAGGAGCTGCTGCTGCATCTGGTTCTGGAGCTCAGAGAAGTTGGTCGAGCTCAAGCCCAGGCTGCTAAGGCCTGCAAGTCCTCCTAAGCTCCCCAGCCCAAACGGGTTGCTATTTGTGGAAACAGATGTGGAGTTACTCCTGGGAGTCGACGCGGAGGTAGTATTAGTTCCCGCGGCATTACTAGGCTGTGTGGACTGGCCCTGAGGTCGGTTCTGGCTTTTAATTACAAGATGAACAGTCAGTCCATCATGGATGCCATGCTGAATCAAGGTATCTTGATCTTTTAAGATTTTTCCGGCAAAAATCAACACTAGCTGGTCGGTTTGGGATTTGAAGCGTTTTGAAATCGCTTCCTTAAACTGCTGGACTGAGCTATTCTCGGGCACCGCGAACTCCTCTTTCTCTTTGGGGGTCTTCACAGTAACTTTGATGATTTTGGGCTCGGCCGGGGCAGAGGCAGGGCCTTGGGCCGCGGCAGGGCCGCGGGAGGGGCGCGGGGGGCCGCTACTCTCGCCGTTCTCAGCCATGGCGGCCGCGGTGACGCAGGCAGACAGAGAAGGCGCGGGCGGGCGAGAAAGAGAGCGAGGGAAGAAGGAAGGAAGGAGGCGCCACCACAGCAGGCTGAGCCGGGCGGGGAGCGCAGAGCACGGTACCTCTGTGATGAGAACTGCGGTTTCCTGGTCCTCCGGTGGGGAGAAGACGCTGTAGGCCGCGGGAGAAGCGTCTGCGTTCAGGTCTCTGGGCCTCCTCCGACGCCGAGTGATCGCACCGCGCGCGCTCCCAGCAACTCCTGCAGCTGCTCTGCCCGCTCCTCCCCGCCCTGTCCCCTCCCCCAGTTCCGCGCTCGCCTCCCCGCCCCCTCTGCTGACGCGGCGCCAGGCCGAAAATGATAGATTCGACTCGTTCAAAATTAAAAACTTCTGTACTGGAAAAAATAAAGAGAGAGGGAGAGAGAGAAAAACAAAGACAGAAAGAAACAAAGAGAACAGAGAAGACAAAAGAGAGGGAAGGAGGAAGGGAGAGAGAAAAGGAGCTAGCTTCTGAGGACATTAAAAGACCCATGTAGAATATATTATATATAAAAATATATATAAAGTCTGTCAGGCAAGAAAGGATGAAAGCCTGAATCAAACTCACCCCATGTAAAAGACGAAAAATGAAAAAGAACTCTGACTAAGCAAAAGGAAAAGACTAACAGCCAGAGTGGGGGAAGGGGAGCAGACTGGGCCAGAGCATGCATTTTACAAAAGAAACCCAAATGGCCAATGAGCATAAAAATGGATGCTTAAGCTTACTAGTAATCAAAGAAATTCAATTAAGATAGTGAGATTCTACTTCTGCTTTATCATATTGGAAAAAGGAAAATAATGATAAACCTTATCATCAGTGAGCTGAGAAAATGCACTCTTATCAGTTGAAGTGTAAATTGTTATAAGTGTAAGGCAATTTGAAAATATGTATCAACATTTTAAATATTTCCATTTTTATTTAGAAATACCTTCTTTAGACACTTCTATGAAAGTAGATAAGGATGCAAAAATATATATGTATAAGATGTATATGCACTGCAGCATCTTAAAATTATTTTTAAAGATAATCAGGGATGCCTGGGTGGCTCAGCAGTTGAGCGTTTGCCTTTGACTCAGGGCTTGAGGTGCCAGTATCGAGTCCCCTGTCGGGATCCCTGCAAGGAGCCTGCTTCTCTCTGCCTGTGTCTCTCCTCTCTCTCTCTCTCTGTCTCTCATGAATAAATAAATAAAATCTTTAAAAAATAAAAAAATAAAGATAATCAGTGTGCTTACACAGGGTTGATAAAATATATTATGATATTACCACATAATAAAATACTTTGTGTAAAAAATCGGTGATTAATTCACCTGATATAAAGTATAAAGATATGCATTAAATAGGGATCCCTGGGTAGCTCAGCAATTGAGTATCTGCCTTCTGCTAAGGGCATGATCCCAGGGTCCTAGGATCAAGTTCTGCATTGGGTTCCTTACAGGGAGCCTGCTTCTCCCTCTGCCTATGTCTCTGCCTCTCTCTGTGTCTCTCATGAATAAATTAAAAAATAAAATCTTTTTAAAAAATGAAATAAATAGTAGTTATAGGGAAATAGCAGTATTTTCACTTTCAGCTTTGTATATTTCTGGATAGTTAGAAATTATTCAAGGATATGTTTCAATACCAAAAGACCAAAAGATACAATAAATATATTTTTATTTAAAACTATTTTTAAACAGTTTGTATAGGTAAATTCTCTTTAAGTGTGTATGCACTGATATATTAATTGTGGATATTACTTAGTGCTGAAATTATGCTTTCATTTTAAAAATAAAATTTAAATTTTTCTGATAACTTTTAAAAAGAATGCAGTACATTTAGAAGTTTTTAAAAATCAGAAGGCATTTTTGGAGATACTAAAGGTTGCAATTGATGAGAACACAATTTTGGTGGCAGACATTAAGATATTTACGTAATTCAATTAAGATAAAGAAAGAAATAAATAGACATAGCACTTGAATAATAAAACAAATAATTTCAGATTTTTAAAAAAGATTTTATTTATTTATTCATGAGAGACAGAGAGAGAGAGGCAGAGACATAGGCAGAGGAAGAGGCAGGTTCCATGCAGGAAACCAACGTGGGCCGGGCACGGTGTCGCGCACCTGTAGTCTCAGCTACTCGGGAAGCTGAGGCAGGAGGATCCCTTGAGCCCAGGAGTTCTGGGCTGTAGTGCGCTATGCCGATCGGGTGTCCGCACTAAGTTCGGCATCAATATGGTGACCTCCCGGGAGCGGGGGACCACCAGGTTGCCTAAGGAAGGGAGAACCGGCCCAGGTAGGAAACCAACGTGGGACTCAATCTCCACACTGCGGGTTCACACCCTGAGCCAAAGGCAGATGCTCAACCACTGAGCCACCCAGACATCCCTAATTTCAGATTTAATATGAATTTCTATAACATATCTAGCTGACATTTAACAGCACTTGAAAGTCATTATGCTGCAAATACCTTAATAAATCTCAAGATAAGAAAAAAATATATATCTATATGATATCTATCAATAGGGGAATGGATTTATATAGTATGATTAATTGGGTTATTTGTTTTTTTTGGTGTTTTTATAAGTTCTTTATATATTTTGGATACTAATCCTTTATCAGATACTCATTTGCAAATATTTTCTCCCATACCATGGGTTGCATTTTAATTTTGTGGATTGTTTCCTTTACTGTGCAGAAGCTTTTTATTTTGTTGGCATCCCAATAGTTTATTTTTACTTTTGTTTCCTTTGCCTCAGGAGACCTATCTAGAAAGAAGTTGTTATGGCTGATGTCAAAGAAGTTACTGCCTGTGTTCACTTCTAGGATTTTTATGGTTTCAGGTCTCACATTTAGGTCTTTAATCCACTTTGAACAATCCAATTAAAAACGGGTAGAAGATATGAATAGACATTTGTCCAAAGAAGATATATAGATGGCCAACAGGCACATGAAAAAATGCTGAACATTACTGATCATCAGGGGAATATACAAAAGAAAAAAGAAAAAAAAACTACAATGTTATATCACCTTACACCTGCCAGAATGGCTAACATTAACAACACAAGACACAAAGGATATTGGTGAGCATGTGAAAAAAGGGAAACCCTCTTGCCTGCATTGTTGGTGGGAATGCAAACTGGTGCAGCCACTGTGGAAAAAGGTATGAAGATACCTCAATTATATGGCTCAATTATATTCCTCAATTTATGGCTGAGTTATATTATATGTATATAACATATGTATTATATACATATATATACATATGTATGTATACAACATATAATATGTACATTTATATTATATATTATATGTATGCATATATAACTCAGCCATTAAAAAAGAATGAACTCTTGCCATCTCCAACGATGTGGATCGAGCTAGTGGGATTATGCTAAGCAAAGTCAGTCAGTAAAGGAAAAGTGCCATATGACTTCACTCATAGGTGGAGTTTGGGGGACAAAGCAAATGTGCAAAGGGGGAAAATGAGAGAGAGGCAAGCTGAGAGACACGCTTAACTGTAGAGAACAGGCTGATGGTTGTTGGTGGGTAAAGGGATAGGTGAAATAGGTGATTCAGATTAAGGAGCATGCTTGTGTAGTGTTGTATGTGAATGTTGAATCACTATATTATACACCTGAAAGTAATACTACCTTATACATTAACTAACTGGAATTTAAATAAAATTTTAAATAAATACATTATGATTAATAGAATACAAAAGAAGAATGAAGTAGATCTACATATATTAATATGTATATCTCAAAAACTTAATTAATACAACACTCCATGGTATTTATAGATGCATTCATATGTATGTGAAACTATTGGATATATGCTAGAATCATTCCTAAAAAACTTACACTCATGAGGAAGACTAAATAGAACATAGTTATTAAAAGGAAATTGAATTAAATCTATAAATATGTATTTCATCTTTAAAATGGAAGCAAATATGGCAAAATAGAAAGTAAATTTTTGGTGGTGGGGATATGAGTATTTGTTTAATATCATTGTATTTTTTGGATGTTTAATTTTCTTAAAATTAAGAAAATATCATGGATGGGGCACCTGGCTGATTCAGTAATGGTCTTGGGGTTGTGAGTTCAAGCCCCACATTGGGCATGGAGCTTATTTTATTTTATTTATTTATTTATTTTTTATAAATTTATTTTTTATTGGTGTTCAATTTGCCAACATATAGAATAACACCCAGTGCTCATCCCATCAAGTGTCCCCCTCAGTGCCTGTCACCCAGTCACCCCCACCCCCACCCACCTCCCCTTCCACCACCCCTAGTTCGTTTCCCAGAGTTAGGAGTCTCTCATGTTCTGTCTCCCTTTCTGATATTTCCCACTCATTTTTTCTCCTTTCTCCTTTATTCCCTTTCATTATTTTTTATATTCCGATGGAGCTTATTTTTAAAAAATATATCATGGCATCTTCTTTGATCTCAATAGATCAAAAATAGATATAAATAATGAAATAACATATAATAATAATAAAATATATAATATAATAATGAAAACCTCAACCACTTGAAAATTAAAACAGAATTAAACACTTATGGGACAAAGTGAAAATCAAAGATCTTATTAGAGTGTATTTAGAAAAACAATAACATATACATCAATAATTATGATGGGATTTCCCTAAGTGTTGTCTGAGGAGCTTGTCAAAATACAGATTTCTAGGCCCCACTCCAACCTACCAAAATAACTGGTGCTCAAAAGTGCCTTCTTTTCAAACTCCAGTTTAATGATATTTGAAATATCAGGTGCAATGGGAAGGATATCAGAGGCAAATTTATATACCCTAACATCTTAATTACCAGAAAATAAGGAGTGAAAATAAATGAGTTAGACATTCAAATGAAAAGAAAACAGAAAAAAGAAGGAAGCAGGGTACTGGCTACAAAATGGTAAAAGCAAACATTAATGAATTAACAGAAAAATAAAAATTTTTAAATAAATCTAAAAAAATTTGAAGAATTAAAAACACAGGAAACAGTAGGTATTGGCGAGGATTCAGAGAAAGGGGAACCCTCTAACATGGTGGGAATGCAAAGTGGTGTAACCACTTTGTAACCAGTATGGAGGTTCCTTAAAAAGTTAAAAATAGAACTACCTATGACCCATCAATTGCACTACTAGGTATTTACCCAAAGGATACAAAAATAGATTTGAAGAGATATTGCCCCCCTCCAATGTTTATAGCAGCATTAGCAACAAAAGCCAAACTGTGGAGAGAGCTTAAATGTCCATCAATTGATGAATGGGTAAAGAAGATATGAGATATGAGATATATCTTTATATATAAGGGGAAGAGCAAATTTATCAACCAAACAGGACTAGAAAATTCCAGGACTAGGGGAAAATAGTATATAGGACTTGAGGGTTTTTTATTTCTTTATTTTTTATTCCTTTATAATTTTTTTTTGGTATTCAAATTGCCAACATATAGAATAACACCCAGAGCTCATCCCGTCAAGTGCCCACCTCAGTGCCCGTCACCCAGTCACCCCCACCCCCCACCCACCTCCCCTTCCACCACCCCTAGTTCGTTTCCCAGAGTTAGGAGTCTTTCATGTTCTGTATCCCTTTCGGGTATTTCACACTCATTTTTTCTCCTTTCCCCTTCATTCCCTTTCATTATTTTTTATATACCCCAAATGAATGAGACCATATATTGTTTCTACTTCTCCGATTGACTTATTTCACTCAGCATAATACCCTCCAGTTCCATCCACGTTGAAGCAAATGGTGGGTATTTGTCGTTTCTAATGGCTGAGGAATATTCCATTGTATACATAACCACATCTTCTTTATCCATTCATCTTTCGATGGACACCGAGGCTCCTTCCACAGTTTGGCTATTGTGGACATTGCTGCTAGAAACATCGGGGTGCAGGTGTCCCGGCGTTTCATTGCATCTGTATCTTTGGGGTAAATCCCCAGGAGTGCAATTGCTGGGTCATAGGGCAGATCTATTTTTATTTTTTCTTCAGGGCTATTTTTAACTCTTTGAGGAACCTCCACACAGTTTTCCAGAGTGGCTGCACCAGTTCACATTCCCAGCAACAGTGCAAGAGGGTTCCCTTTTCTCCGCATCCTCTCCAACATTTGTGGTTTCCACCTTGTTAATTTTCCCCATTCTCACTGGTGTGAGGTGGTATCTCATTGTGGTTTTGATTTGTATTTCCCTGATGGCAAATGATGCAGAGCATTTTCTCATGTGCATGTTGGCCATGTCTATGTCTTCCTCTGTGAGATTTCTGTTCATGTCTTTTGCCCATTTCATGATTGGATTGTTTCTTTGGTGTTGCGTTGAATAAGTTCTTTATAGATCTTGGAAACTAGCCCTTTATCTGATGTCATTTGCAAATATCTTCTCCCATTCTGTAGGTTGTCTTTGAGTTTTGTTGACTGTATCCTTTGCTGTGCAAAAGCTTCTTATCTTGATGAAGTCCCAATAGTTCATTTTTGCTTTTGTTTCTTTTGCCTTCGTGGATGTATCTTGCAAGAAGTTGCTGTGGCTGAGTTCAAAAAGGGTGTTGCCTGTGTTCTCCTCTAGGATTTTGATGGAATCTTGTCTCACATTTAGATCCTTCATCCATTTTGAGTTTATCTTTGTGTATGGTAAAAGAGAGTGGTCTAGTTTCATTCTTCTGCATGTGGATGTCCATTTTTCCCAGCACCATTTATTGAAGAGACTGTCTTTCTTCCAGTGGATAGTCTTTCCTCCTTTGTCGAATATTAGTTGACCATAAAGTTCAGGGTCCACTTCTGGATTCTGTATTCTGTTCCATTGATATATGTGTCCGTTTTTGTGCCAGTACCACACTGTCTTGACGACCACAGCATTGTAGTATAACCTGAAATCTGGCATTGTGATGCCCCCAGCTATGGTTTTCTTTTTTAAAATTCCCCTGCCTATTCAGGGTCTTTTCTTATTCCACAAAAATCTTAAAATAATTTGTTTCAACTCTCTGAAGAAATTCCATGGTATTTTGATAGGGATTGCATTAAACGTGTAAATTGCCCTGGGTAACATTGACATTTTCACAATATTAATTCAGCTAATCCAGGAGCATGGAATATTTTTCCATCTCTTTGTGTCTTCCTCAATTTCTTTCAGAAGTGTTCTGTAGTTTTTAGGGTATAGATCCTTTACCTCTTTGGTTAGGTTTATTCCTAAGTATCTTATGCCTTTGGGTGCAATTGTAAATGTGATTGACTCCTTAATTTCTCTTTCTTCAGTCTCATTGTTAGTGTAGAGAAATACCAGTGACTTCTGGGCATTGGTTTTGTATCCTGCCACACTTGCAAATTGCTGTACGAGTTCTAGCAATCTTGGGGGGGAGTCTTTTGGGTTTTCTACGTAGAGTATCATGTCATCGGCAAAGAGGGAGAGTTTGACTTCTTCTTTGCCAATTTGAATGCCTTTTATTTCTTTTTGTTGTCTGATTGCTGAGGCTAGGAATTCTAGTACTGTGTTGGTTATTGATTGATTGATATATTTGGCAGCTCCCACATTCGGAGCATATATATTGATGATTGTTAAGGACTTGAGGGTTTTTTAATGATTCATTTATCTTTCATGTCAAGATTTTCCAATAATCTTAATAAGTCACGAATGCCAGAGGAGTGATCATAAATGATACACTAATACAAAGGAAATACAAATGATTTTAAATACATATTATTAGCAGCTATATGCCAACAAATTAGGCAATCTAGAAGAAATGGATACATTTCTAGAAACACACAAATTACCAAAACTGAAACAGGAAGAAATAGAAAACCTGAACAGGCTGATAACCAGCAAGGAATTTGAAGCAATTATCAAAACCTCCCAAGACACAAAAGTCCAAGGCCAGATGGCTTCCAAGGGGAATTCTATCAAATGTTTAAAGAAGAAATTGGGATGCCTGGGTGGCTCAGCAGTTAAACATCTGCCTTTGGCACAGGACATGATCCTGGAGTCCAGGGATTGAGTCCCACGTTGGGCTTCCTGGAGGCTTCCTGCCTGCTTCTCCCTCTATCTGTGCCTCTGCCCCTCTCTCTCTGTGTCTCTCATGAATAATTAAATAAAATCTTAAAAAAAGAAGAATAAATAAAACCTATTTTACTAAAGCTGTTTCGAAAGATAGAAAGGGAGAGAATAGTTCCAAACTGGTTTTATGAGGCCAGGATTACCTTGATTCCAAAAGCAGACAAAGAACCCCCGAAAAAAGGAGAATTATAGATTAATATCCCTGATGAACATGGATACAAAAATTCTCACCAAGATATTAGCCAATAGGATCCAACAGTACAGTAAGAGGATTATTCACCATGACCAAGTGTGTGTTATCCCCGGGATGCAAGGGTGATTCAACACTCATAAATCAATCAAAGTGTTAGATCATATCAGTAAGAGAAAAAGCAAACACCATAGGATCCTCTCAATAGTTTCATGGAAAGCATTTGACAAAACACAGCATTCATTCCTGATTAAAACTCTTCAAAGTGTAGGGATAGAGGGAACATTCCTCAATATCGTAAAAGCCATCTATGAAAACCTAGCAGTGAATATAACTCTCACAGGGGAAGTACTTAGAGTCTTTCCCATAAGATCAGGAACAGGACAGTGATGTGCACTCTCACCACTGTTATTCAGCATAGTACTAGAAGTCCTAGCCTCAGCAATCATGCAAAAAAAAAAAAAAAAAGAAATAAAAACCATTCAAATTGGCAAAGAAGAAGTCAACCTCTCCCTCTTTGCAGATAACATGATACTGTATATAGAAAGCCCAAAAGACTCTCACTTAAGATTACTAGAACTCATACAGCAATTCAGCAATGTGGCAGGATACAAAATCCATGCCCAGAAATCAGTGGCGTTTCTCTACACTAACAATGAGACTAAAGAAAAGGAAATTAAGGAATGAATCCCATTTGCAATTGCACCCAAAATCATAAGATACCTAGGAATAAACATAACCAAAGTAGTAAAGGATCTATACTGTAAATACTGTAAATACATAACATTTCTGAAAGAAATTGAAGAAGATGCAAAGATATAGAAACATATTCCATGCTCCTGGATTGGATGAATAAATATTATGAAAATATCTATGCTATCCAGAGCAATTTACACATTCCATTCAATCTCTATCAAAATACCATGGACTTTCATTAACAGATTTGGAACAAGTAATCTTAAGATTTGTATGAAACTAGTGAAGACCCCAAATAACCAGAGGAATTCTAAAAAAGAAATCCAATCTGGGGGCATCACAGTGCCTGCCTTCAAGCTGTATTACAAAGCTTTGATCATCAAGACATTATGGTACTGGTACAAAAACAGACACATAGATCAATAAAACAGGAGAGAGAAGTCTGAAATGGATCCCCAACATTATGGATAACTCATCTTCAACAGTGCAGGAAAGAATATCCACTGGATAAAGGACAATCTCTTCAATAAATATCATTGGACAATTGGACAGCTATGTGCAGAATAATGAAACTGGACCATTCTCTTAGACCATACACAAAGATAAGCTCAAAATGGTTGAAAGGTCTCAATTTGAAGAATCCATCAAAATCCTAGAGGAGAACACAGGCAACACCCTTTGTGAACTTGGCCACAGCAACTTCTTGCAAGACACCTCTATGAAGGCAAGGGAAACAAAAAAAAAAATGAACTATTGGGACTTCATCAAGATAAAAAGCTTCTGCACAGCCAAAGAAACAGTGAACAAAAGTAAAAGGCAACCTACAGAATGGGAGAA
This sequence comes from Canis lupus familiaris, assembly GCF_011100685.1. Classification (NCBI taxonomy): domain Eukaryota; kingdom Metazoa; phylum Chordata; class Mammalia; order Carnivora; family Canidae; genus Canis; species Canis lupus. The sequence goes on along the minus strand of NC_049260.1, from coordinate 48,007,338 downwards.
GATATTTGCAAGTGACATATCAGATAAAGGTCTTGTATCCAAGATCTATAAAGAACTTATCAAACTCAACACTCAAAACACGAACAATCCAGTCACAAAATGGGCAGAAGACATGAATAGAAATTTCTCCAAAGAAGACTTACACATGGCCAACAGGCATACGAGAAAATGCTCCACATCACTTTCCATCTAGGAAATACAACTCAAAACTACAATGAGATACCACCTTACACTGGTGAGAATGGCTAAAATTAACAAGAAAGGAAACAACAAATGTTTCTGAGGATGTGGGGAAAGTGGAACCCTCTTGCACTATTGGTGGGAATGCAAGCTGGTGCAGCCACTCTGGAAAAACTGTGCATAGGTGTCAAGAAGTTAAAAATAGAGCTATCCTGTGACCCAGCAATTGCACTACTGGCTATTTAGCCCAACGATACAGATGTAGTAAAAGGACAGGACACCCTCACTCCAATGTTTATAGCAGCAATGTCCACAATAGCCAAACCATGAAAGGAGCCACAATGTCCTTCGACAGATGAATAGATAAAGATGTGGTATATATACACAATGGAATATTACTCAGCCATCACAAAGGATAAATGCCTACTATTTAATTTGACATGAATGGAACTGGAGGTTATTATGCTGAGTGAAGTTAATCAATTCGAGACGGCCAGTCATCATATGGATTCACTCATATGTAGAATGTAAGAAATAGTGAAAGGGATTAAAAGGGAAAGGAGGGAATCTGAATTGGGGAGAATTAGAAAGGAAGACAAATTAGAGACTTGTAGTTCTGGGAAACAAACAATGGGCTGCAGAAGGGGAGGAGTGTGGGGGAAAGTGGTAACTGGGTGATGAGCACTAAGTAGGGCACTTTATGGGATTAGCATTGGGTGTTATATTATATGTTGGCAGATTGAATTTAAATAAAATTTTTAAAAAGAATATTTTTACAGATGCAAAAGTTAAGGAATTTCGTTACCACAAAACCTGGCTCACAAGAAACATAGGGAATAAGATAAAGGTAAACATTTAATAAATTTGTAGATTAATCACTTACTAAACCAGTATGTTCTTTAATGTACAAAAGCAGTAAAATCAATTATGTGTACAAGAGACTCACAAAATATATGATGAAAGTATAACATCATATACATAAAACATAGGAGGCAGTAAATGTTTAGTGATTTTAGAATGTGTTCAAACTTAAGAGACCATCATGTTGACGTAGTCTGTTATACACATAAGGTGTTACATAAGAACCCTATGGTAACCATAAATTAAAAACCTATAATAAATGTTGAAAATTAAGGAGAAAGGAATCCAAAAATAGAACTAAATAAAGTCATCAAAAAGCCAGAGAAGAGAGCAGGTAAAGAAAGAAATAGAATTAAAAGAATAGCCAAGTAAGTAACAAAATGCCAATAAGTACATACTCATCTAAAATCACTGTGGGGATCCCTGAGTGGCGCAGCGGTTTGGCGCCTGCCTTTGGCCCAGGGCGCGATCCTGGAGACCGGGGATCGAATCCCACATCGGGCTCCCTGCATGGAGCCTGCTTCTCCCTCTGCCTGTGTCTCTGCCTCTCTCTCTCTCTCTCTCTCTCTCTCTCTCTCTCTCTCTCTGTGTTGTGACTATCTTGAATAAATAAATAAAATCTTAAAAAAAATAAAATAAAATAAAATCACTGTGAATGTAAGTAGACTACATATTCCAAAGGCATAGTGTGATTTAATGAATAAATAACCCATATAAATGCTGCCTATATGAGACTTAAATCAAACCTAAAGTATCATGTATATTGAAATGAGGGGTTGGAAAATATTTACCATTCAAATGATGTGAAGGAAAAAGAAAGCTGGTATAATAATACTTATATAAGACAAATTGGACTTAAAAACAAAGACTGTAGGGACACATGGGTGGCTCAGTGTTTGGGTGTCTGTCTTTGGCTCAAGTCATAATCCCGGGGTCCCAGGATTGATTCCCACATCAGGCTCCCTGTGAGGAGCCTGCTCTCCCTCTGCCTATGTCTCTGCCTCTCTTTCTGTATCTCTCATGAATGAATAAATAAAATATTTTTAAAACCCCAAAGACTGTAGGAACAGACAAACAAGTATGCATGATAATCATAAAGAGAACAAAAGACTATAAGTATTGTATATTTCTATGCACCCATAATGGGAGCACCTAAATACATGAAGCAAAAGTTAACAGACAAAACAAAAGAAATTAACAGTAATACAAAAATAGTAGGGGGCTCTAATATCCCACATACATCAATAGATAGATCATCCAGAGAAAAAAATCAATAAAGAACAATGGCTTTCAAGGACACATTAGACCAAGCAGACCTAATAAATATATTCAGAATATATCATCTAATTAAAAGATTATTTTGAAGTACTCATGTAATGTTCTCCAGAACAGTCCACAAAATAAGTATCAAGAAATTAAAGAAGATTGAAATCATATCATGCATCTTTTCTAAACAAAATGATATGAAACTAGAAATCAATTATAAGAAAAATTCTGGAAAGAACATCAGTACCTGGAGGTTAAATCACGTGCTATTAAACCACAAATGGGTCAATCAAGAACTCAACCAGAAAATTTAAAAAATACTTGGAGGAAAATGAAAATGAAAACACAATCATCCAAAATTATTGGAATGCAGTGACAGTTGTTCTAAGAGAACTGTTAATAGCAATACAGGCCTACAACAAGAGACAAGAGAAATCCCAAGTAAATAATCAAACTTTATACCTAAAGGAGCTGGAAATAAAAACAATGCTAAAAGCCAATAGAACGAAGGAAATAATATAGATTAGAGCAGACATAAATAAAATAGAGTAAAATTAGAATCAATGAAACCAGAAGCAAGTTATTTGAAAACATAAAAGAAAATGTCAAACATTTGGTAACACTCATCATAGAAAGAGAGAGGGAGAAGGACAGAGGAGAGAGAGAGAGAGAGAGGAATGGAGGACAAGAGAGAGAGATCTCAAATAAAATCAGAGGTGAAGGGATCCCTGGGTGGCACAGCGGTTTGGCGCCTGCATTTGGCCCAGGGCGCGATCCAGGAGACCCGGGATCGAATCCCACGTCGGGCTCCCTGCATGGAGCCTGCTTCTCCCTCTGCCTGTGTCTCTGCCTCTCTGTCTCTCTCTGTGTGGCTATCATGAATAAATAAATAAAATCTTTAAAAAAAAAATCAGAGGTGAAGCATGAGAAATAACTGACAACACAAAAATACAAAGGAATATAAAAATAATATGAAATATTACATCCCATAAATTTGAACAACCTAGTAGACAGGGATTAGTTCCTAGGAACATATAACTTTTCAAAGCTGAATCAGAAATAAATAGGAAATTTGAATAGACTGATTACTAACAATGAAATTAAATCAATAGTAACAATAATAATTTTTAAAAACTCCAAACGAAAGTCCAGGACCAGATGGCTTCACAGATAAATTTTACCAAACACTTAAGAGTTAATATCAATTTTTCTCAAAATATTTCAAAATATAAAAAGGAAATAAAGCTTTCAAATTAATCCTATAAGACCAACATTACCTTGATACAAAATCCAGTAGATAGTACAAAAAAGGAAACTAAAACCAAATTCTGGTGAACATAGATGCAAAAATCTTCAACAAAACAGAAGCAATCTAACAATACATAAAGAAAAATAATTCACATAATTAAGTGGCATTTATTCCCATGGTGCATGCATGGTTCAACCTTCACATATCAAACAACATGATATATCATATCAACAAGAGAATGGATAAAAAATATGATCATTTCAATAGATGCAGAAAAAGCTTTTGACAAAGTATAACATCCATTCATGATAATAACACTCAACAAAATAGTTTTAAAGGGAATATTATGAAAGGTAATTATCATTTGTTTCACTTGTATATGGAATATAAGAAATAGTGCAGAGAATCACAGGGGATGGAAGGTAAAACTGAATAGGAAGTCATTGGAGAAGGAGACAAATAATGAGAGACTCTTAACTATAGGAAAGAAACTGAGGGTTGCTGTAGGTGAGGTGGGTTGGGAGATGGGGAATTGAGTGATGGGCATTAAAGAAGGCACGTGATGTGATGAGCACTGAGTGTTATATGTACTGATGAATTATTGATCTCTACATCTGAAACTAATGATAGGTAATTGAATTTAAATAAAAAAATAAAAATAAAGTAATGATGATAATGATACTGAACTTCAGAAAAGTTTGCAGGGTATCAGTGAGATCCTTGACTAAGAGATAAATAATAATATTTAAGAGATGTAGAACTCAATAAATGAAATTAAAAATATAACAAATGGAATAAATAGCAGGCTACAAGAAACAAAGGAACATAACAGTGACCTGATGGATAAAGTAATGGAAAGCAATCAAGGTAAATAGGTGAGAGGCAATAACCTATAATGAGATTAGACTTAAAGTATCTGGTGACTACATCAAATGTAATAACATTCACATTGTAGGAATCTCAGAAGGAGAAAATGGAGAAACGGGGGTAGAAAATAGATTTGAAGAAATAATAGTAGAAAATTTCCCAAATGTGTGAAGGGAAACAGAGTTCCAGATGTAGAAGACACAGGGATTCTCCAATAAATTCATTCCAAGGAGGTCCACACCAAGCAAAATATCAATTAAAATGAAAAAAAATATTGATAAATAATTTTAAATGCTGTGAGAATAAAGAAGATAGTTACATACAAAGGAAACCCAATAAGGCTATCAGTTGATTTTTCAGCACAAATTTGACAGGCAAGGAGTGAGTGGCATAATATATTCAGAGTGCTGAAAGGGAAAATACTGCAGCCAACAATACTGTACACAGAATAGGAGAAGAGATAGAGTTTGTTAGACAAACAAAGTTAAAGGAATTCAGGGCTGCTAAACTAGTGCTAAAAGAAAATTAAGGAGGCTACTTTGAGTGGAAAAAACCCACGTTAAGTATGAGTAAGAAAAATAGAAGGCAAAAGATCAAAAAACGTTTATGATGATAACCAATATCTGAAATGTGGAGGGGAAAAGAGTGAATAATGAATTCAAATTTTAGGGACCATAAGGTTAAATAATATAGATTTTATATGCAGAAGATGTTATATATAAACTGATGGTAACCCAAATACAAAAAAGTAATAGATATGCAAGAAATAAACAGTAAGGAACCCAAGTGTATACATCACTGAAAAATACCAGCAAACCATGAAAGAGAGAAAGAGAAGAAGCGATCAGGAAAAATACAAAAACAACAAAACAAACAACAAAATGGCAGTAAGTACCTATCTATCAATAATTACTTTGAAAGTAAATGGTGTAAATGCTCCAGTCACAAAACATAAAGTAACAGAATACATAAAAAACAAGACCCATCTAAATACTGCCAACAACAGACTCATTTTACACCTAAATATGCATGCATATTAAAAGTGAGGGGTTGGAGAAACACTTATCATGCAAATGGTTGTCAAAATAAAGCCAGCATAGCAATATTTATATAAGACAAAATAGAATTTAAAACAAACATTGTAATAACAGACAAGGAACAATAAATAATAATAAAAAGACAATCCAACAAGAAGATATAACAATTGCCAATATATATGCAACCAACATGTGATCACCCAAATACATAAAACACTTAAATAACAAACACAGGAAAACTAATTTATAGTAATATAATAATAGTAGGGAATTTTAACACCTGACTTACAGTGATGGAAAGATCACTCAAACATATACCAACAAGGAAACATTGATTTTGAATGACACACTGACTGAGTGGGTTAACAAATACATTCAGGGATCCCTGGGTGGCGCAGCGGTTTAGCGCCTGCCTTTGGCCCAGGGTGCGATCCTGGAGACCTGGGATCAAATCCCATGTCGGGCTCCCGCTGCATGGAGCCTGCTTCTCCCTCTGTGTCTCTGCCTCTCTCTCTCTCTGTGTGATTATCATAAATAAATAAAAATTTAAAAAAAATAAAAAAAACCCAAATACATTCAGAAAATTCCATGCTAAAACAGCAGAATACACATTCTTTTCAATTACACAAGGAACATTCTCCACAATAGCTCACACATTAGCCCACAAAACAACCCTCAACAAATTCAGAAGCATCAAAGCTATAGCATACACCTTTTCTGACTACAACTACAACAACTATGAAACTGTATATAAAGCACAAAAAATAATCTGGAAAAATTACAAGTGCATGGAGAGACAGGAATATGGGGGTGGAGTAGGAGGATGTTAGGATAGTCCATCCAAAGAATATAGCTAGATAACTATCAAAACATTATAAGAAGCATCCTCAGAAATTGACCTAAAGGCTCACAGAATGAACTCCACAAATAAAGGGAGAGAAGAGTCCATCTTAAAGAATGTAGTAAGTGCAAGACCTGCTTTATGATATAAATTTATCCTGCCTACTGTGGAAGGGAAGGAGCCTTGGTCAAGAAGAAGTGCAACAGTGGGAAGAGCACATAAAGAACATGCAAATAGAATGTTTCCCCTTAGCCATTGGCTTAGAAGTGAGAGGGGCTGATGTTTCTGAGTTCTTTCAACCAGAGTGGCTTAAAGACAACAGTATTAAAGCTCAGAGGCACTAGGTGGAATAGAGCCTGGAAGGCACTGACCTGCTGCTGGATAGGAAGTAGACAAATACCCAGGGGGCACAATGCATATAAACAGTGAACTGAACAGCACCAGGCGGTATACACCGGAGAGATTATTTACTCTTCTCTGAGTGTGTCCCTGAGAGGAACCATTCATAGAGACAACTTTCTGGTAACAAAGAAGTAGGCAAGTGATAGTTTCCTCCCCAACATCTTAGAATAAACACAGAGGCACCTGCATGACACAGTGCAGAGTGAACACTGGCTACCAATTTGCTTCCACTAACCCTCACTCCCCTGAACTTCAATAGAACTGTCACTTTCATAATTATTTCATTTCCAGTGCAGCAGTCGCCTGCCTAGAAGACCAGCAGAAACCCCTTACCCATACAACCTCTCACAACAAGCGAGTTCTCAGGGCCTTAGTTCTGGTGGAGGTGGTGACAGATTTCATTTCATAAGCCAACCAGAGCTTAGAACTAAGTACAAATATCAGTCACTGCCCAAAACTGGCAGGGAGAGCCTCTACAGATGACTGCCTTGCAAGATAGATCAGTCAGAACACAATAACAGAACACATGCAATACACATTGAAACAAACCCTGGAGACCGTATAACCTTTTCTTCATACGGACATTATTTCAGGAACAGGGGACATAACTGACTTTTCTAACGCAGAGAAGAAGGCAGACTTAGAAAAAATAAAAAGACAAAGAAAATTATTCCAGGAGGGTGGGGCAAGACGGCAGAAGAGTAGGAGTCCTCAACTCCTCTGGTCCCCCCAAATTACCTAGATAACTTTTAAGACATCCTGAACAGCTATGAATTAAACCTGAGATTTAAAGAGAGAACAGCAGGAATGCTACAGAGAGAAGTTTTTGCTTCTAGCAAGAATCATCTACGGTGAAATTTACTTAGGTCATGGTTGATATTCTTGACTCAGCCCACTCATACAGCCACTTTGCACTGAACAAAATGACTTGAAGGAAGAATTCAACACAAGAGAAAAAATCAAAAAAAAAAAAAAAGAGAAAGAATCAGAAACAGTACTCTCTGCAACAGTTACAGAATATGGGTTACAATTTGATGCCAGAAAGCCAATTCATAAGCACAATTATAAAGCTACTGGTGGCCCTGGAAAAAAGCATAAAAGATTCTAGAGACTTCGTTACAGCAGAACTTATTCTTTTATTTTTAAAAATATTGTATTTATTCACGAGAGACACACACACACAGAGAGAGGGAGGCAGAGACATAGGGAGAGGGAGAAGCAGGCTCCATGCAGCGAGCCTGATGTGGGACTAAATATGGAGACTCCAGAATCACACCCTGAGCCAAAGACAGACGCTCAACCAATGAGCCACCCAGGCGTCCCTGTTACTGCAGAATTTAAATCTAATCAGGCCGAATTTAAAAGTCAATTAAATGAGATGTAATTCAAATTCGATGTCCTAATAGCTAGGGTTAATGAGGTGGAAGAAAGAGTGAGTGACATAGAAGACAAGTTGATAGTAAAGAAGGAAGCTGAGGAAAAGAGAGAAAAACAATTAAGAGACCATGAGGAAAGGCTAAGGGAAATAAATGATAGCCTGAGAAGAAAGAATCTACATATAATTGGGATACCAAAATACCAAGAGGGAGAGAGGGCCAGAAAATATATTTGAACAAATCATAACTGAGAACCTCCCAATTCTGAGGAGGGAGACAGGCATTCAGATTCAGGAGATGGAGACGTCCCTCCCCCAAATCAATAAACCAGTTCAATACCTTGACTATTTTTTTAAAGATTTTAATTATTTATTCATAAGAGACACAGAGAAAGAGAGTCACAGACATAGGCAGAGGGAAAAGCAGACTCCATGCAGGGAGCCCGATACAGGACCCAATCCCAGGACTCCAGGATCAGGCCCTGAGCCAGAAGGCAGACACTTAACTGCAGAGCCACCCAGGTATCCCTATACCTTGGCATTTAATAGTGAAACTTGCAAATTCCAAAGATAAAAAGAAAATACTTAAGGCAGCGAGAGACAAGAGATTCTTAACTTATATGGGGAGAAATATCTGTGGAACAGCAGACCTTTCTACAGAGACCTGACAGGCCAGAAAGGGCTGGCAGGATATATTCAGGGTACTAAATGAAAAGAACATGCAGCGAAGAATACTTTATCCAGCAAGGCTCTCATTCAGAATAGAAGGAGAGATAAAGAGGTTCCATGATAGGCAGAAACTGAAAGAATATGTGACCACCAAACCAGCTCTGCAGGAAATATTAGCAGGGACCCTGTAAAAGAAAGAGGGAGCCCAAAGAAATAATCCACAAAAACAGGGACTGAATAGGTATTACGATGACACTAAACTCATATCTTTCAATACTTACTCTGAACATGAAAGGACTAAATGATCCCGTCAAAAGACACAGGGTTTCAGACTGGATAAAAAAGAAAGATCCATTTATTGGCTGTCCACAAGAGACTCATTTTAGACCTAAGAACACCACCTGAAATGAAGCCTGAAAATGAAAGGGTAGAGAATGATATACCCTTCAACTGGTCCTCAAAAGAAAACTAGGGTAGCAATCTTCATATCAGATAAATTAAAGTTTATCCCAAAGACTGTAAGAGATGAAGAGGGACACTATATCATACTTAAAGTGTCTATCCAACAAAAAGGCATAACAATCATGAATATTTATAAGTCTAAGGTGGGAGCTGCCAAGTATATCAATCAATTAATAACCAGAGTAAAAACATAGTTAGATAATAATACAGTAATAGGGGGAGACTTCAACATGGCACTTTACTGCAAAGACAGACCTTCTTTCTTTTTTTTAAATAATAAATTTATTTTTTATTGGTGTTCAATTTGCCAACATACAGAATAACACCCAGTGCTCATCCGTCAAGTGGACCCCTCAGTGCCCATCACCCATGCACCCCCAAACCCCACCATCCTCCCCTTCCACCACCCAGAGTTCATTTCCCAGAGTTAGGAGTTGAAATATGTATATACTATATCATACTTAAAGGCTCTATCCAACAAGAGGACTTAACAATCATCAATATATATGCCCCGAAAGGGGGAGCTGCCCAGTATATCAATCAATTAATAACCAAAGTTAAGACATACTTAGATAATAATACACTTACATGTGGTGACTTGAATGTAGCGCTTTCTACAATTGACAAATATCCTAAGCACAATATCTCCAAAGAAACAAGAGCTTTAAATGATACACTGAACCGGATGGATTTCACAGATATCTACATAACTTTACATCCAAACGCAACTGAATACACATTCTTCTCAAGTGCACATGGACCTATCTCCAGAATAGACCACATACTGGGTCACAAATCAGGTCTGAAATGATACCGAAAGATTGGGATCATCCCCTGCATATTCTCAGACCATAATGCTTTGAAAATAGAAGTAAGTCATAAGAAGAAGTCTGGAAAGATTTAAAGCATGTGGAGGTTAGGGACCATCCTGCTAAAAGATGAAAGAGTCAACCAGGAACTTAGAGAAGAATTAAAAAGATTCATGGAAACTAATGAGAATGAAGATACAACCATTCAAAATATTTGGGATACAGCAAAAGCAGGCCTGAGGGGGAAATACATCGCAATACAAGCATCCATTCAAAAACTGGAAAGAACTCAAATACAAAAGCTAACCTTGCACCTATAGTAGCTGGAAAAAAACCAGCAAATAGATCCTACACCCAGCAGAAGAATGGAGTTAATAAAGATTCGAGCAGAACTCAATGAACTAGAGACCAGAAGAACTGTGGAACAGATTAAGAAAACCGGAAGTTGGTTCTTTGAAAAAATTAATAAGATAGATAAACTATTAGCCAGCCTTATTAAAAGAAGAGAGAAAAGACTCCAATTAATAAAATCTTGAATGATAAAGGAGAGATCACCACCAACACCAAGGAAATACAAACGATTTTATTTATTTTTTATTTTTAATAAATTTATTTTTTATTGGTGTTCAATTTGCCAACATAACATATAGAATAACATCCAGTGCTCATCCCATCAAGTGCCCCCTTCAGTGCCTGTCACCCAGTCATCCCCACCACCTGCCCACCTCCCCTTCTAACACCCCTAGTTCGTTTCCCAGAGTTAGGAGTCTGTCATGTTCTGTCTCCCTTTCTGATATTTCCCACTCATTTTTTCTCCTCTCCCCTTTATCCCCTTTAACTATTATTATATTCCCCAAATGAGTGAGACCATATGATATTTGTCCTTCTCCAATTGACTTATTTCACTCAGCATAATACCCTCCAATTCCATCCACGTTGAAGCAAATGGTGGGTATTTGTCATTTCTAATGGTTGAGTAATATTCCAAACAAACAATTTTAGAAACTTATTATGAGCAGCTATATGCCATCAAATTAGGCAATCTAGTAGAAATGGACGCATTTCTGGAAAACCACAAACTACCAAAACTGGAACATGAAGAAATAGAAAACCTGAACAGGCCAATAACCAGGGAGGAAATTGAAGCAGTCATCAAAAACCTCCCAAGACACAAAAGTCCAGGGCCAGATGGCTTCCTAGGGCAATTCTATCAAACTTTTATAGAAGACTCAATACCTATTCTACTAAAGCTTTTTGTAAAGATATAACGAGATAGAGTACTCCCAAATTCGTTCTATGAGGCCAGCATCACCTTAATTCCAAATCCAGACAATGACTCCCTCCAAAAAGAATTATAGATCAATATTCCTGATGAACACAGATGCAAAAATTCTCAACAAGATACTAGCCACTAGGATACAACAGTACATTAAGAAGATTATTCACTATGACCAAGTGGGATTTATCCCTGGGATGTGAGGCTGGTTCAACACTCATAAAACAATCAGTGTGATTGATCATATCAGCAAGAGAAAAAACAAGAACCATATGATTCTCTCAATAGATGCAGAGAAATCATTTGACAAAATACAAAATCCATTACTAATCAAAACTCTTCAGAGTGTAGGGATAGAGGAAACATTCTTCAGCACCTTAAAAGCCATCTACGCAAAGCCCACAGCCAATATAATTCACCATGGGGAAACACTGGGAGCCTTTCCCCTAAGATCACAAACCAGACAGGGATGTCCACTGTCACCATTGCTATTCAACATAGTACGAGAAGTCCTAGCCTCAGCAATCAGGCAACAAAAAGAAATAAAAGGCATTCAAACTGGCAAATAAGAAGTCAAGCTCTCTCTCTTCACAGATGATATGATACTATACAGAGAAAACCCAAAAGACTCCACCACAGATTGCTAGACCTCATTCAGCAATTCGGCAGTGTGGCATGATACAAAATCAATGCCCAGAAATCAGTGGCATTTGTCTACACTAACAATGAGACTGAAGAAAGAGAAATTAAGGAGTCAATCCCATTTACAATTGCACCCAAAAGTATAAGATACCTAGGAATAAACCTAAACGAAGAGGTAAAGGATCTATACCCTAAAAACTACAGAACACTTCTGAAAGAAATTTAGGAAGACACAAAGAGATGGAAAAATATTCCATGCTCATGGATTGGCAGAATTAATATTGTGAAAATGTCAATGTTACCCAAGGCAATTTACACATTTAATGCAATCCCTATTAAAATATCATGGATGTCCTTCAGAGGGTTGGAACAAATCATCTTAAGATTTTTGTGGAATCAGAAAAGACCCCAAATAGCCAGGGGAATATTAAGAAAGAAAACCATAGATGGGGGCATCAGAATGCCAGATGTCAGGTTGTAATACAAAGCTGTGGTCATCAAGACAGTGTGGTCCTGGCACAAAAACAGACACATAGATCAATGGAACAGAATAGAGAATCCAAAATGGACCCTCAACTTTATGGTTAACTAATATTCGACATAGCAGGATAGAGTATCCACTGGAAAAAAAGACAGTCTCTTCAATAAACGGTGTTGGGAAAATTGGACATTCACATTCAGAAGAATGAAACTACGCTATTCTCTTACATCATACACAAAGGTAAACTCAAAATGGATGAAACATCTAAATGTGAGACACGAACCCATCAAAATCCCAGAGGAGAACACAGGCAACACCCTTTTTGAATTTGGCCACAGCAACTTCTTGCAAGATACATCCATGAAGGCAAGGGAAACAAAAGCAAAAATGAATTATTGGGACTTCATCAAGATAAGAAGTTTCTGCACAGCAAAAGAAACAGTCAACAAAACTAAAAGACAACATACAGAATGGGAGAAGATATTTGCAAATGACCTACTAGATAAAGGGCTAGTAGCCAAGATCTATGAAGAACTTATTAAACTCTACCACAAAGAAACAAACAATCCAATCATGAAATGGGCAAAATACATGAAGAGAAATCTCACCAAAGTACACATAACCATGGCCAACAAGCGCATCAGAAAATGCTCCGCATCAGTGGCCATCAGGGAAATACAAATCAAAACCACAATGAGATACCACCTCACGCTAGTGAGAATGGTGAAAATTAACAAGACAGGAAATAACAAATGTGGGAGAGCATGTGGAGAAAGGGGATCCCTCTTGCACTGTTGGTGGTTATGTGAACTGGTATAGCCAGTCTGGAAAACTTTGTGGAGATTCCTCAAAGAGTTAAAAATAGATTTGCCCTATGTCTCAGCAATTGCACTGCAGGGGATTTACCCCAAAGATACAGATGCAGTGAAACGCCGGGACACCTGCACCCTGATGTTTATAGCAGCAATGTCCACAATAGCCAAACTGTGGAAGGAGCCTCGGTTCATTGAAAGATGATGGATAGAGAAGATGTGGTATATATATACAATGGTATATTAGCCATTAGAAACAATAAATACCCACTATTTGCTTCATCGTGGAGGGACCTGGAGGGTATTTACTGAATGAACTAAGTCAATCAGAGGAGAAGCATTATATGGTATCATTCATTTGGGGAATAGAAAAATTAGTGAAAGGGAATAAAGGGAAAGGAGAGAAAATGAGTGAAAATATCAGTGAGGGTGACAAAACATGAGAGACACCTAACTCTAGGAAATGTACAAGGGGTAGTGGAAGGGGAAGTGGGCGGGCGTTGGGGTGACTGGGTGATGGGTACTGAGGGGGGCACTTGATGGAATGAGCACTGTGTGTTATGCTGTATGTTGGCAAATTGAACTCCATTTAAAAAATTAAAATAAAACGTTTGGTTTAGTAGTGATGAACTAATTTAACATTTGTTTATTTGGAAAAATATTTACTTCTTCAATTTCAAGTAATAACCTTTTCAGGCAGAGTATTCTTAGTTTTTGTTTTTCCTTTCAGCTCTTTGAGTATATCATGCCACTTTCTTTTTTTTAATTTTTTTTATTTATTTATGATAGTCACACAGAGAGATAGAGAGAGACAGAGATACAGGCAGAGAGAGAAGCAGGCTCCATGCACTGGGAGCCCGACGTGGGATCCGATCCCGGGTCTCCAGGATCGCGCCCTGGGCCAAATGCAGGCGCCAAACCGCTGCGCCACCCAGGGATCCCTCATGCCACTTTCTTTATGTGCAAAGATTCTTTTGAAAACTCAGCTCATATTATTATGAGATTTCTCTTTTACATAAATAATCTCCCATTTCCTCTTTGAGGATTCTATTTTTTCTTTGAAATTTTAATTATGAGTCATAGGCTTTTTTGGGTCCATCTTGTTTGGGACTTTCTGCATGTCTTGGAATTGGATATTTGTTCTTTCCACAGGTTATAGAAGTATCTAGCTCTTATTTTTTCAAAAATATATTTTTCTTCTTTTCCTTTTTGGGTCTCCCTACGGTGTTGATTTTTCTCACATTGATGTTGTCAGTGAGATCTTTTAACCTGTCTTCTTTTTTAAAAAATCTGTTTAGCTCAGAAGGTTTCTATTACTTTGTCTTCCAAATCACTCACTGTGATTTTTATTTGCCTGATGCCAAGTGATGTGGAGCATTGTTTCATATATCTGTTGGCCATTTGCATGTCTTTTTTTAGAAATGTCTATTTAAGTATACTGTCCATTTCTTGACTGGATTATTTTTTTTTGGACACTGAGTTTGGTAAGTTCTTTATAGATCTTGGATAATAGCCTTTTATATGATATGTCATTTGCAAAAATTTTCTCCAATTTAGTTGGATGCATTGTAGTTTTGTTGACTCTTTCCTTTGCTATGCAGACGCTTTTTGTCTTAGTGAACTCCCAATAGATCATTTTTAAATTTTGTTTCCCTTGCCTGTGGAGATGGTCCTAACAAGAAGTTGCTGTGGCTGAGGTAGAAGAGGTTGCTGACTCTCTTATCCTCTAGGATTTTGATGGATTCCTGTCTCACATTTAGGTCTTTCACTCATTTTGAGTTGATCTTTATGCATGGTGTAAGAGAATAGTCCAGTTTCATTCTTCTACAGGTGGCTGTCCATTCTCCCTAACACAAATTGGTGAAGAGACTACCTTTTTACCATTGTATACTCTTTCCTGCTTTATCAAAGATTAATTGACCATAGAGTTGAGGATCCATTTTTCGGTTCTCTATTCTGTTCCTTTGATCTGTCTGTTTTTTTGACACTATCATCCTGTCTTGACAATTACAGCTTTGTAATATACCTTCAATTCTGGCAGTATGATGCTACCAGCTTTGGTTTTCTTTTTCAACATGATTCCTCTGCCTATTTGGCGTCTTTTCTGGTTACCATACCAATTTTAAGATTACTTATTCAAACCCTGTGAAAAAGGTTGATGGTATTTGACTAGGAATTGCATTGACTGTTTAGATTGCTCAGGGTAGCATAGGCATTTTAACAACATTTATTCTTCCAATACAGGAGCATGGAATATTTTTCAAGTTATTGTGTCTTCCTGAATTTATTTTATAAGTATTCTGTGGTTTTTAGAATACAGATCCTTAACCTTTTATGTTTGGTTTATTCCTAGGTATCTTATGGTTTTCAGTGCAATTTTAAATGAGATTGATTCCTTAAATTCTTTTTCTTCTGCCTCATTGTTTATAGAAATGTAACTGATTTCTGTGTATTTAATTTATATCCTGCCACGTTGTTGAATTTCTTTTTTACTTATTTTTCTTTTTTCTTTTTTGTTGTTGAATTTCTTTATGAGTTCTAGCAGTTTTGAGTTGGAGCCATTTGGATGTTCCACATAAAGAATCATGTCATCTGCAATAAGTGAGTATTTGACTTTTTCTTTGCCCATTTGAATGCCTTTTATTTCTTTTTGTTGTCTACTTGCTAAGGTTGTGACTTCTTGTTTTATGTTGAACAACAGTGGTGAAAGTGGGCATCTCTGTTGTGTTTCTGACCTTAGGGAAAAAGCTTTCAGTCTTTGAGAATGATATAAGCTGTGGGCTTTTCATAGATGATTTTTATGATATTGAAGTATGTTCCCTCTATCCCTAGACATTGAAAAATTTTAATCAAGAAAAGATGCTGTATTTTGTCAAAAGCTTTTTCTGCCTAAATTGAGAAGATCATATGGTTCTTATCTTTTCTTTTATTAATGTGATCAATCACACTGATTGATCTGCAATTGTTTTTTTAAAGATTTTATTTATTTATTCATGACACAGAGAGAGAAAGACAGTGAGAGAGAGAAAGAGAGAGAGAGAGGGAGAGGCAGAGACACAGGCAGAGGGAGAAGCAGGCTCAATGCAGGGAGCCTGATGTGGGACTCTATCCCTGAGCTCCAGGATCACACCCAGCGCTAAACTGCTGGGCCCAGCGGCTGCCCGATCTGCGACTGTTGAACCACCCTTGCATCCAAGTAATAAATATCACTTGGTTGTGGTGAATAATACTTTTAATGTACTGTTGGAACATACTGGCTCATATTTTAGTGAATATTTTGACATCCATGTTCATTGGGGATATTGATCTATAATTCTTCTTTTGAATGAGGTCTTTGGTATGGTTTTGGGATCAAGGTAATACAAACCTCATAGAAAGAGTTTATAAGTTTTCTTTGAATCTATATTTTGAAACAGTTTCAGTAGATTAAGTATTACTTCTTCTTTTTAGGTTTTGTAGATTTCTCCTTGAAAGCCATATGGCCCTGGACTCTTGGTTGTTTGGAGGATTTGATAACTGCTTCAATATCCTCGCTGGTTATTGATCTGTTCAGGTTTTCTATTATTTCTTGTTCCAGTTTTGGTACTTTATACATTTTCAGGAATGCATCCATTTTTTACAAGTTGCCTAATTCAATGAAATATTGTTGGACATTGATGCTATAAACATTGGGGTGAAGTTGTCCCGGGGTTTCACTGCATCTGTATCTTTGGGGTAAATCCCCAGCAGTGCAATTGCTGGGTCATACCGCAGATCTATTTTTAACTCTTTGAGGAACCTCCACACAGTTTTCCAGAGTGGCTGTACCAGTTCATATTCCCAGCAACAGTGCAAG
Source organism: Canis lupus familiaris (assembly GCF_011100685.1). NCBI lineage: Eukaryota > Metazoa > Chordata > Mammalia > Carnivora > Canidae > Canis > Canis lupus. The sequence continues at coordinate 47,990,274 of NC_049260.1, read as the reverse complement.
AGGGTTCCCCTTTCTCCACATCCTCTCCAACATTTGTTATTTCCTGTCTTGTTAATTTTCCCCATTCTCACTGGGGTGAGGTGGTATCTCATTATGGTTTTGATTTGGATTTCCCTGATGGCCACTGATGCGGAGCATTTCCTCATATGCTTGTTGGCCATGTCTATGTCTTCCTCTGTGAGATTTCTGATCATGTCTTTTGCCCAGTTCATGATTGGATTGTTTGTTTACTGTGTGTTGAGTTTAATAAGTTTTTTATAGATCTTAGATACTAGCCCTTTATCTGATAGGTCACTTGCAAATATATCCTTCCATTCTGTAGGTTATCTTTTAGTTTCGTGGACTATTTCTTTTGTTCTGCAGAAACTTTTTATCTTGTCGAAGTCCCAATAGTTCATTTTTGCTTTTGTTTCCCTTGCCTACAAAGATGTATCTTACAAGAAGTTGCTGTGGCCAAATTCAAAAAGGATGTTGCCTGTGTTCTCCTCTACGATTTTGATGGATTCTTGTCTCACATTTAGACCTTTAAACAATTTTTAGTTTATCTTTGTGTATGGTGTCAGAGAATAGTCTAGTTTCATTCTTCTGCACGTGGCTGTCCAATTTTCCCAGTACCACTTATTGAAGAGACTCTCCTTTTTCCAGTGAATAGTGTTTCCTGCTTTGTCGAGTATTAGTTGACATTGAGTTGAGGGCCCATTTCTGGGTCCTCTATTCTGTTCCATTGATCTATGTATCTGTTTTTGTGACAGGGTCACACTGTCTTGATGATCACAGCTTTGTAGTAGAACTTGAATTCCGGCATTGTGATGACCCCGGCTCTGGTTTTCTTTTTCAATATTCCCCTGGCTATTCGGGGACTTTTCTGATTCCACACAAATCTTAAGATGATTTGTTCTAACTCTTTGAAGAAAATCCATGGTATTTTGATCGGGATTGCATTAAATGTGTAAATTATCCTGGGTATCTTTGATATTTTCACAATATTAATTCTTCCAATCCATGGGCATGGAATATTTTTCCATCTCTTTGGGTCTTTCTCAATTTCTTACAGAAGTGTTCTGTAGTTTTTAGGGTATATATCCTTTACCTCTTTGGTTAGGTTTCTTCCTAGGCATCTTATACTTTTGGGTGCAATTGTCAATTTTCTTCATTGCAATTGCAACTTTCTTCATGATCATTGTTAGTGTACATCAATGCCACTGATTTCTGGGCATTGATTTTTTATCCTGCCGCACTGCCAAATTGCTGTATAAGTTCTGGCAATCTTTGGGTGGAGTCTGTTTTGTGTTCTAAGTACAGTATCATGTCATATGGAAATAGGGGGAGTTTGACTTCTTTGCCAATTTGAATGCCTTTTATTACTTTTTTTTGTCTGATTGCTGAGGCTAGGAAATCTAGTCCTATGTTGAATTGCAGGGGTGGGAGTGGACACCTTCCGTGGTCCTGATGTTAGGAGAAAGGCTGCTCGTGTTTCCCCATTGAGAATGATATTTGCTGTGGCTTTTCGTAGATGGCTTTTAAGATGCTGAGGAATGTTCACTCTATCCCTACACTCTCAAGAGTTTTGATCAGGAATGGATGCTATCTTTTGTCAAATGCTTTCACTGCATCCGTTGAGAGGATCATATGGTTCTTGGTTTTTCTCTTGCTGATATGATGAATTACATTGATTATTTTATGAGTGTTGAACCAGCCTTGTGTCCCGGGAATAAATCCTACCTGGTCATGGTGAATAATTTTCTTAATATATTGTTGTATCCTATTGGCTAGTATGTCATCGAGAATTTTTGCATCCATGTTCATCAGGGATATTGGTCTGTAATTCTCCTTTTTGGTGGGGTCTTTGTCTGGTTTTGGAATTAAGGTGATGCTGGCATCATAGAATGAATTTGGAAGTACTCCATCTCTTTCTATCTTTCCAAACAGCTTTAGTAGAATAGGCATGATTTCTTCTTTAAACGTTTGATAGAATTCCCCTGGGAAGCCATCTGTCCCTGGACTCTTGTGTCTTGGGAGGTTTTTGATGACTGCTTCAATTTCCTCCCTGGTTATTGGCCAGTTCAGGTTTTCTATTTCTTCCTGATCCAGTTTTGGTAGTTTGTGGCTATCCAGAAATGCGTACATTTCTTCTAGATTGCCTAATTTATTGGCATACAGCTGTTCATAATATGTTTTTCAAATCGTTTGTATTTCCTTGGTGTTGGTAGTGATCTCTCCTTTCTCATTCATGATTTTATTAATTTGAGTCTTCTCTCTCTTCTTTTTAATAAGGCTGGCTAATGGTTTATCTATCTTATTAGTTCTTTCAAAGAACCAACTCCTGGTTCTGTTGATCTGTTCCAGATTTCTTCTGGTCTCAGTTTCATTGAGTTCTGCTCGAATCTTTATTAACTCTCTTCTTCTGCTGGGTGTAGGATCTATTTGCTGTTTTTTTCTCTAGCTCCTTTAGGTTTAAGGTTAGCTTTTGTATTTGAGTTCTTTCCTGTTTTGGATGGATGCTTGTATTGCGATGTATTTCCCCCCTCAGGACTGCTTTTGTTGTATCCCCAAGATTTTGAACGGTTGTATCTTCATTCTCATTAGTTTCTATGAATCTTTTTAATTCTTCCTTAATTTCCTGGTTGACCCTTTCATCTTTTAGCAAGATGGTCCTTAACCTCCATGTGTTTGAAGTCCTTCCAAACTTCTTCTTGTGATTTAGTTCTAGTTTCAAGGCATTATGGTCTGAGAATATGCAGGGGACGATCCCAATCTTTTGGTATCGGTTCAGACCTGATTTGTGACCCAGTATGTGGTCTATTCTGGAGAGAGTTCCATGTGCACTTGAGAAGAATGTATATACATTTGAGTTTGAATGTAAAGTTCTGTAGATATCTGTGAAATCCATCTGGTCCAGTGTATCATTTAAAGCTCTCGTTTCTTTGGAGATGTTGTGCTTAAAAGACCTATTGAGTCTGGAGAAACTTCCATGTGGACTTGAGAAGACTGTGTATTCTGTTGAGTTTGGATGTGAAGTTCTGTAGATATCTGTGAAATCCATCTGGTCCAGTGTATCATTTAAAGCTCTCGTTTCTTTGGAGATGTTGTGCTTAGAAGACCTATCGAGTGTAGAAAGCGCTAGATTGAAGTCACCTTGTATAAGTGTATTATTATCTATGTATGTCTTAATTTTGGTTATTAATTTGATTGATACATTTGACAGCTCCCATATTCTGGGCATATATATTGAGGATTGTTAAGTCCTGTTGTTGGATAGATAGATCCTTTAAGTATGATACAGTGTCCCTGTTCATCTCTCACTACCGTCTTCGGCGTAAATTTTAGTGTATCTGATATAAGGGTGGCTACCCCTGCTTTCTTTTGAGGACATTTTGAATGGTAAATGGTTCTCCAACCTTTTTTTTTAGGCTGTAGGTGTCCTTCTGTCTAAAATGAGTCTCTTGTAGACAGCAAAGAGATGGGTTCTGCTTTTTTATCCAGTTGACACCCTGCACCTTTTGATGGGGTCATTAAGCCCATTCACGTTCAGAGTTACTATTGAAAGATATGAGTTTAATGTCATCATGATACCTATTCAGTCCCTGTTTTTGTGGATTGTTCCATTGGACTTCTTCTTAAAGGGGACTTTTAAGAGTCCCCCTTAAAATTTCTTGCAGAGCTGGTTTGCAGGTCACATATTCTCTCAGTTCTTGCTTGTCTTGCAAGCTCTTTATCTCTCCTTCCGTTGTGAATGAGAGTCTTGCTGGATGAAGTATTCTTGGTTGCATATTATTCTTATTTAGGACCCTGAATGTATCCTGCCAGCCCTTTCTGGCCTGCCAGGTCTCTGTGGAGAGGTCTGCTGTTACCCTAATACTCCCCCCAATAAAAGTCAGGGATTTCTCGTCTCTTGCTGCTTTAAGGATTTTCTCTTTATCTTTGGAATTTGCAAGCTTAACTATTAAATGTTGAGGTATTGAACGGTTTTTATTGATTTTAGGGGGGGGAATCCCTCTATTTCCTGGATCTGAATGCCTGTTTCCCTTCCCAGATTAGGAAAGTTTTCAGCTATGATTTGTTCAAATACATATTCTGGCCCCCTGTCCCTTTCTTCGCCCTTGGGAACCCCAATTAAACGTAGGTTTTTCTTCCTCAGGCTGTCATTTATTTCCCTTAATCTATCCTCATTGTCTTTTGTTTGTCTTTTTTCCTCAGTTTCCCTCTTTGCCATCAACTTGTCTTCTGTGTCACTCACTCATTCTTCCACCTCGTTAACCCTCGTCGTTAGGACTTCTAGTTCGGATTGCATCTCATCCAATTGATTTTTAATTTCTGCCTGATTAGATCTAAATTCTGCAGGCATGAAGTCTCTTGAGTCTTTATGCTTTTTTTCTAGAGCCACCAGTAGCTTTATAATAGTGCTACTGAATTGGCTTTCTGACATTGAATTGTAATCCAGGTTTTGTAACTCTGTGGGAGAGAGGACTGTTTCTGATTCTTTCTTTTGAGGTGAGGTTTTCCTTCTAGTCATTTTGCTCAATGCAGAGTGGCCAAAACAAGTTGTATTGGGAAAAGGGGAAAAAGAGAGAAGAGAAAGAAGGAAAGAAAAGAGAAAAGGAAAAAAGAAAAAAGGAAGAAAAAAGAGAGAAGAAAAAGAGAAAGAAAAGAAAGAAAGGAAAAAAGGTGTGGGGGATGCAAACAGAAATCATAAAGCAAAAAAACAAAACACAAACAAACACACAAACAAGAAAACACGGAGGAGTATCTTCTGATTCTGTATACTGTAAGTCCCTTGACTTCCCATGGAACTTTCCAGTGCTGCTTGGTCAATAATTTGTTTTTCCCCTGTCCGTCTAGCTGGTCTTCTGGGGGAGGGGCCTGTTGTGATTTTCAGGTGTTAGCACTTCGGGGAGCTGCTCTGCCCCCTGCCTGGCATAGGGCTCAGTGAGTAATATTTATCCTGTTTATCTTGTGAGGCCACTGTGATGCTCAGTGGGGGTTGTTTACCCTGTGAGGCCCTAGGGGGAACAACCACAGTTGCGTTGGCCAGCTCTGGAGCCCTGGATTCAGCTCCTGCAGTAACTATGGAGCTCAGTCTGCAGGGGCCTGGATGCTCCGGGGGCGGGCTGCTGATCTGTCTAGCTCGGGGCTGCCCGGTGGCAGGAGTGTCCTTGCTGTCCTGTGCCCTCCTGGCCTCTGCCTTTTCTGGGGGGGAAGCCGGATCCTGGGCTGTGTCCCCAGTGCCCTGTGCTCACGGGCCTGCGCTGTTGGAATTGCACTCCCAGCCGGTCAGCCGGGCAGCCTCCTCTCTCCAGAGTCTTCGCCTGAGCCCCTCAGAGCTGCTCCCCGGTCCACGCAGCACCCTCCGCCCAGAGCCTCAGCCCGAGCCCCTCCAAGTTACTCCCGGGTCCCGCGTGTGCGCTGTAGCCCTTTAGGGAGCTCGGCCGCGGGGTATGGCGCACTCTCCCGGGGCGCAGGTGTGTGTTAGTGTCCCTGGGAGCCTGAGGGCATCCCCGCCCTTCCTGGGTTCCTGCTCTAACTCCCTGCGAGAGCCTTTCCACCTGGGAATATTGGTGAAGCTCTTGCCTTGCTTCTCCCAGACGGAGCTTTCCTGTCCTGGGGGCACTCGCCTGGGCCTTAGTCGGGCTCGTTGCGGGGCCCCTCCCTCTTGGATGCCTTTTGTTTCTTTCTTTTTTTCCAGTCTTCCTACCTTGATAGAAGCGTGAACTCTTCTCACTGTAGCATTCTAGCTGTTCTTTCTTTAAATCTCAAGCCGAATTCATAGATTTTCAGGATGATTTGAAGGTTATCTAGGTAATTTGGTGGGGACAGGTGACTTGGGGACCCTACTCTTCCGCCATCTTGCCCCTCCTCCGGGTATATCCTTTAAGTATGATATATTGTCCCTCTTCATCTCTTACTACAATCTTTGGGATAACTTTCATTTATCTGATATGAGGTTTGCTGACTTTGCTTTCTTTTGAGGAACATGTGAATGGTAATTCATTCTGCAACCTTTCATTTTCAGGCTGTAGGTGCCCTTATGTCTATAATGAGTCTCTTGTAGAGAGCAGATAGATGGGTCTTGCATTTTTATCCCGTCTGAAACCCTGCGTCTTTTTATGGGATCATTAAGCCCATTGACGTTCAGAGTTACTATTGGTAGATATTAATTTATTGTCATCATAATACGTGTTTAGTCCCTATTTTTGTGGATTATTTCTTTGGGTGTCCTCTTTTACAGAGCCCCCCTTATTACTTCTTCCAGAGCTGGTTTGGGTCACCTATTCTCTCAGTTTCTGCCTTTTTTGGAGACTCTTCATCTCTCATTTTCTGAATGAGAGCCTTGCTGGACAGAGTATTCTTGGCTGCACGTTCTTCTCATTTAGGACCCTGACTATATCCTGCCAGCCCTTTATGCCCTGTCAGATCTCTGTGGAGAGGTATGCTGTTAACATAATACTTCTCCCCATAAAGGTTAGGGATCTCTTGTCTCTTGCTGCTTTAAGGATCTTTTGTTTTTCTTTGGAATTTGCAAGTTTCACTATTAAATGTCGAGATATTGAGTGGTTTTTATTGATTTTAGGGCTGGATCTCTCTATTCTGGATCTGAATGCCTGTTGTTTCCTTTCCCATGTTAGGGAGGTTTTCAGCTATGGTTTGTTCAAATACACTTTCTGGTTCTGTGTCCCTCTCAGCGCCCTCTGGATCCCCAATTAAACGTAGATTTTTCCTTCTGAGGCTGTCATTTATTTCCGTTAACCTATCCTCATGATATTTTAATTGTTTTTCTCTTTTTTCCTCAGCTTCCTTCTTTGCCACCAACTTGTCTTCTATGTCACTCACTCATTCTCCTACTTCATTAACCCTCGCCATTAGGACCTCCAGTTTGGATTGCATCTCATTTAATTGATTTTTAATTTCGGCCTGATGAGATCTAAATTCTGCAGTCATGAAGTCTCTTGAAACCTTTATGCTTTATTCCAGAGCCACCACAGCTTTATAATTTTGCTTCTGAATTGGTTTTCTGACATCAAATTTTAGTCCGAATTCTGTAACTCTGTGGCAAATAGTACTGTTTCTGCTCCCTTCTTTTGTGTTGAGTTCTTCTTTCTATTCATTTTGCTGAGTTCAGAGTGGCTAAAAATGTGTTGTACTTGTTAGAAGCGCAAACTCTTCTCTCTGTAGTGTTCTAGCTGTTCTGTGTTTATTTATTTATTTTTTTGTTCTGTCTTTAAATCCCAGTTCAAATTCAGAGGTTTTCTGGATGATTTGAAATTTATCTAGTTAAGTTGGTGGGGATATGTGACTTGGGAACCCTAACCCTCCATCATCTTGCCCCACTGTTCCTTATACCCCATCTTCTTGCTCCATTCATCTTTCGATGGACACCAAGGCTCCTTCCACAGTTTGACTATTGTGGACATCTTTGATATAGACATTGGTGTGCAGGTGTCTTGCCGTTTCACTGTATCTGTATCTTTGGGGTAAATACCCAGGAGTGCAATTGCTGGGTCATAGGGCAGTTCTATTTTTAACTCTTTTTTTTAATTTTTATTTATTTATGATAGTCACAGAGAGAGAGAGAGAGAGAGAGAGAGAGAGAGAGAGAGGCAGAGAGACATAGGCAGAGGGAGAAGCAGGCTCCATGCACCGGGAGCCTGATGTGGGATTCGATCCCGGGTCTCCAAGATTGCGCCCCAGGCCAAAGGCAGGTGGTAAACCGCTGCGCCACCCAGGGATCCCTATTTTTAACTCTTTGTGGAATCTCCACACAGTTTTCCAGAGTGGCTGTACCAGTTCATATTCCCACCAACAGTGCAAGAGGATTCCCCTTTCTCCACATCCTATCCAACATTTGTTGTTTCCTGTCTTGTTAATTTTCCCCATTCTCACTGGTGTGAGGTGGTATCTCATTGTGGTTTTGATTTGTATTGTCATGATGGCAAGTGACATGGAGCAGTTTTTCATGTGCTTGTTGGCCATGTCTTTGTCTTCCTCTGTTAAATTTCTGTTCATGCCTTTTCCCCATTTCATGATTGGATTGTTTCTTCACTGTTGAGTTTAGTAAGTTGTTTATAGGTCTTGGATACTAGCCCTTTTTCTGATATGTCATTTGCAAATATCTTCTCTAATTCTGTAGGTTGTCTTTCAAGTTTTGTTCAGTGTTTCTTTGGCTGTGTAGATGCTTTTTATCTTGTCGAAGTCCCAATAGTTCATTTTTACTTTTGCTTCGCTTCCCTTCATAGAGTTATCTTGCCAGAAGTTGCTGTGGCCAAGTTCAAAAAGGGTGTTGCCTGTGTTCTTCTCTAGGATTTTGATGAATTCTTGTCTCACATTTAGATCTTTCATCCATTTTGAGTTTATTTTTGTGTATGGTGTAAGAGAATGGTCTAATTTCATCCTTCTGCACGTGACTGTCCAATTTTCCCAGCACCATTTATTGAAAAGACTGTCCTTTTTCTAGTGGATAGTCTTTCCTGCTTCATCAAATATTAGTTGACCATAGAGTTGAGTGCTCATTTCTGGGTTCTTTATTCAGTTCCATTGATCTATGTGTCTGTTTTGTGCCAGTACCACACTCTTGATGATCACAACTTTGTAGTTCAACGTGAAATCTGGCATTGTGATGACCCCTGGTCTGGTTTTCTTTTTCAATATTCCCCTGGCTATTCAGGGTCTTTTATGATTCCACACAAATCTTAAGATTATTTTTTCCAACTCCCTGAAGACAGTCCTTGAATTAGAGAATATTTATAAGATTAATGGAAACTAATGAGAATGGAGATACAAGTTTTCAAAATCTTTGGTATACAGCCCAAGGAGTCCTGAGAGGGAAATACATCACAATACAAGCATCCCTCAAAAAAATTGGAAAAAACTCAAATACACAAGCTAACCCTGCACCTAAAGGAACTGGAGAAAGAACAGCAAATAAAATCTACAACAAGCAGAATAAGAGAGTAAATAAGTTTTCAAGCAGAATTCAATGAAATAGAGACCAGAAAATCTGTAGAACAGGTCAACAAAACCCAGATTTGGTTCTTTGAAAGAATTAATAAGATAGAAAAACCATTAGACAGCCTTATTAGAAACACAGAGGAAAGACTGTAATAAAATTATGAATGAAAAAAGGAGATATCACAACCAATACAATGGAAATACAAACTATTTTAAAAACGTATTATGAGCAGGTATACACCAATAAATTAGGCAACCTAGATGAAATTACACATTTCTGGAAAACCATAAACTACTAAAACTGGAATAGGAAGAAATACACAACCTGAGAAGGCCATCAACCAGGGAGGTGTTTGAAGCAGTCATCAAAAACCTCCCAAAACACAAAGTCCAAGGCGAGATAGCTTAATTCTATCAAACCTTTAAAGAAGAAACAACACCTTTTCTACTAAAGCTATTCCAAAAGATAGAATGGGAAGACGTACTTCCAACCTCGTTCTGAGGCCAGCATCACCTTTATTCCCAAAAAGACAAAGATCTGACCAAAAAGGAGAATTCTAGTCCAATATCCCTGATGAACACAGATGCAAAAATTCTCAGCGAGATACTAGCCAATAGGATCCAACAATACATTAAGAAGATTTTCACCATGACCAAGTGGGATTTATCCCCACGATGCAAGGCTGGTTCAACACTCCTAAAGCAATCAATGTGATAGATCATACCAATAAGATTAAAAAACAAGAACCATATGATCCTCTCAGTAGATGCAGAGAAAGCGTTTGACAAAAGATAGCTTCCATTTCTCCTCAAAACTCTTCAGAGTGTATGGATAGAGGGAACATTCCTCAGCATCTTAAAAGACATCTATGAAAACCCCACAGCAAATATCATTCTCAATGGAGGAAACACTGGGAGCCTTTCCTTTAAGATCAGGAACAAGACAGGGATGTCCTCTCTCACCACTGCTATGAAAAAAATGGGAGAAGAAAGAAAAATGGGGAGGACTGGCACATGGTGGTGGTGAGTAAGTTGTAATAGAGGGAGAATGTAGTTCATCTGTGTCTTTCTAGAGGGTGATATGTTTATTCTGAGTATATTAAGTTCTGTATGTTAGAAGATTCTGAGACCCTAATTTATATAAACCAGAAATACTTGTAGAAGGCACTTACATTGACTACCAAAACATAAATGATATTAAAGAGGGGGGCAGAATGGGAATGAGGAGTCTCACAGAATGAACCAGCCCAGTATACCACTTGGTTCTGGGTGCATGCTGGTCATGTTCTAGAAGGTATTAACTTCTGCCATTGTAGAACAAAATGAGGTCAGAAAACAAAAAAACAGAAAACAAAACAACCTGAATTGTATATCTTCCCAAATTTAGTTGAGTATGTTGAAGGGAATCTAGAAGTGGAAAATATATCTAGGACCTTTAATTGTAGAAATATGAACGTCAAAATGGAAGAATCTTAAAACTGAAGAGGTGGTATTGTAGTTAAGGTTGAATAACAGAAAAAAAGGAAATTTACAGTCTGACATAATGAGTTGTATTTGAAAAGAATGAAAAGAAAAAAAATAAGAGGGGTACCTTTTGGTTCGGTATATTTTAAATCCCTCTACTTCCATTAGACTTCCCCTGGAGCTTTCCAGCACTACTTGTTCAAGAACTTGCTCTTCTCCTGTCCTTCCAGCTGGTCTTCTTGGGGAGGGGCCTGCTTGCTGATTCTCAGGTATGTGCACCTGGGGGAGCTTCCCCACCTCCTGCCAGGTGCTGGGCTCAGTGGGAGCTGTTTACCCCGTGAGGCATCTGTTCCCTGGTGGCCCCACCCCTCCCAGGCACAGGTGAAACAAGGAGGAACAACATTACGGGTGGTATTCCGATCCCCAGCTCTGGAGTCAGCTCCCCGCAGTAACTAATGCTGTCTCTCAGTCCGCAATGGCCTAGATGCTCCTGGGCTGGTGCAGGTGCACTGATCTGCATAGCTTGGGGGCGCCGGGGGGCAGGAGAGTCCTCGCTGTCTTGTGCCCTCCCTGCCTTCCTCTGTCTTGGACGGAGTGCAGGATCCACATCTGTGTCAGCCCGCTGCCCTGGGACCCGTGTCCTGTGCTGCTGGAATCACGTTCCCAGGGCATACGGCTCCTGAGGGCAGCAGGGCGCAGACCTCTCTGCCTAGCTGTCCGCCTGACCAATAGGCTTCTCCCAGATGTCACGCTGGGTGCATGCTCCAGAATTTTAACAAAATTGGCCCACAGTCTGTGGCGTGCTTTACTCCAGGGTGCACTTCATCTATTAGTGTCCCGGGAAACTGGAGGCTCCACTGCCCCTCCTAGATTCTGCTCAATTTTCCTGTTAAGCCCCTTTCCATCCGGGAAGAATCCGGTGTGGATTTTTTAAAGTTCCTTCTTCTCCGGGACTGGGCTTTCCTGTCATGGAGGCTTTTGCCACCAGGCTTTAGCCTGGCTCCTTGTGGGGCCCCTCCCTCAATTGATTCTTTTTTATAATTTTTTTCCCCGCCTTCCTACCTTGTTAGAAGCAACCCTTCTCTCTGTAGCGTTCCAGCTGTTCTCTCTTTAAATCACAGGTCGAATTCATTGGTTTTCAGGATGGTTTGTAAGTAATCTAGGTAAGTTGGTGGGGCCAGGTGATTTGAGGAACACTACTCCTCCACCATCTTCTCAGCTCCTCCCCACCCCACCCCCCGGCAATAAAAGACTTTTTAAAAAATATTTTATTTATTTATTCTTGAAAGACACAGAGAGAGAAAGGCTGAGATGTAGGCAGAGGGAGAAGCAGGCTCCAGGCAGGGAGCCTGATGTAGGACCCGATCCTGAGACCGTGAGATCACACCCTGAGGTAGGGGCAGGTGCTAAACCACTGAGGCCACCCAGGCATCCCAAAAGCCTTTTATAGAGTGTTGGTAAAATAAGAAACTAGTTAAAAAGGAAAAAAGAAGGAAAGAAATCTTTAAACTGATAAAGTCTCATGAGAATAAATCTCAATCTCTATACTCTTTTCCCCTAGCACAGGTGTTTTTCAGTTCTGTGTGTTCTATAAACTTGATGTTAGCCTGATGGTCCTGCTGGTCTCCTGGGGCAGGGGCCTGCTGTGCTGATTCTCAGGTGTCTTTGCCTGGGTGAATTGTATCACTCCTTGCTAGGGGACCAGTCTCAGTGTAAGCCTCTTTGGATTGCTCTCTGTGGCTTTTCTTCCCTGAAGGCTTTCTGAGCCTCTTTAGAGGATGGCAAAAAAATCAAAATGGTGGCACTCTAATTTCCAGCCCTGGAGCTGAATGATTGCAGCCCCCATTCTTCAGTGCATTGTCAGGGAATCTAGTCAATCATATTTGGGTGCACCAAGCCTGCATACTTCTATGGTGCACACTCATGACCATCTTCTCAGGGGAAAGAGGAAAATCACCAACCTTCTGCCATTTTTTTGGACCCTGTTTGGAGAGCTGTCACTGGATCATGTCTAGGTTTGTGGTTTTTAACAACACCCACCTGAGAGTCCACTCCTGTGCTCGCTGATTGTAGTCTGCTTCCCCACTCCAATGATTGAGAACTCTGCCTTAGGCAGCTGCATTCTTTCTGTGACCCTGAGGATCCTGAGATCACACTGTCCACTTAGCATTCTTCCCCGCTTCACCACCTGAGCACCTTTCAGGCAGGGATGTCCCTTCCTGGAGCAGACTTCTAAAAGTTCTGATTTTGCACTCCTCTGCTATATCACTCTCCAATAGTTGGCTTATGGAGTCTTCCTCCCCTCACAGTTTATCTTTCAATATATCCCCTTGATTCACTTCTCTGCATCTCCTATTTGCAAAAATGGTCACTTTTCTTTTTATAGAGTTTCAGCAATTCTCTTAGATCGCATGGTAAATTCACAAGTGTTCAGAATGATTTAATAGCTTAGCTATCTGTCTGAATTTAAGGCCCCAGATGAAACAAGGGTTCCCTACTCTTCCACCATCTTCTTTCTGACTCATCATCATTACTTTTAATTTCATATTGGGTATATTATTTATTTCTCTTTCTCTGATTTTCTGTTGTGATTATCCCCTTTTCTTTAATTCTGTACATTTTTCTCTGTTTCGTCATCATCTATATGTGCCTTTTTCTCTGTTAGGTAAGTCAGCTACATCTTCTGCTCTTGAATGTAATGGCTTTATGAAAAAGATTTCCTATAGTCCTCTGTTCACCAGAATCTGTCACTTCACTGGAGTTTCCCATGTGTGTTTTTTGCACACATAGGGCAGGTGAAGCGTCAAGAAAATTGTGCTGAGCCTAGGGCCTAGGCAAGCAGATTTGGAAGGGGCAAGTCCTTGGGTACACTGCTAGTAAGTTATGTAGCAGATTTCTGTGCAGCATGGTCTCTCACAGGTGGTCTATGTTTACACTGAAGGGCAGTAGAGGAAAATAGTGCCTGCCAGTTCCTTTGTTCCCAGAGAAGTACCCCCCAACATGCTCTGAAATCAGTACAAACAGATTGCCTTCCCATCGTGAAGGCTATCGTTTCTATGTTGGCTTTCCTTGGGCTGTTGTTTTCTTCCAGGCAGGGACTTGGCTATCACTGGCCCTCCTGGCTTATCCAGTGCTGATTCAGCTGACTTTTCATGCTCCAGGCTCTAAGATCTGCTGGTTATACAAACTCACAGAACTGAGCCCCTTTTTATTTCATGGTTAGACTTTATGGGGATTTGTTTTCCCTGTCTGGGGTCCCTGGTGCTTTTTTAGTCTCTCAGACAGCAGCTCCCTCTCTCCTACAGGCTGTTTCTGACCACCATTTCTGCCTTTTCTAATATGTCCCATATACCTATTTCTCCACATTTAGTTGTGGAGTTTGTTCTGCCAGCCTACTAATCCTTCATATGTTCTCAGATGTGAGTGATACGTAGTTGTAGATGTGGGAGGAGGTGAATTTAGAGTCCTCCTACTCTGACATCTTCTTAAGCCTCAAATAAACCTTTTTTATTTTGATGTGGTCCAAATAGTTTATTTTTGTTGTTGTTGTTATCTTAGGGATATATCTTGAAAAATGTTGCTATGCCTGATGTCAGAAAAATTACTGCCTTTTTTCTTTTCTAAAATTTTTATGGTTTCAGATCTCACATTTAGGTTTTTAATATATTTGGAATTTATTTTTGTGTATGGTGTAAGAAAGTGGTCCAGTTTCACTCTTGCATTTAGCTGACCAGCTTTCTAAACACCATTTTTTAAAGAGACTGTTTATTTTTTCCTATTGCATATTCTTGCCTACTATTTTGTAGATGAATTAACCATGTAATCAAGTGTTTATTTCTGGGTTCTCTATTCTTTTCTACTGGACTATGTGTACATTTTTGTTTCAGTACCATATTTGGATGTTACTATTTTTTTTACATCTCGCAATATGGTATTGTGATATTACAATTTTGTACTTATTTTTCAAGACTTTGGTTATTCAGGGAATTCTAGAGTCTCATAAAATTTTTCAATTATTTATTCTACTTATGTGAAAAAATTCTGCTGATAGTTTGATAGAAATTGCATTATCTGTAGACATTTTGTAGCATGGATATTTTAATATTTGTTCTCCCAATTTGTAAGCATGGAATATCTTACCATTTCTTTGTATCATCTTTAACTTCTTTCATTAATATTTTCTAGTTTCAGAGTACACATATTTTAACTCCTTAGTTAAGTTTATTCTTGGTATTTTATTAATTTATGTGCAATTGTAAATGAGATTTTTTTCTTAATTTTCTTTCTCAATTTTTATTGTATAGAAATGCAACAGATTTCTTTATCTTGATTTTATGAACTGTGACATTACTGAATTTATCAGTTCTAGTTTTTTTTGTAGATGCTTCAGTGTTTTCTATATATAGTATCATGTGATTTGCAAATAGCAAATGTTTTATTTCTTTCTAACCAATTTGTATGCCTTATATTTATTTTTTCTTTTTTTTTGCCTTTTCTTTTTTTAAAGATTTTTTTAATTGGAGTTCAATTTGCCAACATATAGCATAATACCCAGTGCTCATCCCACCATGTGCCCCCCTCAGTGCCCATCACCCAGTCACCCCAACCCCCTGCCCACCTCCCTTTCCACTACCCCTTGTTCGTTTCCCAGAGTTAGGTGTCTCTCATGTTTGTATATTTATTTTTTTCTTGTATGTATGCTGTGGCTAGAAATTCCAGGACTACCTTGAATAAAGGTGGTGAGAGTGGACATTATTGTCTTTTTCCTGTCCTTAGGGGGAAAGACTTCAGTTTTTTACCATTGAATATCATGTTAGATGTGGGTTTTTCATATAAGGCCTTTATTATGTTGAGTTATACCCCCTCTAATCCAATCTTTTGAATGCTTTTATTATGAATTGCTATTGTACTTTGTCAAATTCTTTTTCTGCATCTATTGAAGTGATCATACAGTTTTTTAGTCATTCTCTTATTAATGTGATATGTCAAGTTGATTGATTTATGAATATTGAGCTACCTTTGTATCCCAGGGATATATCCCACTTTATCATGGTGAATGATTTTTTAATGTATAATGGGTTTCAATTTGTTAGTATTTTTTTGAGGACATTTGAATCTATGTTCATCAGAGGTATTAGCCATAGTTCTTTTTTGTAGTGTTTTACCTGGTTTTGCTATAATTTCCATCTTAGAAGAGAAAAAACAATGAATACCACAGAAACACAAAGGATTATAACAGCATATTATGAAAAATTACATGCCAATAAATCAGTCAACATAGAAAAAAATGGATAAATTACCAGAAACATATAACCTTTCAAAACTAAAACAAGAAGAAATAGAATATTTGAATAGGCTGATAACCAGCAATGAAATAGAAATTGGTAATAAAAAAATTCCCAACAGTCTAGGGCCAAATGGCTTCACAAGTCAATTCTACTGAACAATTAATAAAGAGTTAATACCAATTACCCTTAAATTGTTCCAAAAGTTAGAAGAGAAAGGAGTACTTCCAAATACATTGTGTAAGGCCAGCATTACCCTGATAACAAAACCAGACAAACATGGTACAGAAAGAAAAACAAACAGAAGAAAAAATATTCCTAACGAACATTGTTCCAAATATTCTCAACCAAATATCTACAAGCCATATTTAACAATATCTTAACATGATTATTTACCTCTATGATGTTGAATTTATTCTGGGAATTCAAGTATGGTTTAATATCTGCTAATAAATCCACATGATAAACCATGTTTACAAAATGAAGGATTAAAATTATATGATTATCTCAATAAATGCAGAAAAAGAATTTGACAATATGAAATGTCCATTCATGATAAAAGCCCTGACAAAGTATGTCTAGAGGGAAAATATCTCACCATGATAAAGGTATATATGGGAAAACTGGACAACTACATGCCAGAGAATGAAGCTGGAATTTCTTACACTGTACACAAAAATAGCACTCTAAATGAATTAAGGACCTAAATGAGGGACATGAGCCAATAAAATTCTTGGGAGAAATCATAGGCAGTAATTTATTTGACAGAAGCTGTAGAAACTTTTTTCTGGATATGTCTCCTTAGGCAAGGGACACAAAACAATTAAAAATAACAATAACATATGATCTAATATTTCCACTCCTGGCTATATACCTAAAAGAAATAAAAACAATATCAAAGAGATGCCCATGTTTATTACATCATTAATCCAAGGAGCCAAAACTAGGAACAATCTACATGTCTATCCACATATAAATGTATAAAACATATGAAATATGTATGAACTAAAATATGACTGAGCCATGAGAAAGATGGTCATTTTTCCATTTGCAATAACATGGACGGGTATTATGCACATTATGGTAAGTGAAATAAGTCAGACAGAATAAGACATACCATATGATATCTTTTGTATGTGGAACTTAAGAAGCTAATGATTTGAAACTAATACAACACTGTATGTTAACTTACTGGAATTAAAATTTAAAAAAATTATAAAAAAGCCAATAATAAAGATGTGAGATATGTATTACAAATACATATGATATTCCATATATAATGGGATATTAGTCTTGCCATTTAATACAAAATGAATGGACCTTAGAGGGTATTATGCTAAGTGAAATAAATCAGATAGAGAATGACAAATTGCATGTAGTTACATTTATATGTGCAATATAGAAACAAAACAATTGAACAACAACAACAAAAAAGCCAGAAACAGAATCATAGATACAGGTTACCAGAGAGGGAATATTGGAGTGGCTGAAGAAATAGATGAAGGTGATTAAGAGGCACAAATATCCAGTTATAAAATAATAAATCATAAGTATGTATTATGCAGCATATAGTATATAGTCAATATATTGTAATAATTTTGGTTACTAACTTAGGATCATTTCATAATGTATAGTAACATCAAAATACAATGATTTACAGCTAAAAGTAATAATATATTGTATGTTAATTATACTTCAATTAAAATATTGACAAATCTTTAGCTAGATATTCCATGATGAACATAGACTCAAATTTTTAAAAATATATAAATTGAAGAAGGGATATTATAATCAGTACCATGGAAATACTAGGATCATATAATTCTACTTTAAATATTCAGAAGCCTACAAAGTGGATAGCCAAGAAGAAATGGATATTTATTTTGAAAATACAACCTACCAAGAATCAATCATGAAAAATTAGGTATTGGATCAGGAACAACACAAAATGTCGACTCTCTTTACTTGTAGTTCACATAGTAATGAAATTTTAGGCAGAGCAATTGGAAAATAAAGGAAATATATTCATTCATGTTGAAAAGAAAAAAATTAAATTGCTTCTGTTTATAGATATCATGATTTTATATATACATAACTATAAAGGCAATTTAAAAAACTCTTTAAAATGATAAATTAATGAGCCTAGAAAGACAGCACTGTAGGAGGATCCTAAACATACGTTGTCCCACTAATATACCTAGATGAGAGCCACACCAATGCACTAACCCAGAAAACAACCTAAAAATTGGCAGAGAAGGCTCTCCATTATTAATTGTGCAGAGCAGGCCACATTAAATAGGGTAGGAAAAGTGGAGACATAATCAGAAACCAAACTCCCAGGAGACTAACCACAAACAGATGAATTCCACAATCATATAGAAGAGAGAGGATTGAAACCAGCATCAGGCATCCCAGACATGAAGAATTTGCACTGGGAAGAAGTGTCCCTATAACTTTGATTTAAAAACGAGGGGAATGGCTTTACAGGGTTTTACAATCAGTGGGGCTTAATTCTAGGTACTTTAAAAATTAGTGGCATTCGCTGCATGAGAGAGGGCAATAGGTGATAGAGCCCCACCTTTCAAAGACAACCTGACAAACCATGTTGCTGAGATACAGCATTGAAACAGCAGTTTTGGGGGGATAAACTCAGGTATATGGGAGGGAGATTTATTTACTAATTTGAGAACAAGTGTTAGAGGAGCAGGTATCTTTATACTTGTCCAAGAACAAAACATTGGATGGGAGCCATTTCTCCTCCCCATAAGCTAGAGATGTCAGACATGTGTGTGAACAGGACAAAACACTTCCCACCTAGCTTGCTAATAGAGCATGCCCTACCCCTTTGTTCCTTTGCAGAGTTGCTCCACCCAACCCACCAAACTCGAGAGGAATAATATAAAGCATCTCCATGCATGGCTTATTCTGCACACAGCTACAACAGCAATCAGTGTCACTGCAAAATGGCACTTGCCTTGAGGATAGGGGAACACAACCAGACACACCAGTTTGACTGCAGTCCCAGAAGTAGGCTAAGGGCAAGCATGTGACAGGCCCCACCCATCAACAAAAGCATTTTAGGTGCAAATGGAAAGTCTGCCTGCAAGTTGTTATGACCACAGATCTGGCAAGCAGGCTGAGAGCAAGAATCTGCTCCAATGTAACTACAATCCCACGGTGGCCCCAGACTGGCCCCTTAACAGCAATATCCCAGCCCACAACAGGCAAAGTGAAACTTTGCAGCTGGTTGAACAGAAGGCAAATGTGGCTTAAACACAACATCAGGGCACACACAATATACATAGAGACACCTCTGAAGGGCCTGATTCTGGTAAACAGGGAACATTGCACTACAGAGCACTAGAGGACTTCTTTTTCATAAGGCTACTACTTTCAAGCTCAGAAGATGTAGCAGATTTTCCTCATACATAGAAACAAACACAATTAGACAAAATGAAGAGTCAGAAAAAAATGCCCCAAATGAAAGAATGAGACAAAATTACAGCAAAAGAGGTAAATGAAACAGAGAAAAGCAATATGCTTGACAGAATTCAAAGTAATGGCAATACTGATACTTACTGGACTTGAGAAATAAGGGGAAGATCTCAGTGAGACTTTCAACAGAGATAGAAAATATTAAAAAAAGAATCAATGAGAGATGAAGAATTCAATAACTAAAATAAAAAATACACTAGAGGGAATTATTAGTAAATTAGAGAAAGCCTAAAAATGTATCAGTGATTTGGAAGACAGAATAATGAAAAGCAGTCAGGCTGAAGACAAACAAAAAGTCTTAAAAATGAGATTATCAAGCACCATCACACACACATTATATGATCCTTGAATGAGAAGAGAGAGAAAAGGGGGTAAAATATTCATTTCAAGGCATAATAGCTGAAAATTTCCCTAATCCAGGGAAGAAAACAGACATCTCGTTCCAAGAGGCACAGAGACTCTACATCATCCAAAGGAGGTGCACAGCAAGACATGTAATTAAAAATGGCAAATGTCATGATAAAGAGAAAAATTTTAAAGTAACCAAAGAATTAAAACAATTGCATACAAGGAAAAATCCCATCAAGGTATCATCTGAGTTTTCAGCAGACAGTTTGTAGGTCAGAAGGGAGTGGTATAATATATGTGAAGTTCTAAAAAGAAGAAATTCTGCAACCAAGAATCCTCTATACAGCAAGGATATGATTCAGAATAGGAGAGATGTAGAGTCTCCCAGGAAAACAAAAGCTAAAGAAATTTATCACCACTAAACTAGACTTACAAGAACTGTTAAGGGAACTCATCTGTGTGCAAAGAAAAGACCATAATGAGAAATAAGAAAATTAGGAAATGAAAATACTTCACCAGTAAATACAAACATAATAAAAGTAATAGATTAAGAAAACAAGCTTACAAAAAAAAGAAAAAGAAAAAAAGAAACCAAGCTTACCTCATCTCATGGATACAACTAGATAACACTTGCATCACAAAATACAACCCAGGAAAGGACTCAAACACTGACTGAACAAACTTCACAACTAAATGTAGAGAAAAGGCCACACTGAAGAGGATAGGAAGGGAAAGGACTCAGTGGGAAACTAACCACCCACTCAGGCAGGTCTGAGGGCCAGAGAGAGGGAACTTCATGTGTGGGTAGGGGTAAGAAACAGAATAGCACACCTAGGATCCTGCCAGGGGAAAAGAAATCCCCACAGCACCTGACTTTGATAATCAGAGGGGCCAACTTTCATGAACACTTGCAACCAGCAGGATATAAAGATTAGAACTTTGAAAATCAGAAGACTTGGCTCTAAGAGAGCCTGGAAGGGGAAAGGAAGCTGAATGCTGCCCTTACAGAGACAGCCCAGAAAAAAGCCCACAGAGATACAGTTTGGAAACAAAAATTTGAAATGTGCCTGGGGATTATAGGATCAAAAGTTATTTACTAATCATAGAGATCCCTGAGAGACTTTCTAGGAACAAAGTAGTTGGCAGGCACTCTTTTCTGCCCTGACCCCTCACCACAAACACAATCATTTGTGGGATCAATCAAAACGTTCTCATTCATTCACTAACTTGCTTACACCAAGCTTCATCCCTTTAAGCCAGGCCTGCCTTAGACCTGGTGCTAGGGATCCCCTCTCCAGAACTCCTGCACAAACCCTGCCAACATTGCATCTTACTCCCACAGAAAGGGCTCTTACCTTGATAAAACTGCACCCACTGACAGCATGTGCTTTGTGGATCAGTTCCCACTGGACCCAGTATCCTTGGAGGCTATGTGCCCACAGTGGAGGAGGAAGGGAGTGCACAACTTGAGGCACCATTCCCCCACCTGCACCATGCACTTTGCAAAGTAGCCCCTACCAGCCTGGTCTTGTGCATTCTATGTGGAGGAGGACCTGCAATATCTAGTTTTTTTTTTTTTATTTATGATAGTCACAGAGAGAGAGAGAGAGAGAGAGAGAGGCAGAGACACAGGCAGAGGGAGAAGCAGGCTCCATGCACCGGGAGCCCGACGTGGGATTCGATCCCGGGTCTCCAGGATCGCGCCCTGGGCCAAAGGCAGGCGCCAAACCACTGCGCCACCCAGGGATCCCTGCAATATCTAGTTAAGAGTGCACCTACCACCCATGGCTTTTAACAGGAAGAGTTAGCTGACTTTCCTAACATACAGAAACATACACAGAGAGGACACATAGGAATATATCACAAATGAAAGAACAGCACAAAACCACAACAAGAGACTTAAGCAAAATAGGTATACTTAATACGCCTCATAGAAAATTTAAAGTAATGATCATAGTCACTGGACATGAGAAAAGAAGGGAGGATATCAGTAAGACCCTTAAGAAAGAGATAGAAAATACAAAAAAAAGAATGACTCAGAAATGAAGAACACAATAAATGAAATAAAGAATATACTGGATGGAATAATTAGCACATTGGTAGAAGCAGAGTAGCAAATGAATGACACAGAAGACAGAGTAAATGGAAAGTAATCAAACTTTAAAATTCAGAAAAAATTATGCAAAAACATGAATAGATGTAGATAAGTAATTCCATCATATGTAAGAACATTTGCATTACATGGATCCAGAATAGGAAGAGAGTAAAGGGGGCAGAAATTTTATTTGAAGCAATAAAAGCTGAAAATACCCTTAATCTAGGGAAGGAAACAGATATCTGGATCCAGGAGGCAGGCAGCGATCCCTCAAAAAAATCAAACTAAGGAGGTCCACACTAAGACACATAGCAATCCAAATGGGTAAGTTCTGATAAAGAAAGAACTTTAAAAGCAGCAAGAGAAAAGAAGATAGTTACATACAAAGGAAACCCCATGATGCTATCAGCTGATTTTTCAGGAGAAATTTTGCAAGCAATAAATACGTGGTAGAATATATTCGAAGGGGTGAAAAGGGAAAATCCACAGTCAAGAATATTTAATGCAGCAAGGCTATCATTCAGACAGAAGGAAAGCTAAAGAATTTCTCAGACAAAAACTAAAGCAATTCATGACTACTGAACCAGCACTGCAGATATATTAAAGTGGAAAGGAAAGACAATAAGTTAGATTATGAAAGGTAGGAAAAACAAGAGCAAAAAATAATCATTTCTGTTAAAAAAAAACAGTTAAGGGATTTAAAAAAAAGGCTGTTTCATCAATCTATGTCTGTTTATGTTCCAGTACCATATGGTCTTGATGATTACAGCTCAGAATAGAGAACCCAGAAATGCACACTCAACTCTATAGTCAACTAATTTTTGACAAAGCAGTAAAAAATATCCAACAGGGAAAAGACAGTGTATTTTGGGAAAAATGTACAGCTACACATTGAAGAATGAAACTGTACCATTTTCTTACACCATACACAAAAAGTAAATTCAAAATAGATGAAAGGCCTAAATGTGAGACAGGAATCCATCAAAATCTTGGAGAAGAACACAGGCAGCAACCTCTTTGACCTTGGCCGCAGCAATCTTTTGTTAGACATGTCTCCAAAGGCAAGGGAAACAAAAGCAAAAATGAACTATTGGGACTTCATCAAGATAAAAAAAACTTCTCAACAGTAAAGGAAACAGTCAACAAAACCAAAAGACAACTTGCAGAATGGGATAAGATATTTGCAAATGTCTTACCAGATAAAAGGCTAGTATAGAAGGTCTATAGAGAATTTAACAAACTTAACAGCCAAAAACCAAATAATTCAGTCAAAAAATGGGAAGACATGAAGACATTTCTCCAAAGATATGCAATGTCCAACAGTCACATGAAATAAATGCTCAGAATCACTCAGCATCAGGGAAATACAAATCAAAATGACAATGAGATGCCCCTACACCATCAGAATGGCTAAAGTTAACAGGTCAGGAAACAATAGATGTTTACAAGGGTGTGGAGAAAGGTGAACCCTCTTACACTGTTCGTGAGAATGAAAACTGGTATAGCCACTCTGATAAAACAGTATAGAGGTTCCTCAAAAAGTTAAAAATAGAGCTACCCTACAACCCAGCAATTGCACTACTGGGAATTTACTTAAAGGATACAAACATAGTAATCCAAAGGGGGGACATGCACCCCAATGTTTATAGCATTAATGTTCACAATAGACAAACAATGGAAAGAGCACAGATATCCATCAACTGATGAATGGATAAAGAAGTTGTGATATATATGTATATATATAAACATATTATTCAGGTAACAAAACGTGAAATCTTACCATTTGCAGTTACTTGGGTGGAACTAGAAGGTATTATGCTAATTGAAATAAGTCAATAGTAGAGACAATTATATGATTTTATTTATGTGAAATTTAAGGAACAAAAAAAGCATCAAAGAAGAAAGGACGGAAAATTAAAATAAGATGAAATCAGAGTGGAAGATGATTTATAAGAGACTCTTAACCATAGGAAAAAAACTGAAGGTTACTAGAGAGGAGGCAAGTGGGGGAATGGGGTAAGTGGCCAATAAGAATGGCACTTGATATATTGAGCTCTGGGTGTTATATGCAACTGATGAATCACTGAGCTCTATATCTGAAAATAATGATATAATATGCATAAAATAATAGAATTTAAATAAAATAAAAATTTAAAAGGTTGTAAAGTATCACAGCATATACTTAAAAGGTGCGGATAGAGGAGTCTTGAATGGGTTTGGAAAGGAGGCAAGATGGTGAAAAAATAAGGGTCCTTATTTCATCTGATTCCCTTCATTTAGCTAGATCAAACCATACTTAACACCTATGAATTCAACCTGAGAGGTAAGGGGAAAAAAGGCTGGAATTCTAGAAAGAGAAAACTGACCACTTTTTGCAACGTGGGAGTGTCGATAAGAGAAACAAGGAATATACTGGAAGATAAATAACAAGGGAAGGGAGCCTTTGCAAGCCGGCTGTAGAAAAGTGATACAGCCCTGCATCTCAAAATCAAGAACTTTACAAATCTGCTCCATGAGAGACTTCCCTGTCTGAGAGGTCCTCAGTGGGTAAGTGGGGCAGAATAGCAGGTGGGACAGTGGGGCGTCAATTAACCTGGAGGCACAGAAAGGACAGGGGTGCCTGAGCCATCAGAACTCCCAAGCACTGGAGCACAGAAATGGGATTAGGTCAACAAGCCTGGGAGGAGGCTCAGCCTTTTTTGCCATAAACCTTGAACTGCAGCCAGATGGGCTGGATTGGGTGATTGCTCTCCCTGTTGGGTCCCTACAAAGGACTGGAATGAAGCAACCCTCCAACTACCTCCAGGAGAGGCAGAGCAGGTGTGCACTCAACCTAAGAATGCTCTGTGCCTGGGGCCCTGCTACGTACAGAAATGGGGCAATCCTCCACTTCTTCAGGGAAGGTGGAATGGGTGTGGGCAGAAGCTGGAGAAAGCTCTTCCTGATGGAATACTGCAAATTGCAGAAATCAGTGCCCTTTCACCTTCCCTCAGGGAGGATATGAGTGAACAGGCACCATAGGAGTCTGCAGAGTTTGGCACACACCATGATCTTTCAACTCCAGGCTGGAGATCATGACACAGCCATTTTTATTTTCACACTCTAAAGTGGCACAGAAAGTATTCAGGGAAAAAAGCCATACACAGAAAATAGCTTACACTGAGCCCAGTCCCTTGGCAAGGGGCAGTGAAACTCTGCCCAGGCACAGACACCTGCGAATTGATGTAGCAAGCCCCACCACCAGAAGACTAGCTGGAAGAGCAGCCATTCTTCACTGGACAAAATGACTAGAAGGGACAGGGGTGCCTGAGCCAGCAGAGGAATTCACAACAAAAGAAAGAACCAGAGGTAATGCTTTATCACAGATCTAATGGATATCAATTTAGGTAAAATGTCAGAGATAGAGTTCAGGATTACTATTATAAAGTTATGAGTTATGTTGAAAAAATCATAGAAAACTCTAGAGAATACTCCTGCAGAAATGAGTTCTAATCAGGCCAAAATTAAAAATTCTCTCACGGGAGATGGAGTCTATGATGGATGCTCTAACAGCTAGGGTAAGTGAGGCAGAGCAGAGAAAATGACATAGAAGATAAGTTGATAGAAAGGAAGGGAACTGAGGAAAAGAGAGTAAAACAACTACTAGTCCATGAGGAAAGGTTCCAAGAGATAAGTGGTAATCTGAAATTATTGAAATTCCTGAAGGCACAGAGAAATGTCCAGAAGATATATTCGAGCAAACATAATGGAGAACTTCCCTAATCTGGAGAAGGAAACGGGCTTTCATATCCAAGAGGTATAGACAATTCCTCCCACAAAAAAAAAAAAAAAAAACCAGCCCATATATAATAGTGAAACTTACAAATATCAGAGATAAAGGGAAAATCCTGAAAATAGCTTCAGACAAGAGATTCCTAACCTACAGATGGAGAAATATTAAAATGGACAGAAGACTTATCCACAGAGACCTGGCAGGCCAGAAAGGGCTGTCATGATATGTTCAGGGAATTAAATGAGAAAACCATTTGGCCAAGAATACTTTATCCAGCAAGACTGTCATTCAAAATGGAAGGAGAGATAAAGAGCTTCCAGGACAGACAGAAACTGATAAAATATGTGACTACCATGCCAGCCCTGCAAGAAATATTAAGGGGGATCCTTAAACAAAGAGAGAGCCCAAGAGTAACATAGACCAGAAAGAAACAGAGATAATTTGCAGATATAAAGATTTTGCAGGTAATATAATAGCACTAAATTTATTACTTTCAATGGTTACTTTGAATGTAAATGGATTAAAAGCTCTAGTTAAAAGACATAGGGTATCAGATTCGATAAAAAAGCAAGACTCATCCATATGCTGTGTGCAAGAGACTCATTTTAGACCTAAAGACAAATTCAGACTGAAAATGAAGGGGTGGAGAACCATTTACCATGCAAATGAATCTGAAAAGAAAGCTGGGGTAGCAACTCTCATATCAGATAAATTATATTTTATTTAAAACAAGGACTGTAGTAAGAGATTAAGAGGGACACTATATAATACTTAAACAAGAAGATCTAATAATTACAAATATTTTTGCTTCTAATTTAGGAGCAACCAATTATATCAAACAATTATTAACCAAAGTAAAGAAAGAGCTAATAATATGTTAATAATAGGGGACTCCAACATGACACAGCAATGGACAGGTAATTTAAGCAGAAGATCAATAATGAAACAAGGGCTTTGATGATACACTGGGCCAGATGGACTTCACCAATATATATGGGACATTCCATCCTAAAGCAACAGAATACACATTCTTCTCCACTGCACATGGAACTTTCTCCAGAAAGACCACATACTGTGTCAAAAATCAGGTTTAAACATATACCAAGGATTGGGATTATTCCTGCATATTTTTATTTTTTTTATTTTTTTTTATTTTTTTTTTTAAATTTTTATTTATTTATGATAGGCACACAGTGAGAGAGAGAGAGAGAGAGAGAGGCAGAGACATAGGCAGAGGGAGAAGCAGGCTCCATGCACTGGGAGCCTGACGTGGGATTCGATCCCGGATCTCCAGGATCACGCCCTGGGCCAAAGGCAGGCGCTAAACCGCTGCGCCACCCAGGGATCCCAATTCCTGCATATTTTTAGAGGACAATACTTTGAAACTTAAGCTCAATCACAAGAAGAAATTTGGAAGGAACTCAAACACCTGGAGGTTAAAGAGCATCTTTGTAAAGAATGAACGAGTCAACCAGGAAATTAGAGATGAATTAAAGATTCATGCAAACTAATTAAAATGAAGTCACAACTATTCAAAACCTTTGAGACACAACACAGGTGATCTTAAGAGGGAAGTGCATTTTAATACAAGCCTCTCCCCCCAAATTAGAAAAATCTCAAATGTATAAGATAACGTGTAAAGGGAAAGGATGCAAATTAATAAAGCTCATGAATGAAAGAGGAGAGATCACGATCAATATCAAGGAAATAAAAACAATTTTAAGAATATATAATGTGAGCAACTATATGCCAACAAGTGAGGCAATCTGTGGGAAACGGATGCATTCCTGTAAACCTATAAACTACCAAAACTGAAACAGGAAGAAATATAAAATCTGAAACAGAGTCATAATTAGCAAGAAAATTGAAGCAATTATCAAAAATCTCCCAAGAAACAAGAGTCCAGGGCCAGATGGCTACCAAGGGGAATTCTACCAAACCTATGAAAAAGAAATAATATTCTGCTGAAGATCTCTCAAAAGATAGAAATGGAAGAAAGACTTCTAAACTCATTCTGTGAGGTCAGCATTACTTTATTCCAAAACCAGACAGAGACTTCATTCAAAAGGATAATTACATAACAATATCCCTGAAGAATATGTATGTCAAAATACCAAGATACTAATGAGTAGGATCCAACATTACATTAAGAGGATTATTCGGGCAACCTGGGTAAGCTCAGCGGTTTAGCCTTCCACCTGGGGTGTGATCCTGGGGACCCAGGATCGAGTCCCGCATCAGGCTCCCTGCATGGAGCTTGGTTCTCCCTCTGCCCATGTCTTTGCCTCTTTCTCTCTGTGTCTCTAATGAATAAATAAATAAAATCTTTAAAAAAATTTTTTAAAAAGAGGATTATTCACCACAACCAAGTGAGATTTATACCTGGCATGCAAGGGTGGTGGTTCAGCATTCCCAAATCAATCAACATGATAGATCACATTCATAAAAGAGAAGAAACATATGACCCTTTCAATTGAGGCAGAAAAACCAATTGACAAATACAGCATCTTTTCTTGATTAAAATTCTTCAAATCTAGGTATAGAGGGAAAATACCTCAATATTATAAAAGCCATTTACAAAAAGCTCAGAGTGAATATCAATCTCAGTATGGAAAAACTGAGAGCCTTTCCCTTGAGGTGAGGAACATGACAGGGATGCCCAGTCTCACCACTTTTATTCAATATAATGCTAGAAGTCCTGGCATTAGCAATCAGACATCAAAAAGAAATATAAGGCATTCAAATAGGCAAAGAAGAAATCAGACGATCACTTTACTCAGATGAGATGATACTGCTTGTGAAAACCCAAAAGACTTCACCTCAAAATTGTTAGAACTCATGCAGCAATTAAGCAACATGATAGGATACAAAATCAATGCACAGAAATCAGTTGCATTTCTATACACTGACAATGAAACTGCTGAAAAATAAATTAAGGAATCAATCCCATTTACAAGTGCACCAAAAATCACAAGATATTTACCAAATACCCTAGCCAAGAGGTAAAGTTTCTATACTTTAAAAACTAAAGAACACTTCTGAAAGAATTTGAGAAAAACACAGAGATGGAAAACCATGCCACAGTCATGGATTAGGAGAATATATGTCATTAAAATGCCTATGTTGCCCAGAGCAATCTATACATGCAGTGCAGTTCCTATCAAAATACCAGGGAGATTTTTCATAGAGTTGGAAGAAAAATACTAAGATTTATATGGAACTAGAAAAGACCCTGAATATCCAGAGGAATATTGAAAAAGAAAACCAATGCTGGGGGTATAACAATGCGTAACTTCAAACTATGTTACAAAGATGTGATCATTAAGAGGGGATGGTACTGGCACAAAAACAGACACATAAATCAATGGAACAGAATAGAGAATCCAGAAATGGACCCTCAAATCTGTGGTCAACTAATCTACAAAGCAGGAAAGAATATCCAATGGGAAAAAAGACATTCTTGGGCAGCCTGGGTGGCTCAGCGGTTTAGCGCCGCCTTCAGCCCAGGGTGTAATCCTGGAAACCCAGAATCGAGTCCCACATCAGGCTCCCTTCATGGAGTCTGCTTCTCCCACTGACTGTCTCTGCCTCTCTCTGTGTGTGTCTGTCACGAATAAATAAATAAAATATTTAAAAAACAATTAATAACCAAAGTAAAGAGATACTTAGATAATAATACACTAACAGTAGGACTTCAAAACAGCACTCTCTGCAAATGACAGATATTCCAGGCACAACATCACCAAAGGAACAGGGGCCTTAAATGATACACTGGACCAGATGGATTTCACAGATGGATTTCACAGATATATAGAGAACTTTTTATCCGAAAGCAAATGAGTACACAGTTTTCTCAAGTGCACATGGAGCTTTCAGAATAGACCACACATTGGGACACAAAACAGGTCTCAACTGGTACCAAAAGTTTGGGAATGTCCCCTGCATATTTTCAGACCACAGTGCTTTGAACTATAAATCAATCACAAGTAGAAATTTGAAGAAACACAAACACGTGGAGGTTAAAGACCATTCTACTAAAAGATGAAAAGATGATTCCCAACCAGGAAATCAGAGAAGAATTAAAAGATTCATGGAAACTAATGAAAATGAAGATACAACTCTTCAAAATCTTTGGGATACAGTAAAAGCAGTCCTAAGAGGGAAATACCTGGCAATACAAGCATCCCTCAAAAAATTGGAAAACCACAAACACACAAGCTGACCTCGCACCTAAAGGAACTTCAGAAAGAACAGCAAGTAAAACCTACACCAAGCAGAACAGATTGTTTGTTTCTTTGCTGTTGAGTTTATTAATTTCTTTATAGATCTGGGATACTAGCCCTTTATGTGATATGTCATTTTCAAATATCTTCTCCATTCTGTAGGTTGTCTTTTAGTTTTGTTGACTGTTTCTTTTCCTGTGCAGAAGCTTTTTATCTTGATTAAGTCCTAAATAGGTCATTTTTGCTTTTGTTTCCCTTGCCTTCATAGATGTATCTTGCAAGAAGTTGCTGTGGCCACGTTCAAAAAGGGTGTTGCCTGTGTTCTCCTCTGGGATTTTGATGGGTTCTTGTCTCATATTTAGATCTTTCATCCATTTTGAGTTTATCTTTGAGTATGGTGTAAGAGAATGGTCTAGTTTCATTCCTCTGCATGTGACTGTCCAATTTTCCCAGCAACATTCATTGAAGAGACTGTCCTTTTACCAGTGGATAGTCATTCCTGCTTTGTCAAATATTAGTTGACCATAAAGTTGAGGGCCCACTTCTGGATTCTCTATTATGTTCCAGTGATCTATGTGTCTGTTTTTGTGCCAGTACCACACTGTCTTGATGATCACACCTTTGGAGTACAACTTGAAATCTGGCATTGTGATGTCCCTGGTTCTTGTTTTCTTTATCAATATTCCCCTGGCTATTTGGGGTCTTTTATGATTCCACACAAATCTTAAGATGATTTGTTCGAACTCTCTGAAGAAAGTCCATGGCAATTTGATAGGGATTGCATTAAGTGTGTAAATTGCCCTGGGTAACATTGACATTTTCATAATATTAATTCTTCCAATCCATGAGCATGGAATATTTTTCCATCTCTTTGTGTCTCCCTCCATTTCTTTCTGAAGTGTTCTGTAGTTTTTAGGGTATAGATCCTTAACCTCTTTGGTCAGGTTTATTCCTAGGTATCTTATGCTTTTGGGTGCAATTGTAAATGGGATTGACTCCTTAATTTCTCTTTCTTCAGTATCATTGTGAGTGTAGAGAAATGCCACTGACTTCTGGGCATTGATTTTGTATCCTGCCACACTGCCGAATTGCTGTATGAGTTCTAGCAATCTTGGGGTGGAGTATTTTGATTTTCTATGTACAGTATCATGCCATCTGAGAAGAGGGAGAGTTTGACTTCTTTGCCAATTTGAATGCTTTTTATTTCTTTTTGTTGCCTGATTGCTGAGGCTAGGACTTCTAGTTCTATGTTGAATAGCAGTGGTGAGAGTGGACATCCATGTCGTGTTTCTGATCTTATGGGAAAGGCTAGCATTGTTTCCCCATTGAGAATGATATTTGCTGTGGGCTTTTTTTTTTTTTTTTTTTTTTTTTTTTACATTTTTAAAAGTTGAAACTTTCTTTATTTTTTATTTTTTTTTTTCATTTTTTTTTTATTGGTGTTCAATTTACTAACATACAGAATAATACCCAGTGCCCGCCACCCATTCACTCCCACCCCCCGCCCTCCTCCCCTTCTACCACCCCTAGTTCGTTTCCCAGAGTTAACAGTCTTTACGTTCTGTCTCCCTTTCTGATATTTCCCACACATTTCTTCTCCCTTCCCTTATATTCCCTTTCACTGTTATTTATATTCCCCAAATGAATGAGAACATATAATGTTTGTCCTTCTCCGACTGACTTACTTCACTCAGCATAATACCCTCCAGTTCCATCCACGTTGAAGCAAATGGTGGGTATTTGTCATTTCTAATAGCTGAGTAATATTCCATTGTATACATAAACCACATCTTCTTTATCCATTCATCTTTCGTTGGACACCGAGGCTCCTTCCACAGTTTGGCTATCGTGGCCATTGCTGCTAGAAACATCGGGGTGCAGGTGTCCCGGCGTTTCATTGCATTTGTATCTTTGGGGTAAATCCCCAACAGTGCAATTGCTGGGTCGTAGGGCAGGTATATTTTTAACTGTTTGAGGAACCTCCACACAGTTTTCCAGAGTGGCTGCACCAGTTCACATTCCCACCAACAGTGTAAGAGGGTTCCCTTTTCTCCGCATCCTCTCCAACATTTGTTGTTTCCTGCCTTGTTAATTTTCCCCATTCTCACTGGTGTGAGGTGGTATCTCATTGTAGTTTTGATTTGTATTTCCCTGATGGCAAGCGATGCAGAGCATTTTCTCATATGCATGTTGGCCATGTCTATGTCTTCCTCTGTGAGATTTCTGTTCATGTCTTTTGCCCATTTCATGATTGGATTGTTTGTTTCTTTGGTGTTGAGTTTAATAAGTTCTTTATAGATCTTGGAAACTAGCCCTTTATCTGATATGTCATTTGCAAATATCTTCTCCCATTCTGTAGGTTGTCTTTGAGTTTTGTTGACTGTATCCTTTGCTGTGCAAAAGCTTCTTATCTTGATGAAGTCCCAATAGTTCATTTTTGCTTTTGTTTCTTTTGCCTTTGTGGATGTATCTTGCAAGAAGTTACTATGGCCGAGTTCAAAAAGGGTGTTGCCTGTGTTCTTCTCTAGGATTTTGATGGAATCTTGTCTCACATTTAGATCTTTCATCCATTTTGAGTTTATCTTTGTGTATGGTGAAAGAGAGTGGTCTAGTTTCATTCTTCTGCATGTGGATGTCCAATTTTCCCAGCACCATTTATTGAAGAGACTGTCTTTCTTCCAATGGATAGTCTTTCCTCCTTTATCGAATATTAGTTGCCCATAAAGTTCAGGGTCCACTTCTGGATTCTCTATTCTGTTCCACTGATCTATGTGTCTGTTTTTGTGCCAGTACCACACTGTCTTGATGACCACAGCTTTGTAGTACAACCTGAAATCTGGCATTCTGATGCCCCCAGATATGGTTTTCTTTTTTAAAATTCCCCTGGCTATTCGGGGTCTTTTCTGATTCGATATTTGCTGTGGGCTTTGCGTAGATGCCTTTTAAGATGCTGAGGAATGTTCCCTCTATCCCTACACTCTGAAGAGTTTTGATCAGGAATGGATGCTGTATTTTGTCAAATGCTTTCTCTGCATGTATTGAGAGGATCATATTTATCTTTTTTTTTTTTTCTCTTGTTGATGTGGTCTATCACGTTCATTGTTTTACAAGTGTTGAACCGGCCTTGCATCCTGGGGATAAATCCCACTTGGTCATGGTGAATAATCTTAATGTATGGTTGGATCCTATTGGATAGTATCTTGTTTAGAATTTTTGCATCTATGTTGATCAGGGAAATTGGTCTATAATTCTCCTTTTTGGTGGGGTCTTTGATTTTGGAAGTAAGGTGATGCTGGCCTCATAAAACAAGTTTGGAAGTATTCTGTTTCTTTCTATCTTTTGGAACAGCTTTAGTAGAATAAGTATTGTTTCTTCATTAAACGTTTGATAGAATTCTCCCGGGAAGCCATCTGGCCCTAGACTTTGTGTTTTGGGAGATTTTTGATGACTGCTTCAATTTCCTCCCTGGTTATCAACCTATTCACGTTTTGTATTTCTTCCTGTTACAGTTTTGGTAGTTTGTGGTTTTCCAGAAATGCGTGCATTTCTTCTAGATTGACTAATTTATTGGCCTATAGCTGCTCATAATACGTTTTTAAAATCGTTTGTAGGGCAGCCCCGGTGGCCCAGCAGTTTAGCGCCACCTTCAGCCCAGGGTGTGATCTTGGAGACCCTGGATCGAGACCCATGTCAGGTTCCCTGCATGGAGTCTGCTTTTCCCTCTGCCTGAGTCTCTGCCTCTCTCTCTCTCTCTGTGTGCGTGTGTGTGTCTCTCATGAATAAATAAATGAAATCTTTAAAAAAAAATAAAACGAATAATAAATTAAAATCGTTTGTACTTCCTTGGTATTGGTTGTGATCTCTCCTTTTTCTTTCATGATTTTATTAATTTGAGTCTTTTCTCCCTTCTTTTTAATAAGGCTGGCTAATGGTTTATCTACCTTATTAATTCTTTCAAAGAACCAACTCCTGGTTTTGTTATTCTGTTCCACAATTCTTCTGGTCTCTATTTCATTGAATTCTGCTCGAATG
The DNA here is from genome assembly GCF_011100685.1 of Canis lupus familiaris. Classification (NCBI taxonomy): domain Eukaryota; kingdom Metazoa; phylum Chordata; class Mammalia; order Carnivora; family Canidae; genus Canis; species Canis lupus. The sequence continues at coordinate 47,956,617 of NC_049260.1, read as the reverse complement.
TTTATTAACTCTCTTCTACTGGCTGTAGGTTTTATTTGGTGTTCTTTTTTCCAGGTCTTTTAGGTGCAAGGTTAGCTTGTGTATTTGAGTTTTTTCCAATATTTTGAGGGATGCTTGTATTGTGATGTATTTCCCTGTCAGAACTGTTTTTGCTGTATTCAAAAGATTTTGAACAGTTGTTGTAACTTCTTTCTCATGAGTTTCCATGAATCTTTTTAATTCTTCTTTAATTTCCTGGTTGACCCTTTCATCTTTTAGCAGGATGGTCTTTAACTTCCACGTGTTTGAATTTCTTCCAAATTTCTTCTTTTGATTTAGTTCTAGTTTCAATGTGTTATGGTCTGAAAATATGCAGGGGAGAATCCCAATCTTTTGGTATCAGTTAAGACCTGATTTGTGACTCAGTATGTGGTCTATTCTGAAGAAAGTTCCATGTGCACTTTGAGAAGAATGTGTATTCGGTTGCATTTGGATGTAAAGTTCTGTTAATATCTATGAAAGCCATCTGGTCCAGTGTATCATGTAAAGGTCTTCTTTCTCTGAAGATGTCGTCCTTAGGAGCTCTGCCATTTACAGAAAACACCGTGTGGAAGTCTCCCAATATTAGTGTGTTATTATCTAGTATGTCTTAAATTTGGTTATTAATTGATGGATAAAATTGGCATTACGGTCATAAATATTCATGATTCTTATGTCCTCTTGTTGGATAGATCCTTCAATTTTGATATAGTGTCCATCATCATCTCTTACTACAGTCTTTGGGATTAACTTAATTTATCTGATATGAGGATTGCTACCCCTGGTTACTTTTCAGGATCATTTGAATGGTTAATGGTTCTCCAATCTTTTGTTTTAAGGCTGGAGGTGTCCTTAGGTCTCAAATGAGTCTCTTGTAGACAGCAAAGATGGATCTTGCTTTTTTATCCAGTCTGAAATCCTGTGTCTTTTGATGGAATCACTAAGCCCATTCACATTCAGTTACTATTGAAAGATATGAATGTAGTGTCATCATAATACTTATTCAGTCCCTGTTTTGTTGATTGTTTCTTTGGACTTCCTCTTTCTTTTACAGAGTCCTCCTTAATATTTCTTGTCGAGCTGGTTTTGTTGTCACATATTCTTTCAGTTCTTGCCTATCTTGGAAACTCTTTCTCTCTCCTTCTATTCTGAATGAGAGCATTGCTGGATATAGTATTCTTGGCTGCAGGTTCTTCTCCTTTAGGATCCTGAATATATCCTGGTAGCCCTTTCTGGCCTGCCAGGTGTCTGTGGAGAGGTCTGCTGTTAACCAAATACTTCTCCCCATAAAGGTTAGGTATTTTTTTGCCTCTTGTTGCTTTAAGGATCTTCTCTTTATCTTTGGAAATTGCAAGTTTTACTATTAAATGTCGGGGTGTTGAACGGTTTTTATTGATTTTTTTGGGGGGGGGTCTCTCTATCTCCTGTATCTGAATGCCTGTTTCCCTACCCATGTTAGGGAAGTTCTCAGCTATGATTTGTTCAAATACAGTCTGTGGTCCTCTTTCCCTTTCAGCACCCTCTGGAACCCCAATTAAAGGTAGATTTTTTTTCCTTTATTTCCCTTAACTTTCCTCATGATCTTTTAAATTGTTTTTCTCTTTTTTCTTCAGATTCCTTCCTTGCCTTCAACTTGTCTTCTATGTCACTCACTCTTTCTTCTACCTCATTAACCCTCATTGTTAGGGCCTCCAGTTTGGATTGCATCTCATTTAATTGATTTTTAGTTTCTGCCTGATTAGATTGAAATTCTGCAGTTATGATGTCTCTTGAGTCCTTCATGCTTTTTTCCAGAACCTCCAGTAGCTTTATAATTGTGCCTTTGAACTTGCGTTGTGACATTGAATTCTAATCCAAATTCTTTAACTCTTTGGCAGAGAGTACAGTTGGTGATTCTTTGTTTTGTGGTGAGTTCTTTTTTCTAGTCATTTTGCTCAGTGCAGAGTGGCTGTATTAGTGGGCTGCATCAAGAATATCAACCATGACATTAGTGAATTTCACCCTGGATGATTCTGCCCAGGTCACAGACTAGAAACTGAAAACTAAGATCAGAATGACATAATACAGTAGGACCACTAGAGTGAAAAAAAATCAAAACAAAGTAGTAAACAATAAGGACCAGGAGTCCTAAAGAAGAAGAGAAAAAAAGAAGAAGAAAAAGTAAAGAAAAAGAAAGAAGAAAAAGAAAAAGGAGAAGAACAAAAGGGTTGGACTGCTAGATATTGGTGGTGAAGAAGTTGTAGTTGAGGGAGAATGTAGTCTATCTGTGTCGTTTTAGAGTGTGATCCTCTTGTCTTAGTATATGAAGTTCTGTATGTTAGAAGATACTCAGCCTTAAATTTATATAATCCAGAAATACTTTTAGATGGCCCCAACATTGACTACCAAAACATAAATTAGATAAAAGAGGGGGGCAGAATGGGAATGAGGAATCTCACAGAATGAACCAGCATGGTATACCACTTGGTTTTGGGTGTATACTGTTCATGTTTTAGACGGTATTAACTTCCACCATTGTAGATCAAAATGAGGCAGAGGAAACAAAAAACACAAAACAAAAAGCCATATTTTGTATATCTTCCAAAATTAAGTTGATTATGTTGAAGGGAATCTGGAAGTGGAAAATATATCTAGGACCTGTAATTGTAGAAGTATGGAAGTCAGAAAGGAAGAATCTAAAAAATAAAGAGGTGGTAATATATTGTAGTTTAGGTGAGAAAATAGAAAAAAAAGGAAATTTACAGTCTGATATAAAATTAGTTGTACTGGAGAAAGGAAGAAAAAAATGGAGGGGTATCCTCTGGTTCAATATACTGTAAATCCCTCGACTTCCCCTGGAGCTTTCCAGTGCTGCTTGGTCAAGAATTGGTCTTCCCTTGTTCTTCCAGCTGGTTTTCTAGGGGAGGGGCCTGCTGTGCTGATTCTCAGGTGTGTGCACCTGGGGGAGCTGCCCCACCCCCACCAGGTGCCGGGTTTAGTGGGAAATGTTTTCCTCTGAGGTCCCTGTTCCATGGTGGCCCTGCTCTGTCCCTGGTCAGGGTGACACAAGGAGGAACAACCACACTGGCGGTGGCCAGCTCTCCAGCTCTGGAGTCAGCTCCCGCAGTAACTACTGCAGTCTCCCAGTCCACACTGGTCTGGATGCTCCGGGGTTGGGGGGTGCTGATCTGCACAGCTTGGGGGTGCCCAGTGGCAGTAGAGTCCTAACTATCCTGTTCCCTCCCCAACTTTGCCTGTCCCAGTGGGAGCACAGGACCTGGGCTGTGTCCCCCTGCGCCTGGTATCCGGGGCCTGTGCTGCTGGAATTGCACTCCTGAGGCCATAGCTCCCAAAGGCAGCAGGGCGCAGCCCCCTCAGTCGGGAGCCACATGAGCTTCTCCCAAGGCCCCATGAGCATGAGCTCCAGCACTTTCCTTAACTCAGCCCACAGTCTGTGGCGTGCTCTCCCCTGGGGTGCACTGTCTCTGTTAGTGACTCCGTGACACTGTAGGCTGCACTGCCCCTCTTGGGGTTCTTTTTTTTTAAGATTTTTTTTATTCATGATGGACATAGAGAGAGACCGAGGCAGAGACACAGGCAGAGGGAGAAACAGGCTCCATGCTGGGAGCCTGACACGGGACTCGATCCTGAGACTCCAGGACTGTGCCCTGGGCCAAAGGCAGGCACTAAACTGCTGAACCACCCAGGGATCCCCCCATCTTGGGGTTCTGCCCGAGTTCCCGGCTAAGTGCTTTTCCTTTCGGGAAAAATCCTTTGCGGATTTTTAAAGTTCCTGCTTCTCTGGTACTAGGCTTTCCTGTCCTGCAGGCTTTTGCTGCTGGCCTCAGCCTGGCTCCTTGCCAGGGCCCCTCCCTCTTGATTTAAAAAATTGTTTTTTCTGCCTTCCTACCTTGTTAAAACACAAACTCTTCTCTCTGTAGCATTCCAGCTGTTCTCTCTTTAAATCTCAGGTTGAATTCATAGGTTTTTAGGTTGATTTGAAAGTTATCTAGGTAAGTTGGTGGGGGTCCACGTGACTTGCAGACCCTACTCCTCCACCATTTTGCCTCGCCCCTTTGCGCATTTTTCCCATTTGGCACATTGAATATATGCTGCTACTCTCTTCTGGCCTGCAAAGCTTCTTTTGACAGATCTGTTGCAAACTTTATCTTTCTTCCCTTTTAGGTTACGGACTATTTTTCCCTTGCTGCTTTCAGGACTCTTTCCTTTTCTTTGTATTTTGTGACTTTGTCTATATGCCTTGGCAATGGCCAGCTTTTGTTGAATTTATGGGAGTTCTCTGTGCTTCTTGGATTTTTATGTCTGTGTCCATCTCCAGACTAGGGATGCTTCCAGTTAAAATTTGTTTGAAAAGTCTTCTGCCCCTTCTTCTCTCTCTTCACCTTCTTGGACTCCTATCGAGAGAGAGAGAGAGAGAGAGAGAGAGAGAGAGAGAGAGAGAGAGAGAGAGAGAATGAGCTGGGAGGAGAGGGAGAAGCAGGCTCCCCATGAGCAGGGAGCCTGACATGGGGCTTGATCCCAATACCCTGGGATCATTACCTGAGGCAAAGGCAAACACTTGGACTCAGCCCCCCAGGTGCCTTGTTACTATATTTTAATCAGTTGCTGAGGTTTCTTTGTCTACGTTTGTGGTCCATTATCTTTCCTTCCCTCTTCTTTTCAGCTTCATTTTCCATTATTTTCTCTTCCATATCACTGATTCGCTCCTCTCCTTCATCCATTTTCATTTTTGTCACATCCATTTTGGTTTCCATCTCAGTTATAGCATTTTTAATTTTGGCCAGACAAGATTTTAGCTCTTTTATCTCTGCAGTATTCTCTAATGTCATGTATACTATATGCAAAACCACCTAGTATCCTTATAATTGTTTTAAATTCTAGTTCAGACATCTTATATATGTATTGACTAAATGTCTGGCTATGAGTTCTGCTTCCTATTATTTCTTTTGAGTTGAATTACTCCATCCTCTCATTTTGTCCAGAAAATAAAAGAAGATAGAAAAAATAAGCAGGAAAACAAAACAAAGAAAAAGCCCCTAAACTAGATCCTGGGTGTATTTTGGTCTGCTTGTTAAAATAATCTTGATCAAAAGACTAAAGTAATGGAATATTCCTCAGCCACAAAAAAAAACAAAAGTGAAATAAAATGGAATAAATACAAGTAAAATATATAATATATAAATAAAAAATTAAAAAATAATATAGGGTATCCCTGGATGGCTCAACAGTTTAGTGCCTGCCTTTGACCCAGGGCATGATCCTGGGGTCCCGGGATTGGGTCCCACGTTGGGCTTCCTGTATGGAGCCTGCTTCTCCCTCTGCCTGTGTCTCTGCCTCTCTCTCTCTCTGTGTCTCTCATGAATAAATAAATAAAATCTTTTAAAAAAATCAAAAAAATAAAAAATAATATAAATGGAATTAAATAAATAAAATAAATGAAAAAAATGTAATAAAATAAAGATTAAAAGCAAAAAGGAAGCTAGATCCTATTTCTCATAGAGCTGAAGCTTTGCAACCATCTATGGTCAATAGACTTGGGGCAAGTGAGGTGTTTGTGGTGGTCTTCTGTGAGAGGTATCTGTTGTGCTTATTCTCAGATAGACTTGACCTTTTGAATATTGGGCCTCAAGAGTGCAGAAGGACAGGGCTTGGTGTAAGTGGCTCTAGCCTCTGCTTGGTTTTCATCACTGATGGGCAGGATGCATATAGCAACAACCTAATCTTTAACCCCAGCACTGAAAGTTCTTGCCCCTTGCTCTTCACAAAACCACAATCTCCTCCTGTGTCCCTAGTTTCCTTCAGAACTCTGTGTTCACCCTGCCTGTGTCTGAGATTTTAAACTCTAATGTGTGACTGAGTTTCAGAACTCCAAATTTTAGGGACTCACATGGCCCAGACCCACACTGTCCTTCCAGGGAAGGGTGTCACCATGTTTTTGCCATTTGCCAGCCCATCTCAGGAAAGTGCTCCCACAACTACACCCAGATTTTCAGTTTATGGCAAAACATAGCAGAATGCCAGCACCAAGACTCACTGTTCTCAGTAGGATTCCCTGCTTCTATGCCTGCAATGTGTGCAGCACGTTGGCACAATCTGTGCTTCTTGCGACCCGGAATGTGATCCTTACACCACTACCTGACTCCTGGGATTGCACCCCACTTCACCACATGAGCATCTTTAAGCCAGGTACATCATCCTCATTAGCGGACTTTTAAAACTTCATATTTTGTACTTCACTGCTTGTAATACTTTACAGTCACCTTCATACACAGGGTTCCCTCCCCACCATCCTACCTACAGGTATATCTCTCCCAAGCCAACTCTCTGTACCTCTTACTTTCCAAAAAGTTGTAGCTTTTCTACTTGTTGTTTTTATTCTCTCAGACCCCAATTGATTTCTTGGGTATTCAGAATGCTATGATAACTATCTAGCTGTGTTCAAGGGATGAGACAAGCTAGGGTTCCTGCCATCTTAACTCCTCTCCCATAATTTTATCTTCTATATCCCTGATTTCTTCCTCTGATTCTTCCATCCTCATTGTCATTGTATCCATTCAGTTTTGCATCTTGATTATAGCTTTTTAAAAATTTTGGCCTGACTAGTTTTTGGTTCTTTTATCTCTGCAGTAAGGTCTTCTGTAGTGTCTTCTATGATTTTCTTAAGCCCAGCTAGTATCCTTATGATTATTGTTTTAAATTGTGATTCAGACATCTTGTATTGATCACTGGTCATGTCTTCTTCCTGTTCTTTGTTTTGGTGTGCATTTCTCCATCTTGTCATTTTGTCTGAATCACTGTTCTTTTTGTGTGATTGTTGGAAAGCCTGTTGTAGTCCTGCTACTGAAAGTAATGGCTATATTAAGAGAAAGAAAGAAAGGAAAGAAAGAAAGAAAGAAAGAAAGAAAGAAAGAAAGAAAGAAAGAAAGAAAAAGAAAGAAAGAAAAAGAAAAAAAGAACCTAGATCTTATTTCTCCAAGAGCTGAAGCTTTCCAGCACTCTATGATCTTTAGACTTGGTGCAGGCAAGGGGTTTGTGCTCGTCTCCTAGGAATGGGACCTGCTGCCCTGATTCTCAGGTGGATTTGCTCTAGTAGAGATGGGACCTGCAAGTTACAGAATAGTGGTGCTGGGTGGTGTAAGAGGCTTTGACCTCTACTGGGTGGTGCTCTTTTGCCCACTGAAATTTGTCAATGCTGATGGATGTGGGACTGGATGGCGTCACGCCCTCTCTCATCTCTGGGGTAGGGAGTCATGCCCTCTACTCTTCAAGAAGCCATCACAGAGGAGCAAACAATCACATCTCTTATGTCCCCAGATTCCACTAGATCCCTGACTTCACCCTGCCTGCGTTATTGCTGTCCACCTGCCAGGCAGCACAGCACACATTTGTTTTATCTCAGGCACCTGGCTGGGTTTCAAAACTCCAGATTTTATGGAACTGTGCAGCACAGACCCTTGCTGATCCTCTGGTGGAGGATCTCACTGCTCTGTGTCTAGTGCTGGCTTGTTCACAAATTGGTTATGCTGTGGGGCAGGGGTTCATAATTTGTGGTAACATACAGCAAAATCTGGGACCATGGCTTGCTGCCCTCAGCTATTGTTTTTATTCCTATGGTAGGGAACAGGGCACTACATTGGTGCCACCAGTTCTTTTGTCCCTCAAGAGGCTGTGCTGCTATTCCCAAATGTACTCCAACCATAGGAACTCTTTATCCCTGTGTCATTCAGGGCATCCTCAGACCACACTGCCTGCTCCTGGGTCTCTGCACTACTTCCCCACAAGAGCACTGCCAATCCCAATAAGCATGACGAAGGTACAGACCTCCAAATCTTCTAACTGCTTGTGAAAAACTTGCATTAGTTAGCCCCTCTCCTTTACCCACATAATGGTTTTGGAGAAGTTTTTCCTGTGCAACTTCCTGCATGAACTTTCACTCTTTTCTCTCTCTATCTCATTTCTCCCTCTATGATCAGGGCTCCCTTCCCTTTGCAGCACCTGCAATTCTATTCTCCCACAAGTCAACACTGAAGCTTCTATCTTCCCTGATGGGACTGTTTTTCTACATCTTGTGAAGTTTTGTCTCTGTAGTCCTCATGTTGATTTCTTGGGTGTTCAAAATGATTTCATATTTATAGAGCTATGTCAAAGGATGAGACAAGGTTAGGGTCCCCCTACTATTCTGCTATCTTAACTCCAACCTCTAATAGTTATTCTTTTAAATCATGGCATTTTTTTTCTGTGCCTAAGAGCATTTGGGTCTGGAGTGGATTAAGAACACTGGGCTCATTGAAGCAGCACTCCAGCTCTGAATTTTGGCCTCTGCTATGGTCTGTACTTTCAAGATAGAGGGGAAGCAGAAACTGTGTCACTAATCAGTCTCTCTCATCCATAGAGAGTTACACCAGTTCCTCGGCCATTTGGTGAATTTCTAGAACAAGATTATTTGTAAACTAGCTGGTCTATTAAGTGATGGCTTTCTTCTATGCATAAGGATAGGTTCTTCAGTGCTATGATTCTTCATAACAGTTTGCAGCTTCATGGGTTCGTTCATTGATGTGTCTCCATCTCTGTAAACTTTCCCTTTTGCCAGTCTTTATGTCTTTTCTTGTCTAGAAGCTATTCAGTCAATTCTCAGTTCCACATCAGGAGGAGTTGCTCTATAAAAGCTGTAATTTAGGTCTCTGTGGAAGAGAGGAGAGATGGATATTCCTGCATAATCATGATGGGCCAGAACTTCCTATAATAACTTTGCATGTTGACAGATGGTAACTAGACTTACCATAGTGAACATTTCATAAGGTATATAATTGTCAAATCACTATATTTCACACCTGAAAGTATTATAGTATTGTATGTCAAGTATATTTCATTTAAAAATTCAAAATAAAAGAGGAATTAATATAGTGGAGGAGTAGGGGGGATCCTAAGTCTGTCTGATCACTTGTGTACAGCTAGATAGTTATTGCATCATTCTGAACACCCAAGAAATGAATCAATGATCTGAGAGAACACTGAGAAAAAGTGACACAGAAGACAATTTGATGGAAAGAAAGGAAGCTGAGGAGAAGACAGAAAAACAGCTAAGTGCCCATGAGAGAGGCTCCAAGAAATAAGCAATAGTTTGAAAAAAATAACCTTTGAATTATTACAATTCCAGAGAGTTCAGGGGAATGGTAAGAGAGGGACAGAAGGTATATTTGAGAAAATCATGGCTGAGAACCTCCTAACCTGGGGAAGGAAACAGGCATTCATATCTAAGTGATAGAGAGGAGGCCTCTGAAAAAATTTTTTAAAAAAGTAGATCAACATCCCCAAAAGTAATAGTGAAGCTTGGAAATTTCAGAGATAAGGAGAAAATCTGGAAAACAGCTTGAGAAAGACGTTCCTAACAAACAATGGGAGAAATATTAGATTAACAGCAGGCTTATCCACAGAGACCTGGCAGGCCAGAAAGGGCTGGCCTGGTATAGTCAAAGTTAAATGAGAAAATCATGCAGCCAAGAATACTTTATTCAGCAAGGCTGTCAGAATAGAAGGGGAAATAAAGAACTTCCAGAATAGACAAAAACTGAAAGAATACATGACCACCAAACCAACCCTGCAAGAAATATTAAGGGGGATCCTGTAAGCAAAGAGGGAGCCCAAAGAAACAGAGATAATCTGCAGAAACAGGGACTTTACAGGTAATAAAATGGCACGAAATTCATATTTTTCAATAGTTATTCTGAACACGAATGGGCTAAATGCTCCAGTAAAAAGACTCAGGGTATCTTACTGGATAAAAAAGCAAGACCCATTCATATGCTGTCTATAGGAGACTAATTTTATTTATTTATTTATTTATTTATTTATTTATTTATTTATTTATTTCTGATAAGGGTCTCGGATTTATTTTTTTAATAATAAATTTATTTTTTATTGGTGTTCAATTTGCCAACATACAGAATAACACCCAGTGCTCATCCCGTCAAGTGCCCCCCTCAGTGCCCGTCACCCATTCACCCCCACTCCCCACCCTCCTCCCCTTCCATCACCCCTAGTTCATTTCCCAGAGTAGGAGACTCATTTTAGACCTAAATATGCATTCAGACTGAAAATGAAGGGGTGGAGAACTATTTACCATGCAAATGGTCCTCAAGAAAGCTGAGATAGTAATCCTTATATCAGATAAATTTGATTTTAAACCAAAGACCGTAGTAAGAGATCTAGAGGGACACTATATCATAGTTAAAGGGTCTATGAAACAAGAAGATCTAACAACTAAAATATTTATGCCCCTAATGTAGGAGCAGCCAGTTATATCAAATAATTATTCACCAAAGTAAAGGAACACATAGATAATAATATATTAATAGTAGGAGACTTTAGCACTCCACCCTCAGCAGGGGACAGATATCCTAAGCATAATATCAACAAAGAAACAAGGGCTTTGAATGACACACTGGACCAGATGGACTTCACCAATGTATACAGAGCATTCCATTGTAAAGCAACAGAATGCAAATTCTTCTCAACTGCACATAGAACTTTCTCTAGAATAGACCACATACTGGGTCAAAAATCAGGCTTTTCTCCCTCTGCCTATGTCTCTGCCTTCTCTCTCTCTCTCTCTGTCTCTCCCTGTCTCTCTCTCTCTCTCTCATGAATAAATAAATAAAATCTTTCAAAAGAAAGAAAAAAAGGACGCCTGGGTGGCTCAGCGGTTGAGCATCTGCCTTTGGCTCAGGGTATGAGTCCCGGGATTGAGTTCCACAGTGGGCTCCTTCCTTAGAGCCTTCTTCTCCCTCTGCCTATGTCTCTGCCTTCTCTCTCTGTGTGTGTCTCTCACGAATAAATAAATAAAATATTTGTATAAAATCAGGTTTAAAATGATACCAAAAGATTGGGAATATGTCCTACATATTATCAGACCACAATTCTTTGAAACTAGAACTCAATCACAAGAAGAAATTTGGAAGGAACTCAAACACTTGGAGGTTAAAGAGCATCCTACTAACGAATGAATGGGTCAACCAGGAAATTAGAAAATAATTAAAAAGATTCTTGCTAATTAATGAAAATGAAAGCTCAACTATTAAAATATGATGGGTACACCAAAGGTAGCTCTAAGAGAGAAGTACATTTCAATAAAATCCTCTCTCAAAAAATTAGAAAAAACCCAAATACACAAACTAACCTTACACCTAAAGGAGCTGGAGAAAGAACAGAAAATAAAGCCTAAACCAAGCTAGAGAAGAGAAATGATAAATAGTAGAGCAGAACTCAATGAAATAGAGACCTAAAGAACAGTAGAAAAGATCATGAAACTGGGAGCTGGTTCTTTGAAATAATTAGTAAAATAGATAAACCTCTAGCCAGACTTAGTAAAAAGAAAGGAGAAAAGACTCAAAATAAGAAAATCGTGAATGAAACCGAAGAGATCACAATCAACAAGGAAATGCAAATGATTCGAAGAAGGTATTATGAGTAACTAAATGCCAACAAATAAGGCAATCTGGAAAAAATGGATGCATTCTGGGAAATTTATAACCTACCAAAATTGAAAAATAAGAAATAGAAAACCTGAACAGACTCATAGCAAGCAAGGAAATTGAAGCAGTCATCAAAAACTTTCCAAGAAACAAGAGTCCAGGGCCAGATGGCTTCCCAGGAGAATTCCATCAAACATTTGAAGAAGAAAATAATACCTATTGTACTGAAGCTGTTTCAGAAGATAGAAATGGAAGGAAAACTTCCAAACGCATTCTGTGGGGCCAGATTTACCTTGATCTCCAAAGCAGACCAAGACCCTACATAAAGGAAAATTACACACCAATATCCTTGATGAACATGGATGTAAAAATTCTTACCAAGATACTAGCCAATAGGATCCAACTGTACAGGGAAGTCTGGGTGGCTCAGCAGTTGAGCATCTGTGTTCACCTCAGGGTGTTATCCTGGAGTCCAGGGATCGAGTCTTCCCTGTGAGGAGCCTGCTTCTCCCTCTGCTGTGTCTTTGCCTCTCTCTATGTGTGTCTCTCATGAATAAATAAGCAAATTCTTTTTAAAAAGTATATGACAGTGCATTAAAGGATTATTCACCAGGACCAAGTGGGATTTATTCCTAGTATACAAGCATGGTTCAACAAAGGTAAATCAGGAGGTAGGCGGGGTAAGATGGCAGAAGAGTAGGGTTCCCAAGTCACCTGTCTCCACCAACTTACCTAGATAACTTTCAAATCATCCTTAAAACCTACGAATTTGACCTGAGATTTAAAGAGAGAACAGCTGGAATGCTACAGTGAGAAGAGTTCGTACTCCTATCAAGGTAGGAAGACTGAAAAAATAAAGAAAAAAAAAAGCACCCAAGGGGGAAGGGCCCCTGTGAGGAGCCGGGCTAAGGCCTGGTGGGGAGTGCCCCCAGGATAGGAAAGCCCAGTCCCGGAGAAGCAGAAACTTTCCCAATCTTCCCGGACGGAAAGGCGCTCGCAGGGAACTCGGGCAGGACCCCAGGAGAGGCAGGGATGCCCTCAGGCTCCCAGGGGCAATAACAGAAAAAAAAAATATGAACAAAAATCCTAATAGAAGTACAAGGAATGAAATAATAAAGATTAGAGCAGATATGTTTGAAATATAAACAAAAAAACAATAGAACAATTGACAAAATCAGATGTTGGTTCTTTGAGAAGATCAATAGAATATAAAGTTTTACATTATATGTTCTCATTCATTTGGGGAATATAAATAATAGTGAAAGGGAATATAAGGGAAGGGAGAAGAAATGTGTGGGAAATATCAGAAAGGGAGACAGAACGTAAAGACTGCTAACTCTGGGAAACGAACTAGGGGTGGTAGAAGGGGAGAAGGGCGGGGGGTGGGAGTGAATGGGTGACGGGCACTGGGGGTTATTCTGTATGTTAGTAAATTGAACACCAATAAAAAAATAAATTAAAAAAAAAGAATATAAAGTTTTAGCTAGACTTATCTAAAAAAAAAAAGACTGAAATAAGCAAAATCCGAAATGAAAAATGAGAAATAACCAACACCACAGAAATACAAAGTGTTATTATAGAGAATATTATAAAATTATATGCCAACAAATTGAACAATCTATTAGAAATGGATAAATTCCTAGAAACATACTCAAAATTGATCTGGAAGAAATAGCAAATTTGAAGGACCAATTACCAGCAATGAAATTAAATCAGTAACAAGAAAAAACTCAATAAACACAAATCCAGGACCAGACTGGATCACAGGTCAGTTCCTCCAAATGTTTATTATTTCTTTTTGCTCTTTCAGCCATATCTTTTTATTTGCAGTTTGTGTTAGATGCAAATCAATTCCACAACTTGAGAAGTTACTATGATTCAAAGCATAATACACAAATACAATATACAATCCAAAAAATGTATAGCATTCATGTATGAAACAAAATGGAATGTTCATTCACATACAAAGTTGCTTGAGATATGTTGGATATGGTTTTCCTGTGGAGGTTCCTAAAGATGGGAAAAAATGACTTTAGTTATCAAGGCTACTGTGTCCATACTAAATATCAGCTCATCTAATCATAAGTGTGTGATCATGTGAACAAAATCCTTAGAATGTACAATTTTAAAAAGCTTTGTGTGCATTGAGAAACTTGTGAATATATGTACTTTCCAGAATCAAGCCAATTTTAGGCTTAGGACCAGTTCTTACTATTTAAAATATTGAATAACATAAAGTGTTGCAAATGTGCCTATTCTGATTCAGAGTTTTTTTAAAAAGTATTTACAGAAACAGTATAAAAGTTTTACTGAATTTAATGTAATTAAGCTTCAAGTGTTCTTTTCACAAACACTTGATTTACAATTTTGGCTCCTGCACATATTTGGCCTTTTTAATTTCAAGATTTGTCAATTTTACCATTAAAACATATAATTTCTTAAATTGCAAATCTATTCAATATATGCACAAAGAAAAAGATATTTGAAATTAGTTGAGGTCAATGGACTTCTATTCTTTTGAATCAATTTAGCTAAATGCATATGACACTCTTGTTGAATAGGAATATATATTAAATATACAAGCAAAAAGTACTCATTATGCTTCAATCTGGGATAGATTCCAATCCATCATTGCCCTGGTAAATATCAATTACTATATTAAAAAAATTAAATGCAATGTCAAAACCAAAGCCTCAGAGGAAAGAGTTCAGTTTCCAAGAAACAGTGATAGCTTAACAATGTAAAACTTTATTTAGAGTACATAGGCATTAAATTAGTGCTGCTGAAATAATGCGTTGAGAAGTTACAGTAACACCTATAAGTTCCCTCTAATGTACATATACATAGAATCATGGAAGCCTTTAGCATTACCTGCTTTGTGGCCTTAAAGATTTAATGCAACAAGTCAAAATTAACCTGCTCACATTGTATCCTTTATATGTAGCTAAGATAATATCTATTCTTATTTTCCAATTAGAATTTAATGTATCCATACTTCTTTTTTTAAGATTTATTTATTTATTTATTTATTTATTTACATTTTTAATTTAAATTCAATTTGCTAACATATTTTATAACACCCAGTGCTTATCCCATCAAGTGCCCTCCTCATTGCCTGTCACCCAGTTATCCCATCCCTCCACCCACCTCCCCTTCTGCAACCCTTTATTTGTTTCCCAGAGTTAGGAGTCTTTCATGGTTTCTCTCCTCTCTAATTTTTTCTCACTCAGCTCCCCTCCTTTCCCTTATAATCCCTTTCACTATTTCTTCTACTCCATGTTTTAGTAAACCATATGATGATTGTCCTTCTCCGATTGACTTATTTCACTCAGCATAATACCCTCCAGTTCCATCCACGTTGAAGCAAATGGTGGGTATTTGTCATAAGTTCTTTTTAAAAATGATATCATCTATTTATATGACGAGAGATTGAGAGAGAGAGAGAGAGAGAGAGAGAGAGAGAGTGCGCACAAGCAAGGGGAGTGGCAGGCAGAGAGAAAGGGAGAAGTAGGCTCCCCCTTGAGCAGAGAGACTGACATGGGGCTGGATTCCAGGGCCCTGAGATCATGATCTGAGCCAAAGGCAGATACTTAACAGACTGAACCATGCAGTGCCCTCATAAGCTCTTTATAGATTTTGGATATCAGCCCTTTATCTCAGAAGTAATTTGCAAATATCTTCTCCCATTCTGTAGCTTGCCTTTTAGTTTCATCGACTGTTTCCATTGCTGTGCAAAACCTTTTATCCGAATAAAGTGCCAATGGTTCACTCTTGCTTTTGTTTCCCTCGCCTTTAGAGATGTGTCAAGCAATATGTTTCTGTGTCCCATGTCAGAGGATGATGCCTGTGTCCTCAAGAATTTTAGTGGATTTCTGTCTCACATTTAGGTCTTTCATCCGTTTTGCATTTATTTTTGTGTATGGTATAAAAAATGGTCCAGTTTAATTTTTTCTGCATGTGGTCATCCAATTTTTGCAACAACATTTGTTGAATAGACTTTTTTTTTTACCATTGGATATTCTTGCTTGCTGTGTCAAAGATTAGTTAGTTGACCATACACTTGAGAGTCTATTTCTGGGTTCTCTATTCTGTTCCATTTATCTATGTGTCTTTTTTTGTGCTATTACCCTACTATCTTGATGACTACAGCTTTGTAATACAGCTTAACTTGCAGAATTGTGAAGTCATTAGTTTTGGCTTTCTTTTACAACATTCCTTTGGCTATTTGGAGTCTGTTCTAGTTCCACACAAATTTTAGGATGATTTGTTCCAGCTCTATAGAAATGCTGATGGTGTTTTGGTAAGAATTGCATTTGATGTGTAGATTGCTTTGATAACAGAGAGTTTAACAGTACTTATTCTTCCAATCCATGAGCATGGGATGTTTTGCATTTATTTGTGTCTTCCTCCATTTCTTTCATAAGTGTTCTATAGATTTCAGAGTACGTATCTTTTACCTCTTTGGTGAAGTTTCTTCCTAGATATCTTATGAGTTTTGGTGCAATTGTAAATAGAATTAATTCCTTAATATCTTTTTCTGTAGCCTCGTGGTTGCTGTATAGAAGTGCAACAGAATTCTGTGCATTGATTTTATAACTGCAACTTTTTTGAATTCCTGTATTAGCTCTAGCAAGTTTTTAATGTATCTTTCAAGTTTTCTACCTAGATTATCATGATATCTGTGAAGAGTGACAATTTGACTTCTTTGACAATTTGGATGCTTTTATTTCTTTTTGTTGTCTGATTGCTGAGTCTAGGACTTCCAGTACTATGCCGAACAACAGTGCTGAGAGTAGACATCTCTGGCATATTCCTGACCTAAGCGGGAAGATGATATTCACCGTGGGTCTTTCCTATATGCCTTTTATGATTTTGAAGTATATCCCCTCTATCCCTACATGGTGATGGTTTTTTTTTTTTAAACAAGAAATGATGTATTTTGTCAAATTCTTTTTATGCATTTATTAAGAGTATCATATTGTTCTTGTCCTTTCTTTTATAGAATGTGTTGTGTCACATCATGTTGTGGATGTTGAATCACCTGGGCAGCCCAAGAATAAGTCTCACTTGGTCATGGTGAATAATCCTTTTAATGTACTGTTCGATCTGATTAGATAGTATCTAGTTGAGAATTTTTGCATCCATGTTCATCAGGGATATTGGTCTCTATTTCTCCTTTTTAGTGGGGTCTTTGTCTGCTTTTGGGATTAAGGTGATACTGCCTTCATAGAATGAGCTTGGAACTTTTCCTTCCATTACTGCTTTTTGGAGCAGTATCAGAACAAGTGGTATTAATTCTTCTGTTTGGTAGAATTCCCCTGAGAAGCCACCTGGCCCTGGATTTTTGTTTTTTTTGGGAGGTTTTTGATTACCAATTCAGTATCATTGCTGGTTATGAGTCTGTTCAGGTTTTCTACTTCTTCCTGTTGGAGTTTTGTTACTTTGTATGTTTCTAGGTATTTATTCATTGCTTGTAGATTGCTTAATTTGTTGGCATATAATTACTCAGAGCATTTTCTTATAATTGTATTACTTTGGTGTTGGTTGTGATCTCTCCTCTTTCATTCATGATTTTATTTATTTGGGTCTTATCTCTTTTCTTTTTGATTAGTCTGGGTAGGGGTTTATCAATCTTATTAATATTTTCAAAGAGCCAGCTCCTAGTTTTGTTGATTTTTTTCTATTGTTTTTTTTATTTCTTTTTTATTTTTTTAAAAAAGATTTTATTTATTCATGAGAGACACAGAAAGAGAGGCAGAGACATAGGCAGAGGGAGAAGCAGATTCCCTGCAAGGAGTCCAATGCGAGACTCAATCCCAGGACCCCAGAATCAGGTCTTGAGCCGAAGGCAGATGCTCAACCACTGAGCCACCTATGAGTCCCATTTTTTATTTCTATATCATTGATTTCTGCTCTAATCTTTATCATATCTCCATCTAGGCTTAGACTTTATTTGCTGTTCTTTTTCTAGCTCCTTCATGTATAAGATTTGGATGTGTATTTGAGACTTTTCTTGCTTCTTGAAGAATGCCTCTATTACTATGTACTTCCTTCTTAGGACTGTCTTTGCTGCATTCCAAATGTTTTGAGCTATTATGTTTTCATTTTCATTTGCTTCTGTGTGTTTTTAAAATTCTTCTTTAATTTCATGGTTGACTCTTTCATTCCTTAGTAAGATGTTCTTTAACCTCCATGTATTTGTGATATTTCCCAATTTCTTCTTGTGGTTTACTTCTCATAGCATTGTGGTCTGAGAGCACACATGCTATAATCTCAACTTTTTTGTATAGGTTGAGTCTTGATTTTTGAACCAGTATATGATCTATTCTGGAGAATGTTCTATGAGCAGTTGAAAAAAGTATGTATTCTGCTGCTTTAGCATGAAATGCTCTGAATATATGTGTTATTTCCATCTGGTCTAGTGTCTCATTCAAAATCTTTGTTTTTTGGGGACTTGAGTAGGTCAGTGAGTTGAATACCTTCGGCTCAGGTCATGATCATGAAGTCCAGGGATCTAGCCCTTCATCAGACTCCCCATTCAGCAGGGATTTTGCTTCTCCTTCCTCTCTGCTCTTGCTCTATCTCTCAAATAAATAAATAAATAAATAAATAAATAAATAAATAGATAAATAAATAAATAATCTTTTTAAAAGTTTTTGTTTCTTTGTTGATCTTCTGCTTAGACAATCTGTCTGTTGCTGTAAGTGGAGTATTAAAGTCCCTTAGTATTGTTGTAATATTATCAAAGATTTTCTTTAATTTTGTTATTAATTGGTTTATATATTTGTGTGCTACCAAATTTTCCTACTTGTTACATCTTCTTTTAGATAGACCCCTTTATCATATTATAGTGTCTGTCATCTCTTATTTGTCTTTGGTTTAAAATCTAGTTTGTCTGATATAAGAATGGCTATTCCAGTTTTCTTTTGATGTCCATTAGCATGATATATGCTTCTCCGTCCCCTCATTTTCAATCTGGGAGTGTCTTTGGCTCTAAAATGAGTTTCTTGTAAGGAGCATATTGATGCTGAGTGAAATAAGTCAATCAGAGAAGGACAAACATTATATGTTCTCATTCATTTGGGGAATATAAATAATAGTGAAAGGGAATAGAAGGGAAGGGAGAAGAAATGTGTGGGAAATATCAGAAAGGGAGACAGAACATGAAGACTCCTAACTCTGGGAAACGAACATGAGGGGTAGGGTGGGGGGGGGGTGAATGGGTGAGGGCACTGAGGGGGGCACTTGACGGGGTGAGCACTGGGTGTTATTCTGTATGTTGGTAAATTGAACACCAATAAAAAATAAATTTATTAAAAAAAAGAAATGGGCCCTCAACTCTATGGTCAACTAATATTTGAGAAAGCAGGAAAGAACATCCACTGGAAAAAGGACAGGGTCTTCAATGAATGGGTCTGTGAAAATTGGACAGCCAAGTACAGAAGAATGAGATTAGAAAATTCTCTTACACCATACACAAAGATAAACCCAAAATGGATGAAAGATCTAAATGTGAGACAAGATTCCATCAAAATCCTAGAGGAGAACACAGGCAACACCCTTTTTGAACTTGGCCACAGCAACTTCTTGCGAGATACATCTTTGAAGACAAGGGGATACAAAAGCATAAATTAATTATTGGGACTTCATCGAGATAAAAAACTTCTGCACAGCAAAAGAAACAGTCAACAAACTAAAAGACAACCTACAGAATGGGAGAAGACATTTGGAAATGGCATTTCAGATAAAGGGCTAGTATCCAGATCTATAAAGAACTTATTAAACTCAACAGCAAAGAAGCAAACAATCCAATCATGAAATGGGCAAAAGAATGAACAGAAATTTCACCAAAGAACACATACACATGGCCAACAAGCACATGAGAAAATGCTCCACATCGCTTGCCATCAGGGAAATACAAATCAAAACCACAGTGAGATACAACCTCACACCAGTGAGAATGGGGAAAATTAACAAGACAGGAAATAACAAATATTGGAGAGGATGTGGAGAAAGGGGAGTCCTCTTGCAGTGTTGGTGAGAATGTGAACTGGTACAGCCACATTGGAAAACTTGTGGAAGTTCCTCAAAGAGTTAAAAATAGAACTACCCTATGACCCAGCATTGGCATTGCTGGGGATTTATCCCAAAGATACAGATGCAGTTAAACGGCAGGACACCTGCACCTCAATGTTTATAGCAACAATGTCCACAGTAGCCAAACTGTGGAAGGAGCCTCAGTGCCCATTGAAAGGTGAATGGATATACTAGATGTGGTATACACATACAGACACACACACACACACACACACACACACACACACACAATGGAATATTAGCCATTAGAAATGACAAATACCCACCTTTTGCCTCAACGTGGATAGAACTGGAGGGTATTATTGAGTGAAGTAAGTCAATCGGAGGACAAACATTATATGGTCTCATTCATTTGACTAATATTAAAAATAGTGAAAGGGAAAAAGGGGGAAAGGAGAGAAAAATGAGTGGGAAATATCAGTGAAGGTGAAAGAATATGAGATAAACCTAACTCTGGGAAACAAACAAAGGGTAGTAGAAAGGGAGGTGGGCAGAGGGTTGGGGTGACTTGGTGATGGGCACTGAGGAGGGCATTTGATTGGAAGAGCCTGGGTGTTATACTATATGTTGTCAAATCGAAATCCAATAAAAAATATACAATATTTCAAAAAGTAAAAGGAGAATAATTTTGAAAAACTCTTCTTTAAATGTTTGGTAGAAAGGGGTGGGAGTTAAGATGAATAAGTAGTAGAGGGACCCTGAGCTTACCTTATCCCTCAAACGCAGCTAGATCAAACACAGCTATTTTGAACAACTAGGAATACAACTGAAGACTAAGAAAAAATTCTTCACAGTGGAGGGAGAGAACATGACAGATGTGAGGTTTGGAACCATGAATAGGGAGATAGAAAAGCTGTGGGGCCACGAAAGTGAGAGAACGTTTTTCATGGATCAAAGTGAAGGAATGGGAAAGAGTGAAGGAGAGTGCAGCATAGGTAGGGATTGTACGATGAGCTTTGGTGAGGAGATATCCTGGGTTGCACTGGGAGAGATCCAGCTCCTTACCAAAGGACATAGGGAAGAGTGTATTTTACCTCTCCAAGGACAAGTCAGCTGGAAGCCATTGAGCGACACTTAACAGTAGGATCAGAGGTTTGCACAGAGGGCCGAAAACCTTTTCAATGGCCATCACGATAGGCTTAAACCTCTCTGTTCATGCCCAAAGGCTGCTTTTCTGGGACAGAAATGAGGAGACAGAAGATACATGGGCAGAATGCAGATAAACTGCCAAAATAGATTGAAGCCTCTGTGCATCTGTTTTCTAGGATAGAACATAGTAGGGGTTTGAGTCTCACACACACAGCTGATAATCTGATAATCCTGCCACGCTACCAAATTGCTGTATGAGTTCTAGCAATCTTGGGGTGGAGGCTTTTGGGTTTTCTATGTAGAGCATCATGTCATTGGTGAACAGGGAGAGTTTGACTTATTCTTTGCCAATTTGTTTTCTTTTTTTGACCTATTTTTTATTTTTATTTATTTATTTTAATAAATATATTTTTTATTGGTGTTCAATTTACCAACATATAGAATAACACCCAGTGATCATCCTGTCACGTGCCCCCCCCAGTGCCTGTCACCCATTCACCCCCACCCCGCCCTCCTCCCCTTCCACCAACCCTAGTTCCTCTCCCAGAGTTAGGAGTCTTTATGTTCTGTCTCCCTTTCTGATATTTCCAACACATTTCTTCTCCCTACCCTTATATTCCCTTTCACTATTATTTATATTCCCCAAATGAAGGAGAACATACACTGTTTGTCCTTCACCGATTGACTTACTACACTCAGCATAATACCCTCCAGTTCCATCCACGTTGAAGCAAATGGTGGGTATTTGTCATTTCTAATGGCTGAGTAATATTCCATTGTATACATAAACCACATCTTCTTTATCCATTCATCTTTCGATGGACACCGAGGCTCCTTCCACAGTTTGGCTATTGTGAACATTGCTGGTATAAACATCAGGGTGCAGGTGTCCCGGCATTTCATTGCATCTGAATCTTTGGGGTAAATCCCCAACAATGCAATTACTGGGTCTTAGGGCAGATCTGTTTTTAACTCTTTGAGGAACCTCCACACAGTTTTCCAGAGTGGCCCCACCAGTTCACATTCCCACCAACAGGGTAAGAGGGTTCCCTTTTCTCCTCATCCTCTCCAACATTTGTGGTTTCTTGCCTTGTTAATTTTCCCCATTCTCACTGGGGTGAGGTGGTATCTCATTGTGCTTTTGATTTGTATTTTCCTGATGGCCAGTGATGCGGACCATTTTCTCATGTGCTTCTTGGCCATGGCTATGTCTTCCTCTGTAAGATTTCTCTTCATGTCTTTTGTCCATTTCATGATTGGATTGTTTGTTTCTTTGGTGTTGATTTTAATAAGTTCTTTATAGATCTTGGAAACTAGCCCTTTATCTGATAAGTCATTTGCAAATATCTTCTCCCATTCTGTAGGTTGTCTTTTAGTTTTGTTGACTGTATCCTTTGCTGTGCAAAAGATTCTTATCTTGATGAAGTCCCAATAGTTCATTTTTGCTTTTGTTTCTTTTGCCTTCGTGGATGTATCTTGCAAGAAGTTACTGTGGCTGAGTTCAAAAAGGGTGTTGCCTGTGTTCTCCTCTAGGATTTTGATGGAATCTTGTCTCACATTGAGGTCTTTCATCCATTTTGAGTTTATCTTTGTGTATGGTGCAAGAGAATGGTCTAGTTTCATTCTTCTGCATGTGGATGCCCAATTTTCTGAGCACCATATATTGAAGAGACTGTCTTTCTTCCAGTGGATAGTCTTTCTTCCTTTGTCGAATATTAGTTGACCATAAAGTTGAGGGTCCACTTCTGGATTCTAAGGCATTAGTTTTTTAAAAGGCTGCAGAATACTCCACTATATGGGTGCACTAAGATTTGCTTTACCGGTCCCTTCTCAATAAATGTTTGTGTTGCTTCCGGTCTTTGTTAAGTGTCAATAATTTCCCTGATGAATATGCTGTTGCATGTATGTTCAATCCCTGGGTTATTGGATAGTCATTTATTTTTTTATTTTTTGAAATATGGTATTTGTTTTTCTCTGACTTATTTCACATAGGATAATACTCTCTGGCTCCATCCATTTTGTTGCAAATGGTAAAATTTCATTTGTTTTATGGCTCAGTAATATTCCATTGTATATTTATATACAACATCTTCTTTATTCATTCATCAGTTGATGGAAACTTCAGCTGTTTTCATAATTTAGCTATTATAAATAATGTTACTATAAACATTAGTGTACTTGTATCCAATTGAATTAGTAATTTTGTATTCTTTGGGTAAATACCTTAAAGTGCAAATACTGGATTGTAGGCTACTTCTATTTTCCTTCACATTTTAATGTAAATTCTAGTTAGTTAACACATCTGGTGAAATTGGCTTCAGGTGCAGAATTTAATGATTCTTCATTTACATATAACACCCAGTGCTCATCACAACAAGTGCCTTCCTTAATACCCATTACCCATTTAGCCCATCTCCCACTCACATCCCTCCATCAACCATTAGTTTCTTCTTTGTAAGTTGAGGTTGTTATGGTTTGCTTCCAACACTCTTTTTTACTTCCCCTATGTTCATCTGTTTTGTTTCTTAACTTCCATATGAGTGAAATAATGTGATATTTGTCTTTCACTTACTGACTTATGTCCCTTAGAATAATAAACTCTAGCTCCATCCACATCATTGCAAATGGCAAGACTTCATTCTTTTTGATGGATGAGTAATATTCCATTGTATACATATACATATACGACTCCTTTATCTATTAGTCAGTCAGTGGAGGATTGGGCTCTCTCTATAGTTTGGCCATAGTTGATGCTGCTGCTATAAATATTGGGGTGTATGTTCCCCTTGAATCTGTATTTTTCTCTTCTTTGGTTAAATACCTAGTAGTGCAATTTCTCGGTCATAGGGTAGTTGTATTTTTAACATTTTAATATTTTCAATACTATTTTACAGAGTGCTGCAGTAGCTGACATTCCTACTAACAGTGCAAGGGTTTTCCCCTTTCTTCACATCTTTGTCAACATTTGTGGTTTCCTGTGTTGTTAATTATAGCCATTCTGAGAGGTGTGAGGTGATATCTCATCATGATTTTGATTTGTATTTCCCCTATGATGGGTGATGTTGGGCATCTTTTCATGGGTCTGTTAGCCATCTGACTTTTTATTTTTCTGTGGAAAAATATCTGTTCATGTATTCTGCCCATTTGTTAGCTGGATTATTTTTTTTGGGGGGGGTGTTGAGTTTGATAAGTTCTTTATAGATCTTGGATACTCTTTATTATATATGTTATTTGCAAATATATTTTTCCATTCCATAGGCTGCCTCTTAGTTTTGTTGACTGTTTCCTTTACTGTACAGAAGTTTTTATCTTGATGAAATCCCAATAGTTCACTTTTGATTTTGTTTTTCTTACCTCTGGAGGCATGTCTAGTAAGAAGTTGCTTTGGCTGATGTCAAAGAGGTTGCTCCCTGTGTTCCCCCCCTAGGATTTTGATGGTTTCCTCTCTCATATTTAGGTCCATGATTTTGAATTTATTTTTGTGTATGTGGTCCAGTTTCATTATTCTGCATGTGGCTATCCATTTTTCCTAAAACCATTTGTTAAAGAGGCTTTCTTCCATTGGATATTCTTTCCTGATTTGTGGAGGATTAGTTGCTCATATGGTCGTAGGTCCATTCCTGGGTTTTCTATTCTGTTCCATTGATCTATGTGTCTGTTTTTGTACCAGTACCATACTCTCTTGATGACAACAGCTTTTTAATACAGCTTGAAGTCCAGAATTGTGATGCCTTCAGCTTTGCTTTTTGTTTTAATGATTCCGTTGGCTATTCAGGGTCTTAATGGTTCCATACATATGTTAGGATTGTTTGTGCCAGCTCTATGAAAAATGCTGTTGATAGTCTGATAGGGATTGTGTTAAATTTGAGATTGCTTTGGGTAGTATAGACATTTTAAAATGTATGTTCTTCCAATTCTTGAGAATGGAATGTTTTACATTTATTTGTGTCCTCTTTAATTCCATTCATCAGTGTTCTATAGTTTTCTGAGTACAGGCTTTTCACCTTTTTGGTTAGCTTTATTCCCAGGTATCTTATGATTTTTGGTGCAATGGTAAATGGGATAGATTCTTTGATTTATCTTTATGCTGCTTCATTATTGGTGTATATAAATGCAACAGATTTCTGTAAATTTATTTTTATTTTTTTAAGATTTTATTTATTTTTATTTATTTAATAATGAAAGATACACACACACACACACACACACACACACACACACACACACAGAGGCAGAGACACAGGCAGAGGGAGGATCAGGCTCCATGCAGGGAGTCTGACATGGACTGGATCCCAGGTCTCCAGGATCAGGCCCTGGGCTGAAGGCGGCCCTAAACTGCTAAGCCACCTGGGCCGTCCTGTAAATTGATTTTATATCTTGCAACTTTGCTGAATTCACAAATCAGTTTAAGCAGACTTTTTTTGCAGAGTCTGGGAGGTTTTCTAGATAAGTATCACCTCATATGCAAATAGTGAAAGTTTGACTTCTTCTCTGCCAATTTGGATGCCTTTTATTTCTTTTTGTTACCTGATTGCTGAGGCTACGATTTTTAGTACTATGTTAAATAACAATGATGAGAATGGACATCCCTCTGTTGTTCCTAACCATAGAGCAAAACTCTCAGTTTTTGCCCACTGAGGTTTATATTACTTGTGGGTTTTTCATATATAGTACACTCATATTAATATCATAAATAGATGTTGTACTTTGTCAAATGCTTTTTCTGAATATATTGGCATGACCTTATGGTTCTTATCCTTTCTTATATTATTGTGATGTATCACATTGGTTTGCAAATATTGAACCACCTTGCAACACAGGCACAAGTCCTAGTTGGTCATAGTGAATGGTTTTTCAAATATAGTTTTATTCAGTTTCCTAGTATTTTATTGAGAATTTTTACATCCATTTTCATCAAGGATATTGTCCTATACTTTTCTTTTTCAATGGAGTCTTTACTTGGTTTTGGTATCAGGGCAATGCTGGCTTCATAAAATGAATTTGGAAATTTTCTTTCCCTTTCTAATTTTTGGAATAGTTTGAGAAGAATAGGCATTAATTCTTCTTTAAATGTTTGATAAAATTTGCCTGTGAAGCCATCTGGCCCTGGACCTTGTTTGATGGGAGATTTTTGATTACTGATTTAATTTATTTGGTGCTTATCAGTGTGCAGTATATGTGATCTATTCTGGGGAATGTCTCATGTGCACTTGAAAACAACTTGTATTCAGATGTTTTAGGATGGAATGTTCTGAATATATCTGTTAAGTCCATCTGGTCCAATGTGTCATTCAAAACCATTGTTTCCTTGTTTGTTTTTTTGTTTGTTTTCATAATCTGTTTATTGATGTACATGAGATGTTAAATTCTCTATGATCATTGTATTATTCTCATGTAGTTCCTTTATGTTTGTCATTAATTGTTTTATGTATTTGGCTGCTCCTATGTTGGGTACATAAATATTTACAACTTGTTGGACTATCACCTTTATTATGATATAGTGGTGTATATCATTAATCTCTTGTTAAAATCTTTGTTTTAAAGTCTAATTTGTCTGATATATCTATTGCTACTCCAGTTTTCTTTTGACAGCCATTTGCATGATAAATGTTTCTCTATTCCCTCATTTTCAATGTGTAGGTGTCTCTAGGTCAAAAATGAGTCTCTTGTAGGTAGGATATAGACAGACCTTGGGGTTCTGTTGTTGTTGTTTTTATCCATTCTGACTCTTGATTGGCGAGTGTAGTCCATTTACAATCAAAGTAATATTGATAGATATGTATTCATTGCCATTTTTATGTGTTTTTACATTGTTTCTGGAGATCTGCTCTGATCCTTTCTTGTCTTTGTCACTTTTGGTCTCTTTGTACACAGAGGCCCCTTTAATATTTCCTGCAATGCTGGTTAGTGGTTGCAAAATCTTTCAATTTTTGTTTTGTTTTGTTTTTGTTTTTTTGTCTTTGAAACTCTATCTCTCCCTCTGTTTCAAATGATAGCTTTGCTGGATAGAGTATTCTTGGTTGTAGATTTTTCCCATTCAGCACTTTGAATATATCATGACATTTCATTCCAGCTTGTCAAGTGTCTGTTGAGAGATGTGTGGTTAGTTTTATGAGCCTTCCCTTGTAAGTTAAGAACTTCTTTTGTATTGTTGATTTTAAGATTTTGTATTTATTACTATATTTTGTAAATTTAATAATATGTCTTAGTGTTAGCCTACTTTTGTCGATTTTGATGGGAATTCTCTTTGCCTTCTGGATCCGGATGTCTGTTTTTTTTTTAATCCAGAGTAGGGAAGTTTTCATCGATTATTTCCTTAAATAAATTTTTTGCCCCTTTATCCCATTCTTCTTCTTGTACTCACATAATACAAATGTTATTACATTTGTCCATGTAATGTTATTACATTAGTCCATTCTCATGTTCCATAATTTTTCTTTCTCTGTCTGGTTCATTTTAATTATTTTCTATTGTTTTGTCTTCTATATCATTAACTCGTTCCTCTGCTTCTTCTAGCCTTTTGTTCATTGCATCAAGCCTGTTTCCAATCTCAGTTATTGCATTCTTCATTTCTGATTGAATCTTTTTAAAACATATTTATCAATGTGGTAAGGGTCTCCCTGAAGTTTTCCATTCTTTCTCAAGCCGAGATACCACCCCAATGATTGTTGCTTTAAGTTTTCTACCAGGCATGTTACTTATATCTGTTTTTCTTAGATCTCTGCCATGGCCTTAATTTGTTCTTTCATTTGGAATGTTTTCTTCTATCTTGTCATTTTGTCTATGTCTCTGCCTTCTTCTCTGTGCTAGAAAATCCCATTATGTTTCCTGCTACTGAGCATAATGGCTTTATGAAGAAGAGGTTATACATTGTCCAGGGGACAATGTGCTTCAGAGAGAGTCTCTGGTGTGTGTTATGTGCACTCTTATGTTGAGATTTGGGTGCTCTATTCTCAGGCCAATTGTCTGCAGAAGGTCTTCTTGCCTGAAGTGGCCAGTGTTTGGTCTCTGACCTGAATGTGGTGAGTGTTAACTAGGTGTGCTCTGATTTGCTTGTTAAATGAGCTCCGACATACCCTCAATAAGAACTGAGGCCCTGCAAATATCTCTGGTCATGAGACATGGTGTAGGCAAGGGTTTCTGCTGGTCTTCTGGGTCAGGAGCCTGCTGTGCTTGGATTGAGGCAAGCCTGATCAAGAAGGTGAGTCTTGGACTTGTAGTAAGCAGGTTAAGTAAGGGGTTTTGGACTTGTAGTAAGCAGGTTAGTTAGTGTGGGTGCTCTGTTGTTTTCCACAGGTGGTTCTGTGTTCATACTGAGAGAAAGAGGAGGAAAATGTTGCCAGCAAGCTATTTTGTGCCCGGAGAGTTGTGTCTGGGAATGCTGCCTCTAAGGTATGTTCTCCAAGAAGAGCAAATAATCTCCCCTCTGCATTCCACAGGTGCTTTTAGATCACTGTTTCCATGCCGTCTACCCATGGGTTGTGTGCTTGGTTTCTTTCCAGGAGTAGGTCAGTGCCGTCAGTTCTCAATCACAGTCAAGCTCACTGACCTTTAAAACTCCAGGCTTTAATCCCTGCTGGTTGCAAGAACTCACAGAAATCATCCCCTCTTCTTTTCCTAGCCAATATATTTGGGGAAGTGTTCTTGTGCATTTTCTTGTGTGCTCCCCTCTCTCACCTTTCTCTGTGACAATGGCTCCCTTCTCTCCATAGCATCCAGGATCTGTTTCTTCCCGAAACAATATTTCCACACTTCCTACCTTTTTTATGTGGCTTTTTCTTTCCCTTTACGCATGGAGTTTGTTCTGTCCGTCTTCCAGTTGATTTCTTGGGTATTTAGAATTATTTGACAGGTATCTAATCTAATTGTGTTCATGGGACAAGATGAGCATAGGGTCTTCTCAGTTGTCTGTCATCTTCTCTCCCTTGTCTACCTAGCATTTAAAGAAGAGTCAATACCTATTCTCTTCAAACTATCCCAAAAAATATAAGAGGAGGAAGACTTCCAAACTCATTCTATGAGGTCAGCATTGCCCTGCTACCAAAACCATTAACAGACACCACAAGAAAGAGAAATAGAGGCTAGTACTTCTGAGAAACATTGATTAGAAGTACTCCACAAATTCTTGCAAACTGAATCCAACAGTACATTAAAAAATCATTCACAAATATGTTTTTACCTTTTTAATACTGTTTTGGATGCCTTTTTCTTCTTTTTGTTGTCTGATTGTTGTGGGTAGGACTTCCAGTACTATTTTGAATAAAATTGGTGGGAGTGGACATCCTTGTCTTTCTCCTGACCTTAGTGGAAAAGCTCTTAGTTTATCCCCACAAAGGATGATGTTAGTTGTGTCTTTTTCTTAGATGATTTTTTCTTATGTGGAAATATGTTTCTTCTAAACCAGCTTTGTTGAGGTTATTTTTTATCATAAATATATGTTGTTCTTTGTCAAATGCTTTTTCTGCATCTATTCAATGGATCATATGTTTCTTATCCTTTCTTTTATTGATGTGGTATATCATGTTGATTGATTTATGAATATTGAAACACACTTGCAACCCAGGAATACATCCCACTTGATGAATGATTTTTTTAATGTATTGAATTCGGTTTGCTAGTTTTCTCTTCAGAATTTTTGCATCTATGTTTATTAGTGATATTGACCTGTAGCTCTCTTTTTTGGTGGTGTCTATATCTGTTTTTCGTATCAGGGTAATGGTCTCATAGGATGAGTTTGGAAATTTTCCTTCCTTTTCTATTTTTTGGAATAGTTTGAGAAAAATTATTGTTAGATCTTTTATTTATTTATTTATTTATTTATTTTATTGTTAGATCTTTTAAAAATGTTTATTAGACTTGGATGGTGAGGCCATCTGGTCTAGGACTTTTGTTTGTCAGGAATTTAAAAAAAATTTTATTGGAGTTCAGTTTGCCAACATATAGCATAACACCCAGTGCTCATCCCGCTAAGTGCTCCCCTCAGTGCCCATCACCCAGTCATCCCAATCCCCCTCCCACTTCCCCTTCCACTACCCCTTGTTCATTTCCCAGAGTTAGGTGTCTCTCAAGTTTTGTCACCCTCACTGATATTTTGACTCACTTTCTCTCCTTTCCTTTTATTCCCTTTCACTAATTTTTATATTCCCAAAATGAATGAGACCATATAATGTTTGTCCTTCTCCGATTGACTTATTTCACTCAGCATGATACCCTCCAGGTCCCTCCACGTTGAAGTAAATAGTGGGTGTTGGTCATTTCTAATGGCTGAGTAATATTCCATTGTATACATATACCACATCTTCTTTATCCATTCATCTTTCGATGGACACCGAGGCTCCTTCCACAGTTTGGCTATTGTGGACATTGCTGCTATAAACATTGGGGTGCAGGTGTCCTGGCATTTCACTGCATCTGTATCTTTGGGGTAAATCACCAGCAGTGCAATTGCTGGGTTGTAGGGCAGAACTATTTTTCACTCTTTGAGAAACCTCCACAGAATTTTCCAGAGTGGCTGTACCAGTTCACATTCCCACCAAAAGTGCAAGAGGGTTCCCCTTTCTCCACATCCTCTCTGGTGAGTTTTTCCTTCTAGTCATTTTGCTCAGTGCAGAGTGGCCAAAAATAAGTTGTACTTGATAGAAGCGCAAACTCTTCTTACTATAGCATTCCAGCTGTTCTTTCTTTAAATCTAAGACTGAATTCATAGGTTTTCAGGATGATTTGAAAGTTATCTAGGTAAGTTGATGGGGACAGGTGACTTAGGGACCCTACTCTTGGGCATGTCCCTTGTCAGGAATTTTTTGATTACTGATTCAATTTCTTTGCTAGTAATCAGTCTGTTCAAATATTCAATTTTGCCTTGTTTGTTTTAATTGTGTATATGTTCCTAGGAATTTATCAATTTGTTAGCATATAGTTCTTCATGAAACTTTCCTATGATTGTTCATATTTCTGTGGGATTGGTTATTTTTCCACTTTTGTGACTTTATTTATTTTTTTTTAAAGATTTTATTTATTTATTCATGATAGACACAGAGAGAGAGAGGCAGAGACACAGGCAGAGAGAGAAGCAGGCTCCATGCACCGGGAGCCTGACGTGGGATTCGTTCCCGGGTCTCCAGGATCGCGCCCTGGGTCAAAGGCAGGCACTAAACCACTGCGCCACCCAGGGATCCCGTTTTGTGACTTTATATATTTGAATCCTCTTTTTATATTGATAAATCAGGCTAAAGATTAATGAATTTTGGGAGGAGTAGGGTCCCCAAGTCACCTGACACTAAAAACTTACCTAGATAATTTTCAAATCATCCTGAAAACTACGAATTTGACCTGAGATTTAAAGACAGAAAATCTGAAATGCTACAGAGAGAAGAGTTTGCACTTCTAACAAGGTAGGAAGGTGAGAAAAAAAGGAATCAAGTGGGGGAGGGGCCCCCACGAGGAGCTGGGCTAAGACCGGGTGGTGAAAGCCTCCTGGGACAGGAAAGCCCAGTCCCAGAGAAGCAGGAAATTAAAAAATTTACAACAGATTCTTCCTGGATGGAAAGGCACTTAGCAGGGAAACTGGGCAGAACCACAGGAGGGGTAGTGGAGCCTCCAGGTTCCCAGAGTCACTAACAGAGGAAGTGCACCCCATGGGAGAGCATGCCACAGATGGCAGGACGATCTTGGTAAAGGGCTGGAGCATGCACCCAGCGGGGCCTTGGGAGAAACTCTGGCAGTGGCTGCAGATGGAAGGGGCTGGACCCTTCTGCTTTTGAGAGCCACGGGCTCTGGGAGCTGAATTCCAGCAGCACAGGCCCTGGATCCCAGGGCACCAGGGGACACAGCTCAGGATCCTATGATACCCCCTGGACAGGCAGAGGCGGGGAGGGCACAGGACAGCAAGGACTCTCTTTCCTTGGGCTCCCCCAAACTGTGCAGATCAATGCCCCCAGCCCCCGAGAGCATCCAAGCCAGTGTGGAATGAGAGACTGCAGTAGTTAGTGCAGGAGCTGACTCTAGAGTTGGGGAGCTGGCCGCCGCCAATGTTGTTGTTCCTACTAGTGTCACCGTGCGCCTGGGATGGAGTGGGGCCAACAGAGAACAGGGGCCTCACAGGATAAATAGCTCCCACTGAGCCGTGCACCTAGCAGGAGGCAGGGCTGCTCCCCCAGGGGCACACGCCTGAGGCTCAGCACAGTAGGTCCCTCCCACAGAAGACAAGCTGGGAGGACAGGGGAAGAGCAAGTTCTTGGCCAAGCAGCGCTGGAAAGATCCAGGGGCTGTTGAGGAATTTACAGTATATAGAATCAGAGGATACCCCTCCTTGTTTTTTCTTTTTCTGTTTTTTCTTTCTTTTTTTTCCTTTTTCCAGTACAACTTGTTTTTAGCCACTCTGCATTAAGCAAAATGACTAGAAAGAACTCACCACAAAAGAAAGAATCAGAAACAGTTTTATCTGCCACAGAGTTACAGAATTTGGGTTACAATTCAAAGTCAGAAAACCAATTCAGGAGCACAATTATAAAGCTACTGGTGGCTCTGGAAAAAAGCATAAAGGATTCAAGAGACTTCATGTCTGGAGAATTAATTTTTTAAAAAATTTTTTTAAAATTTTTATTTATTGATGATAGAGAAAGAGAGAGAGAGAGAAGCAGAGACACAGGCAGAGGGAGAAGCAAGCTCCATGCATTGGGAACCCAATGTGGGACTCGATCCCGGGTCTCCAGGATCACGCCCTGGGCCAAAGGCAGGCGCCAAACCGCTGCGCCACCCAGGGATCCCATGACTGGAGAATTTAGATCTAATCAGGCTAAAACCAAAAATCAGTTAAATGAGATGCAATCCAAACTGGAGGTCCTAACAATGAGGGTTAATGAGGTAGAAGAAAGAGTGAGTGACATAGAAGACAAGTTGATGGCAAGGAAGGAAGCTGAGGAAAAAAGATACACACAATTAAAAGACCATGAGGAAAGGTTAAGGGAAAGAAATGACAGCCTCAGAAGGGAAAAAATCTATGTTTAATTGGGGTTCTAGAGGGCACCGAGAGGGACAGAGGGAAGGAGGCATATTTGAACAAATCATAGCTGAGAACTTCCCTAATTTGGGGAGGGAAACAGGCATTCAGATCCAGGAGATAGAGACATCCCCCCACTAAAATCAATAAAAACCGTTAAACACCCTGACATTTAATATTGAAACTTGCAAATTCCAAAGGGAAAAGGAAATCCTTAAAGCAGCAAGAGACAAGAGATCCCTAACTTATAGGGGGAGAACTATTAGATAAATAAGAAATATTAAGGGGGACACTGTAAAAGAAAGAGGACACTCAAAGAAATAATCCACAAAAACAGGGACTGAATGGGTATTATGAATACACTACAATCATATATTTCAATATTAACTCTGAACTCTAATGGGCTTAATGTTCCCATCAAAAGACACAGGGTTTCAGACAGGATAAAAAAGCAAGACCCATCTATTTCCTGAATACAAGAGACACATTTTAGACCTATGGACACCTACAGTCTGAAAATGAAAGGTTGGAGAACCATTTATCATTCAAAAGGTCCTCAAAAGAAAGCAGGGGTAGCAATCCTCATACCACATAAATAAAAGTTTATCCCGAAGACTGTAGTAAGAGATGAAGAGGGACACTGTATCATACTTAAAGGATCTATCCAACAAAAGGACCTAACAATGATGAATATTTATGCCCCGATCGTGGGAGCTGTAAAGTACATCAATCAATTAATAACCAAAGTAAAGACATGCTTAGATAATAATACACTAATAGCAGGAGACTCCAACATGGCGCTTTCTGCAAATGACAGATAATCTAAGCACAACATCTCCAAAGAAAGAGGGCCTTTAAATGATACACTGGATCAGATGGATTTCAGAGATATTTACAGAACTTTACATACAAATGGAAATAAATACACATTCTTCTCAAGTGCACATGGAACTTTCTCCAGAATAAACAACATACGGGTGGCTAATCAGGTCTTAACCGATACCAAAACATTGGGATTGTCCCCTGCATATTTTCAGACCATAATGCTTTGAAACTTGAACTCAATCACAAGAAGAAATTTGGAATAAATTCAAACACATGGAGGTTAAAGAGCATCTTGATAAAAAATGAAAGGGTCAACCATGAAAATAGAGCAGAATTAAAAAGATTCATGGAAACTAATGAGAATGAAGATACAACCATTTAAAATCCTGGGATACAGCAAAAGTAGTCCTGAGAGGGAAATACATCGCCATACAAGCATCCCTCCAAAAATTGGAAAAAAAATCAACAAGTTAACTTTGCAGCTAAAGTAACTGGAGAAAGAACAGTAAATAAAACGTACACCCAGAAGAAGAAGAGAGTTAATAAAGAATCAAGCAGAAGTCAATGAAATAGAGACCAGAAGAACTGTGGAGTAGATCACCAAAATGAGGAGTTGGTTCTTTGAAAGAATTAATAAGATAGATAAACCATTAGCCAGTCTTTTTAAAAAGAAAAGAGAAAAGACTCTAATTAATAAAATCAGGAATGAAAAGGAGAGATCACAACCAATCCCAAGGAAATAAAAACGATTTTAAAAACATATTATGAACAGCTATACACCAATAAATTAGGCAAGCTAGAGGAAATGGATGCATTTCTGCAAAACCACAAACTACCAAAACTGGAATAGGAAGAATTAGAAAACCTGAACAGGCCAATAACCAGGGAGAAAATTGAAGCAGTCATCACAAACATCCCAAGACACAAAGTCCAGGGCCAAATGGCTTCCCAGAGGAATTCTATCAAATGTTTAAAGAAGAAACAATACCTAATCTACTAAAACTGTTCTAAAGAATAGAAAGAGATCCAATACTTCCAAAATCATTCTATGAGACTAGCATCACCTTAGTTCCAAAAACAGACAAAGACCCCACCAAAAAGAAGTATAGACCAATACCCTGATGAACACAGATGCAAAAATTCTCAACAAGATACTAGCCAATAGGATCCAACAGTACATTAAGAAGATTGTTCACCGTGACCAAGTGGGATTTATCCCTGGGGTGCGAGGCTGGTTCAAGACTCATAAAGCAATCAAAGTGATTGATCACATCAACAAGAAAAAAACAAGAACCATATGATCCTCTCAATAGATGCAGAGAAAGCATTTGACAAAAGACAGCATCCATTCCTGATCAAAACTCTTCAGAGTGTATGGATAGATGGATCATTCATCAGAATCTTGAAAGCCATCTACAAAAAGCCCACAGCAAATATCATTCTCAATGGGGAAGCACTGGGAGCCTTTCCCCTAAGATCGGGAACACGACAGGGATGTCCACTCTCACCACTGCTATTCAACATAGTACTAGAAGTCCTTGCCTCAGCAATCAGACAACAAAACGAAATAAAAGGCATCCAAATTGGCAAAGAAGAAGTCAAACTCTCCCTCTTCACAGATGACATGATACTGTAGGTAGAAAACCCAAAAGACTCCACTCCAAGATTGCTAGAACTTATATAGCAATTTGTTAGTGTGGTAGGATACAAAATTAATGCCCAGAAATCAGTGGCATTTCTATACACTAACAATGAGACTGAAGAAAGAGAATTTAAGGAGTCAATCCCATTGACAATTGCACCCAAAAGCATAAGATACCTTGGAATAAACATAACCAGAGAGGTAAAGGATCTATACCCTAAAAGCTACAGAGCACTTCTTAAAGAAACTGAGGAAGACACAAAGATATGGAAAAATATCCCCTGCTCATTTTTTTTTTAAAGATTTTATTTATTTATTCATGATAGTCACACAGAGAGAGAGAGAGAGGCAGAGACACAGGCAGAGGGAGAAGCAGGCTCCATGCAGGGAGCCCGATGCGGGACTCGATCCCGGGTCTCCAGGATCGCGCCCTGGGCCAAAGGCAGGCGCCAAACCGCTGCGCCACCCAGGGATCCCTCCCCTGCTCATTGATTGGAAGAATTAATATTGTGAAAATGTTAATGCTACCCAGGGCAATTTACACATTTAATGCATTCCCTATGAAAATACCATGGACTTTCTTCAGAGAGTTGGAACAAATCATCTTAAGATTTGTGTGGAATCAGAAAAGACCCAAAACACCAGTGGAATATTGAAAAAGAAAACCATAGCCAGGGGCATCACAATGCCAGATTTCAAGTTGTACTAGAAAGGTGTGATCATCAAGACAGTGTGGTAGTGGCACAAAAACAGACACATAGATCAATGTAACAAAATAGAGAACCCAGGATGGGCCCTCAACTCTATGGACACCTAATATTTAACAAAGCAGGAAAGACTATCCACTGGGGAAAGGACCGTCTCTTCAGTGTATGGTGCTGGGAAAATTGTACAGCCACATGCAGAAGAATGATGGTAGAGCAGTCTCTTACACCAGACACAAAGATCAACTCAAAATGGATGAAAGATCTAAATGTGAGACAAGAATCCATCAAAATCCTAGAGGAGAACACAGGCAGCATCCTTTTTGACCTTGGCCACAGCAGCTTCTTGTAAGATACATCTATGAAATCAAGGGAAACCAAAGGAAAAATGAACTATTGGGACTTCATCAAGATAAAAAGTTTCGGGATCCCTGGGTGGCGCAGCGGTTTGGCGCCTGTCTTTGGCCCAGGGCGCGATCTTGGAGACCCGGGATCGAGTCCCACGTCGGGCTCCCGGTGCATGGAGCCTGCTTCTCCCTCTGCCTGTGTCTCTGCCTCTCTCTCTCTCTGTGACTATCATAAATAAATAAAAAAATATTAAAGTTAAAAAAAAAGATAAAAAGTTTCTGCATAGCCAAAGAAACAGTCAACACAAGTAAAAGAGAACCTACAGAATTGGAGAAGATATTAGCAAATGAAATATCAGATATACTGCTAGTATCCAGAAACTATAAATAACTTAGTAAAGTCAACAGCAAAGAAACAAACAATCCAGTCATGAAATGGGCAAAAGACTTGAATAGATATTTCACAGCAGAAGACATAGACATGGCCAACATGCACATGAGAAAATGCTCCACATCACTGGCCATCAGGGAAATACAAATCAAAACCACAATGAGATACCACCTCACACCAGTGAGAATGGGGAAAATTAACAAGACAGGAAACAACAAATGTTGGAGAGAACTTGGAGAAAGGGGAACCCTCTTGCACTGTTGGTGGTAATGTGAAACTGGTACAGCCACTCTGGAAAACTCAGTGGAAGTTCCTCAAAGAGTGAAATATAGAGCTACCCTACAGCCCAGCCATTGCGCTGCTGGGGATTTACCCCAAAGATACAGATGCAGTGAAATGGCAGGAGACCTGCACCCCAATGTTTATAGCAACAATGTCCACAATAACCAAATTGTGGAAGGAGCCTCGGTGTCCATCGAAAGATGAATGGATAAAGAAGATGTGGTTTATGTATACAATGGAATATTACTCAGCCATTAGAAATGACAAATACCCACCACTTGCTTCAACGTGGATGGAACTGGAGGGTATTATGCTGAGTGAAGTAAGTCAATCGGAGAAGGACAAACATATGTTCTCATTCATTTGGGGAATATAAATAATAGTGAAAGGGAATATAAGGGAAGGGAGAAGAAATGTGTGGGAAATATCAGAAAGGGAGACAGAACATAAAGACTCCTAACTCTGGGAAGCGAACTAGGGGTGGTGGAATGGGAGGAGGGCGGGGTTGGGGGTGAATGGGTGACGGGCACTGAGGGGGGCACTTGACGGGATGAGCACTGGCTGTTATTCTGTATGTTGGTAAATTGAATACCAATAAAAAATAAATTTATTATCAAAAAAATAAAAGAGTGAGTTTTTTGGTAAAAAATATACAAAAAATTAAAAAAATAAAGTTGCACCGTATAACATAAAAAAGGAATTCATTTTTCAGCTTCTTTCATAATTTCATAATTAAGTATGTATTTTAAATATATCAAAGTGGGAAAATAAAAGCAATCTTTAAAAAAAATTCTCAAAATGTCCAACTATATAATGACATGTGAAAGAAAATATTTGAAAAGTTGAAAAAAAGATTAATATATTTTATTGTTCTTTTTCAACGAACCAACTCCTGGTTTCATTGATATGTTTTTTTTAAGTTTCTACATCCTGTATTTGTTCTCCAACCTGTATTATTTCCTTCACTCTGCTGGTTTTATGTTTTGTTTGTTGTCATTTTTCTAGCATCTTTGTAAGGCTAGGTTTTTTGAGATATTTCTTTCTTCTTGAGATAAGCCTATTTTCTATAAATTTGTCTCTTAGAATCGCTTTTACTGTACCCTGGTGTTTTTGGACAGTTATATTTTCTTTTGTTTCCATTTACTTTTTAATTTCTTATTTTATTTCCTGGCTGAATCATTCATTGTTTAGTAGAATGTTGTTTAACCCCCATTTATTTGTGCTCGTTCCAGATTTTTTTCCTGTGGTTGACTTCTAGTTTTATACTGTTGTGGTCAGAGATGATGCATGTATGACTTTTGTCTTCTATATTTTGTTGAAGCTTTTTTGTGGCCTAATATGTGATCTTATCTGAAGAATATTTTGTGTGCACTTGAACGATTATGTGTTCTGCTCTTTTAGGATAAATCCAAGCACAGTCTTTAGTCACAGCAGTTTCGTACATCCCCATCCAGCAGTGATATTCGTATTAAGATAACTTTGGAGTTTAAAGATGTCTCAATACCCTCTTCTCTTATATTATTTCTTAGGATAAAACAAAATGTAGAGAAGAGGGATGGGCAGGAAAACTTAGCCAAATGAGTCTATCTCACAAACTCTTAAGGAATTCCTTCTAAGAAATATATAAAAGGAGCACACAGTCTTCATGAAGCCCCATTCAGGGATATGGCTGAATATGTTCCCCAACATGGGGAGGTCTTTATGTACTGAAACAGAAATTATTGTGTTTATACATCCCAGCTTCCTCTCTTGCCCCATGTTACTGTAATGTAGTTTTATCACAACTTTACCCAGGTAAGGGAAAGATTATGATCTACTCGTGCCATGCCATATTGAGGAAACATAAAATGGAGATAAAGTCAAGATATTAGCCATAATTTCTGGAGTTTAAAATATTTTTATTAATAAAACATACAATAATCAAACATAAGATTGCTTAGTACCCAAGCACACAGCCTGCATGGCTGCCACAGAAAGAGAGTCCCATTGGCTTAGAGCAGAGAATCCTCTATGTGGCTATGCTAACTCAAACAATTCTCGAGTATCTCCAGGTGCATAACAGAGTTGTATATGAGAGATTGCTCATGATCATAGCCTTGAAGCTATGGCTCTGGAGCAAGAACTAATATAAATTAGAGGAAAAACCAGGCGTTCCTCTACAGGACTAAAAGAAGGGGGCACAAACATAAGACTAATAGAGACTAAAGCTTAATATACTGTCCTATAATTTCTTTAAACAGTGACATAAAATTTTATCAATCCCTTCATTGCAGTTTCCTTTTCCCAACACACAAAAAAGGAGTCAGTTTCTGAAACTACTTTCCCACTGTAACCTTCTGTCAAAAAACAGGAATGGACACCACTAGGGACTTTCTTCCTCTTCTTGTTCAGCAATACAATGAAAACAGCACTGCATACAACATATTTATAAGGTAATGTCCAACACAACTACTTGCACTGACCTCAGAAAACATCTCCTGGAAGGGAAGGAGAGTTTCTTAACAGTTAACAAAATAGCCTCTTTCCCCCTGCCCTACCACCAGAAAAAGGAAATGGAAGGTAAAACCAGTGTTTGAGAATCAAAGAAATATCCTGTCACTGGTATAAATTCTATCCTTTTCCATCCCACTTTCGTCCTTATCTATATTATTTTAAAGTACAGTAAGAAGGGAAAAAGAAAAATGTAACTGGTAAAGTTGAACTGGCCAAAGCCTGAAGGGCTCTGGGAAATTGCCATTGTGTTTCCAACAATTTTACATGTAAAGTGATCCAAATAAAGTTAGAATAAGGCAAAATTCACCTTTAGAAACAATGGATTGTGCCTACATATTCATTTGGGCCCTTCTGTGGTTCAAGTCTGGAAACAGATGAGAATCCTACAGTTAGTAATAAAGTGAATGTGGGGGAAGGAAGAGAAGAAATAATATTATGTCTTGTGACCACTCTTCAATTATCCTTCTTATTGACTCAAATTTAGCTCTTTGTGACCCAGGAAGTCTAATTTTCTCCTTTTTCTTGGGTAAATTAGGGTACAAGAGTTATTATCATAGTGATGATCATAGTACTTTGTTGTTCATTTAAGGATCTCCCATTATTTTTGCCAGTGTCTATTAATGAGATCCTCACACTTTTGTGAGGTAGATTTTTAGATCCCCATTTTGTAGATGGGTTAACTGAGGCACAAAGAGGTGATGTGACTTGCCCAAGGTCAATGACGTGAGAAACAGGAAAAATATGGAGAGAGGTAATTTAGGGTAGCACCTGTATTGTAGAAAGCCACACTTATCAGTGAGAAAAAGTGCTAAGTGTTTCTTTTGATTGGACACACCTACTCTCTTCTGTGTTCATCTGTCTCTATAAGTATTAGTACACTGTGAAGTATCAATAATTTCTCTTTGCTTATTCAATGTTGGGTCAATTTCCAATGTTGGTTCTTGAGAAAACTTTTTTTGGGAGCAGGATAGACTCCAAGTTCCTGGAACTTAGAACGCAGAAATTCCAAATTCCTGAATTTTGCAGATCACTTGGTCTCAAAGAGCTGTTAGAGTTCCGAAAATGTTACTATTATGTATTTAAACACTATGCTCTAGCTGTTTCTCACAGTCACAGGTTAACAATCAAGATGCCACTATACATGTATACTGGAATTGAACAATTAAGTATATGGATAGCAGAGTGTGGGAGCCAGGTCTCTCACTGTTGGATTGGGAGGCTATAGAAAAACAAAGGTAAAAATTTAGAATGAACCATTGGTAATGGATTGGAGTTGACGACATCAGTATAAGCTCATGTTCAGCTTAATAAAGATATGGATGATTACAGATAGAACATTTCTAGATATGTGTATACATGGGTCATTGTACATACATATATTTCTTTGCTCTGTCAGTTGAGATAACCTATAAGCAACAATGGCCAAAAGCAACAAGCATACTTAATGTTCAGGTCTTGGTTTCTAACAAAATTCTCTAGTAAAAGGAATCAGTACGCCTTAAATAACTGGTTGCTTATAGAAGTGGATAAAAAATATGAGTAAATTAGATCATTTTGTAGTGCTAGAAGATAAGGATGTGCTAAAAAAATTGATAAGGGCATGTGAAAAGGACTCAAGTGTCAACCCAAAAGAGTGTCCAATGGTCAAAGCTGGAACAATTGAGAAACGAAATAAATTTGTATTGGATTTATAACTTAAAGTATAAAATAAATATCAAAGGATCCCTACTAAAACAAATAAATAATTTCATGAATAAGTATATGAGTGAGAAAAGACAAATATTTCATGCAAAGAATTCCAAATAATTTATGTAGATACTCACTCAAGGATGTGGTGCATAATGCACCAATGTTTAAGTGTAGGCTTCATATAGTGACTTCCTTCCAAAAAGTATAGCATGGAGATGGGGACAGGAAAGGTACAGAGGAGAAATCTGGCAAACACCATTTCAGCCAGATGATCAATGTTAGCATCAAGAGTGTAAGTCATGCTAATATAATGTGATGCAAAGGGCAGTTTACCTGTATAATCTTCTTCCCCCCAAACCCATAACCTCAGTTTAATCATGATTTGTCATCAGACAAATCTAAACTGTGAGACATACTCTTCAAAACCTTCAAGGTCATAGGAAACAAGGGAAGTCTGAGAAATTGTCACAACCAAGAGAAGCCTCAGGACGTATGACTATTAAATGTGATGTGCTATCCTTAATAGGATCCTAGAACAGAATAAGGAAATTAGGTGAAACTCAGGCAATCTGAATAAAGTTCAGATTTTAGTTAAAAATAATAATGTATCAATATTGCTTTATTACTTGTAACAAATGTAGCATACTAATGAAAGATGTTAATAATAGAGACAACTAGATATGGGTTATAGTGAAACTCTCTGTACTATCTCCACAATTTTCTATAAATCTAAAACAGTTCTAAAGTTAAAAAATTATTTAAGAAGATCTTATACCATATGATTTTAATCATGTGGAATTTAAAAAACAAAACAGATGAACATATGTGAGGCAGGGGAAAGAGAGGGAAACAAACCATAAGGGACTCTTAAAGACAGAGAACAAACTGAGGGTTGATGGAAGGAGGTGGTGGGGGATGGGCTAGATGGATGATGGATATTAAAGAGGGCACTTGTTATGATAAGCACTCAGTGTTGTATGCAAGTGATGAATAATTGACTTCTATTGCTGAAACCAATATTGCACTGTATGTTAACTAACTAGAATTTAAATAAAAATTTTAAATAGGAAAAAATCAATGCAAATAAGTTTTACAAGCCTAAATCTCAAAACCCTTTTTTTCTTATCATAATTCACTCCACCTAATCTACCCAACCAGTTCACATTTTTCATAGTTTTTCCTGAATTTTTCAATCATAATTATCAATCATCTGCAGATGGACAGATTCCACTGCAGCAAATCCCAGAATATTATCCAACCTTATCATACAAGGCCATTTTCCATACCTTAGGCAACTGTCCACATAATGGTCCTTTGATAGCATGGGCACAGTAAATTAAATTAATTCCAATTGTTACCTAAGATAGTTCCTTTCCATCTTGCTGTTTATTTAGCAAAGTTATATGTGGTTTTGGTGCAGTATTGGATTGTACTCTATTTGGATCCCTGTACTCTATGAAGTACTCTAAATGCATTTAGACATATTTCCTAAAGAATATGCAAAGAATTGGAAGTATTTTATCATTATTTAGAGGGGAGAGGTCAATAAGAATAGGGTTGGAAATGTTTCGTAACAATAAACAATAAAGCGTGAACAAAGTCCTACATTATTTTGAATGGAAAAAATTGAATAAAGGCTTAAGGATGTCAGGGATACCAATATTTAGAATCTTAACTTGATCATCTTAGT
Source organism: Canis lupus familiaris (assembly GCF_011100685.1). NCBI lineage: Eukaryota > Metazoa > Chordata > Mammalia > Carnivora > Canidae > Canis > Canis lupus. The sequence goes on along the minus strand of NC_049260.1, from coordinate 47,913,881 downwards.
TAATACAACAGTATGATTGATAGCCTTTATTTATTAGTAGATTATATGCTCAATGCAAAAGATCCTGAGGTCTGAGGAGCACTGTTCAGTTATGAACTTTGGAAAAGCAGACTCAGGATCAATTCTCTGGAGAAAATGGGTAAGCCCTTTGACTCTACTGTGAAATACCACATCAACTACTCAATTATAAGCTTAAATTCACTTGTTATGGAAATTCACAATCTGTCTTACAGCTACATAGAAGTTACCTTTAACAGACTGGTCCTAGGTATTTCCTAGGGCTTTATCAATTAATTTACAGTGGGAACTTGCATACTAAAAGTCAGAGGAAAGCCTATAACAAAATAGCAATAGTATTAAACAATAGTATTAAACAATATATATCATTTGAAAAATACACAGCCCTTGAATTTATGAGGGTTTGTGGTCTGGAAATACACTATAAGATGAAACCAGGTAAATCAAATCTGAGATATTATAGAAAGTGTTTGAATAGAAAAATTGTGTGCCTAATGTTATATGTCAATGGCCACAAGCACATTTTACTTACTGTTTAATCAACTGTAAATGATATACTATGAGTGGTCTAAAGTTTTCTGAAATAAAACATGAAATTGGATAAATACTGCATCCAATCATGTACAATTTTCTTTAATTTAGTTTTACAATATGATCCCTGGGAGAATGGGTATGCAGATATATAAGGCCTCAATGAAATATCTGCAGAAAGAATATGACCCATATATGTTTCATCTGTAAAATATGAACGATGTGTAGGACTAAGTTATTAATAAGATCCCTTTTTGGTACTAGAATTTTTCTATTTAGTCAGAATGGATGGTCTTGGGAGGTAGTAACCTAAAGTATTCACGCAGGGACTTGAATATCTACCAAGGAAAAGGGGTTCAATATGAAGACAACCTTTAGATCAGAGGCTGAATTTAAAGATAAATGAAGCAAAGCCCTCCTTGCCCCCAGGTAGAGGAAGTATGCCATGTGGAGGTAGATCTGAGGTCCAGGGCCTGGAACAGAGTTTTATGCCCAGAGACTGTTATGAAACAGTCTAGTTGGGTAACCAAACATGTATATTATGTAACCTGCCATAACAGCTACTGAAATGCTTAAGTGTTCATAGCACTTGCAGGACATCAAATGGCTTTTTGAGTCAGTTCTCCCTAAAATCCTTGTATAATCCATTTGAAATACAGGAATTCACGGTAATCATGCCATGGAATGAACACATTTGGTTTTCTTCCACCCCTTACCTCTGTATAACATGGCCCCAGTGTGTGATTTCTCATCATGCAATATGCTTATAGCAGTTGCTTTATGTAAACAAAAGAGTAAACAGTACAGTGCAACCTCTCCAGACATTCTCAACAGGCTGCCATTTGAATGGGGTCTGTGATTACAGTACTTTTGATATCCTATCCAAATAAATGTCCCCTCTATTGTCAGAATGATCCTGCTTTTGCTTGTTCCTATCCTTGCCCAACATAGTCTCCTGGAACACTTTTCTCCCTACTGGTGTGTCACTGTGCTTTGAATATTTATTTGTTCAAATTTAACATAATAGAGACGGTAACTGTGCAGCCAAATTGTTATCCTGAAGGAAGAGGAAGAAAAGAGGAGGAGAAGTAAGAGTAGTAGATCATTTCATTCTTTTTGATGGACTTGAGAAGAAGCACCAGCACTGTCTGAAAACTAAACTGTAAGAACAAATAGGATTAGATTTATAAAACCTTTGAGTTGGTCAGCTTATTCACTGAGAATGTGCCCTATATTCAGGACACAAATCCCTATAAAACTTACCAACCAACTAAATTGTTATGTCTTTTTTTCTGTTTAGGAACTTAAAAAAATAGTCATTTTAAGACACTACCAACCACTTTTAAGTACTGGTTCAAAAAAAAGGATAAGAATTCTAGAAAATAAGAGGAAAAAAATGGAATAAAAATGAGTGCATGTTTGTTTACAGCCTTGAGTTTTATTCTTATTTTGTTTTGGTAGGAAACTGTCTTATCATAGAGCAAAGGTGGGGTGGGGGAGTGGAGGGCAACTATGAGTTATGCACTGGAATTCAACCCATGGAAGGCTGAAAAATCAGGAGACTGGACAGTGGAGAGATGAATGTGGAATATGAGGAACCCCCATGGAATGGAAGATCATCTATCTTTCCCTACTGTCTCATCAACCTGGCTTAGTGAGTTGCTCTTACTTCATTTCCGAGGCAAGCTGAAGTCAAAGAAGAAAAGATGGTTAATGATCTCATTGTGCATGCATGCACATGCACAAAAAAAGACCAGTGCAGCTCCTCTAGTGCAGTCTATGCTGCTCACATGGTGTCATGGCGCCTGCGGTGCAAGGATAGGTGGTCAGAGCGAGAAAAGCTACGGTTGCAGCCTGTGCACTGGAAGGGCTTGATGCCAGTGTGCTTGCGAAAATGGCGGGTGAGCTCATCTGAACGAGCAAATTTCCAGGAGCAGCCATCCCAGGTGCATTTATAAGGCTTCTCTCCTAAAAGGGGGAATATGACAAAATGAAAGGAGTCAGAGAAGAGATGCTTGGATACTGGAAAGAGAACAGAGTATATAACCCTTTATCAAGGCTTTGGTCAAAATTTGTGGCAATCACTTTGAAGAAATGCTCTCTACCCTTATAGTAATACTAAAGAGAAGCCAACATGGCAGAAAGGAAACCACGTAGGTGCTGGTTGAAACAGACCTTTGCGTGTATTCTGGCTCTACTACATACTGGCTGTGTGACCTTAAATACGTCACTTCTCCCTGGTAGTCTGTTTTCTCATCTCTAAAGGGGGAAAAATATCTCACAGGATGTTTGAAACATCTTTTTATTTATTTATTTTTATCACAGTAAGCAATAAAACTTGGATCCAGGTCAGCCCCGGTGGCTCAGCGGTTTAGCGCCACCTTCAGCCCAGGGCCTGATCCTGGAGACCAGGGATCCAGTCCCATGTTGGGCTCCAAGCATGGAGCCTGCTTCCCCCTCCTCCTGTCTCTCTCTCTCTCTCTCTCTGTGCGCCTCTCATGAATAAATAAATAAAGTCTTAAAAAAAAACTTGAATCCAAACCCAGGCCTCTGTTACTTTTCACTATACCACATTATAGTAACCATTACTTCTCTTCTAATAGCTCCTAATCAATACTCAAAAATTAAACCATATACATAGAAAGAATGTGGTTCACTAGAATGGGCCCTCTGTTAAGGCTATAGGACTTCTTCTATGTAAGGTCAGACACTCAGGGGAATGGAATGGAATTAGAAAAAGCTCATCAAATTTGAAATAGCTCCATCCTTAGTATCTTTAGGTTGCATCTGATTTATGTATGAAATATGTATGCTCCAGATAGAAAGCTAAATGCAATAAAAGTAACATAAAAAACATTAACACAGTATGACCCCATTATGTTATATAGATCACACATCACATTTGGGATAAAGGTAATATCAATATTCTTAAGGGTAATTTATGAGAAATGATTACCAGTGAATGAATATGTGGAAAATGAGGATCAGAGAAGCAGAAAAATAACATTTCCTTTTTTTACCACCTTTCTGTATTGTTTGAATGTTTTAAAATTCATGATATTGTATCTTATAATAAAAATTTTAAAATTAAAATTTTAAAATAGATAAAAATCTCCCTACAGGGAGATTGATGGTTGGAAGTTGGTGATGAAGTAGGAGGACCCTAGGCTCACTTTGTCCAATGAATACAACTGGATAACCATCAAAACATGCTGAATAGCCTAGAAATTGACCTGAGGACTGGTAGAAAAAATGTCCTTAACTAAAGTTAGAGAAGAGACCACATTGAAGAAGGTAGAAAGTGAGAAGGGAGTTTGAGAGAGAAACGAATTGTGGCTGCTGTGGTGGAGAGGGATCCATGGCTATGGAGAAGGGCAAAAGTCTGACTAACACACAGGGGAGCACACAGGGAAAACAAATCCCCACAGCAATTGTCTTGGAAAACAAGAGGGATGGAATTTCCTGAGTTTTGCAACAAGCGGGGCTTAAAACTTGGAGTTTTAAAGGTCAGTGGACTTGGATGGCATAGAGCCTAGTGGGCACTGGGGCTGCTCCTAGAAAGAAGGCAGGCAAACAACCAATGGACATACAGCACAGAAACAATGACTAGAAGAGTGCTTAGGGCACAGACTGGGGAGGTTATTTACTCATCTCAGAGCCTATCCCAGAGTGGCAGTGTTTATAGAGAGACCCCTCTGGGAACAAAGGAACTGGCTGGTACCATTTCCTTCTCCTATCCCTCAACATAAGCACAAAGCCATCTGTGAGAACCAGCACAGTGCTTATACTCTGTATTTAACTGGCTTTTACCAAACCCCACCACCCCATGCTTTGGTGGAACCATCCCTTTCAGTCTAGCTTGCCTTAGTCCTAGCATAGTGGACCCCTTATCCCCAGAAGACTGCCTCAAAACCCTGCTCACATTGTGTCTCCCATTTTGTGAGTTTTGCAAAGACTTGGTTCCAGTAGCAGTGGTGACAGGTCTCATTTCACAATCAGTCCAGAGATAGATAGTTAAAAAGTACCACGTTCAAGCCATGGACCAAACACTCCCCACAACAGGTAAGAGAGCCTCTACAGACAACTGGCCTAAGGAATAAAATGGCCAGGACAAACAGCAGAGAACACACAGCACATAATAGAGACACTCTAGGAAGTGTGATGACCTAGGGAACATAGAACACCACAGATCAGAGCACTATACGGGACCTGTTCTTCATAGGCCATTACCTTCAAGAACAAGAGACATAGCTGACTTTCCTAATACAGAGAACAGACACAGAGACTTAGACAAAATGAGAAGACAGAGAAATTTATCCCAAATGAAAGGACAGGATAAGCCCACAGCTAGAGATTTAAGCAAAACAGATATAAGTAACATGCCTGATAAGGAATTTAAAATAACAATCATAAGGATACTCACTGTGCTTGAGGAAAGAGTGGAAGATATAAGTGAGACCCATAACACAGAGATAAGGAATAACATAGCAGAGATAAGGGCTCAATACATGAAATGAGAAACATGCTTGATGGAAAGAACTGCAGGCTGGAAGAAGCAGAGGAACAAAATAGTGACCTAGAATATAGAGTAATAGATAGTAATCAAGCTGAACAAAAGAGAGCAAAAAGGAATTATATAAAATGAGAATAGACTTAGGGAGCTCAGTGACTACATTAGACATAATAACATTCATATAATAGGAGTTCCCAGAAGAAGAGAGAGAAAAGGAACAGAAACTTTATTTGAAGAAATAACAGCTGAAAACTTCCCTAATTTGGGAAGAAAACAGCTATCCAGATCAAGGAGGCACAAAGAACTCCCATCAAAATCAATAAAGCAGTCAGATTGAACACCAATAAAAAATAAATTTATTATTTAAAAAATCAATAAAGGAGATCCACACCAAAACAAATGGTAATTATATTTGCAAAATTCAGTTATAAAGAAACATTCTTAAAGCAGCAAGACAAAAGAGGATAGTAAGTAACAAGGACAAATCCATAAGACTAGCAGAAAATTTTTCAACAGAAACTTTGCAAGTCAGAGGGCATGATATATTCAAACTGCTGATGGTGAAAATATGTAGACAGAAATGCTCTGTGGGGAACCAGCTGCAGAGCTTATCTGAGGACTGAATCCCATAGTCTTTTGCACACTGGGGATACATGAGGTCCTGAATTGACACACTGACTGTTGACCACATTATTCTCCAAATATAGCTCGTCCACTCCCCCTCCTTGAGCCGATAGCCTATTCTTTTACCATTTTTTATTGGAGTTCAATTTGCCAACATATGGCATAATACCCAGTGCTGATCCCACCAAGTGCCCCCCTCAGTGCCCATCACCCAGTCACCCCAACCCCCCACCCACTTCCCTTTCCACTACCCCTTGTTCATTTCCCAGAGTTAGGTGTCTCTCATGTTTTGTCACCCTCACTGATAGTTTTGCTCATTTTCTCTCCTTTCCCCTTTATTCCCTTTCACTATTTTTTATATTCCCCAAATGAACGAGACCATATAATGTTTGTCCTTCTCCAATTGACTTATTTCACTCAGCATAATACTCTTTTACCATTTGAAGTAAACACATTTTTCTCTGCTTCCCAAAGTTAATCATTCCTATAGCCAAACTGCTAGCTCTCTTAATAAAAACTGGAGGAGACAAAACCTTGGGGTGCAAGTCCAAGTCCTAGTCTAAATCCAAGTCTTGGTCCCCCTGTCCCCCAGACTAAAATTCAGTGAGACTCTGAGTCTTTCTTCATATTGTCGCTTCCAACTATCCTGGCTCCATGGCATCTAATGAGCAAGGCTATCATTTAGAATAGAAGGAAAGATAAAGCATTTCCCAGACAAACAAAAGCTAAAAAGTTCCTGACCACTAAACTAATTCTGCAAGAAATATTAAAGGGGATACTTTGAGTGGAAAAGAGAGACTCAGAAGGATAGCCTGAAGATAGGAAACACAAAAGCAATAACAATGAGTATTTTTTTAAAAAATGAGGCAATGAACTGACAAAATAAAAGGATATAATATATGATAAAACCTACCCAAAATGTGGGGAGCAAAGGAGTGACAAATAGGTTCAAACTTAAATGACAATCAACTTAATATAGATATGCAGAAAAGGTTATACATAAACCTAATGGTGACTATATATCAAAACCCATCTGTAAGTTGGGGGAAGATGGGAGAGGAGTAGGAGGACCCTAGGCTCACCTCATCCCATGAACACAACCAGATAACCATCAAATCATCCTAAAAACCCAGAAATAGACCTTAAGACTGTCAGAAAAACTCCACAATATATGAAGGGAGAGAGGAAGCAACATCAAAGAAGGTAGAAAGTATGGGGACATGGTTTAGGGGAGAAATGGATTCCAGGAGCTGTGGAGGGGAGGGAACCATGGTTGCAGAGCAAGTGTGAGAGAGAGAGGAGCACACTGGCGAACATGCAAGAGTGTTTCCCAAAGACGCTGTCTTGGAAAAAAGGAGAGGGGTTGCAACTCGTGAGTTCTTGCAATCAGTGGAGCTTAACGCATGAGTTTTAAAGGACATCAGGCTTGGATGGTATAGACCTGAGAAGGCACTGCACTGCTCCAGGAGAATAGGCAGATAAATAACCCAGAGAGAGATAGCATGGAAACCGTGATCTGAAGAGTGCCTGTGGCACATGGAGAGGAGATAACTCACTCTTCTTGGAGTATGTCCCTCAGAGGCAGCATTCTCAGAGACATCTCTCTGGGCAAAAGGAGTTGGCTGATGCCATTTCCCTTTTCTGCCCTGGCAGCATAAACAGAGCCTCCTGTGGGAAGCAGTGCAGTACTGACACAGGCTGCCTAACTAGCATACACCAGGTCTTATACCCCTACACTCTGGTGGGACAGCCCTTTGGAGTCATGCTTGTCTGAGAGCCAGTGCAGCAGACTCCCACCTCTAGAACACCAACACAAACCCTTGCCCACACCATGTTTCCTAACCAGAGAGCTTTGCATGGCCTCAATTCTAGTATAGGTGGTGATAGGTCTCATTTCATATGCAGATCAGAGCATACCAAGTTAAAACTTGCCAGAATCAGGCTAGGGACCAAACATTGTCCTTAGTAGACAAGAAGAACCTGTGTACACAATTGACTTAATGGATAGAGCAGCCAAAACACAACAACACAACAGCAGAACACATGCAGTGGACACCAGACACTCCTGGAAGTATCAGACCCTCGGCACTACATGACTTCCACATAGTTCAAGGAACAGGAGAAATAACTTGCTTTTCTAACACACAGAAGCAGAGATGTAGACAAAATGCAAGGACAGAGGAAATTATCCCAAATGAAGGAACAAGTTGAAGACACAGGCAGAGATCTAAGTGAAACAGATATAAGTAATATGCCTAATGGAGAATTTACAATGCCAAACAGAAGGACACACATTGAGCTTGAGAAAAAGCATACAGGAATCAGTGAGACCCTCACCACAGAGATAAAAGATGTAAAAAAAAAAAAAAGAATAAGAGATGAAATGATGCCATGAGATTAGATATAAACAAGATGCAAGGGAGAGCAGACTGAAAGCAGCAGAGGAAAAGATTATAAACCTAGAAGACAAAGTAATGGAAAGTGATTAAGCTGACCAAAAAGAGAGAAGGAAGAATTACAGAACATGGGAATAGACATAGGGAATTCAGTGACTCCATCAGATATAATAACATTTGTAATATAAGGAGTCCCAGTTGAAGTAACGAAAAAAAGGGGCACAAAATTTACTTGAAGCAATAATAGTTGAACATTCCCTAATCTGGGGAAGGAAACAGATATTCAGATTCAGGAGACACAGAGAACTCCCATCAAAATCAACAAAATCTGGCCATCAACAAGACATTTTGTACTTAAATTTGTGAAATATAGTGACAAAGAAAATAATCTTAAAAGCATTAAGAAAAAACAATCCTTAACATACAAAGGAAAACACAGGTTAACTGGAGATTTCTCAACAGAATGTGGCAAGGTAGAAGGAAATGGCATGGTATATTCAAAGTGCTGAAAGGGAAAATTCTGCAGCTAAGAATGCTCTGTCCAGCAAGTCTATCATTCATAATACAAGTAGAGAAAAATAATTTCCCACACAAATAAAAACAAAAGGATTTTGTGACCACAAAACCAGCCATGCAGGATACATAAAAGAAACTTTTGAGTTAAAAGGAGAGACCAAAAGCAACAAAGACAAGAATGGATTAGAGAAAATTTTTAGAAACAATGTAAAAGAAGTAATAAAATAGCAATAAATATATATCTATCAATAATTACTTTGAATGTCAATGTAATAAATGCTCCAATCAAAAGACATAGGATGTCAGAATGTATAAAAAGAACAAGACCCATCTATATGCTGCCTGCAAGAGACTCATTAGAGGCTGAAGGACACTTGCAGATTGAAAGTGAGGGGACAGAGAAATATTTTTCATGCAAATGAAGGTCAAAAGAAAGCCAGAATAGCAATACTTATATCAGACAAACTAGATTTAAAACAAATACTGTAACAAGACAAATAAGGGCACTATACAATCAAAAAGAGTAAATCAAACAAGAAGATAGAAAAGTGGAAATATATATAAACCCAATATGGGAGAACCCAAATATATAAAACAATTAATGACAAACAGAACCAATTGACAATAATGCAATAATAGTCTTTAACACCACTCTTATACCAATGGGCATATCAAATAAACAGAAAATCACTGAAGAACCAATAGCTTTGAATGACTCACTGGATCAGATGGACTCAACAGATATGTTCAGAACATTTCTTCCTAAAACAGTAAAACACACATTCTTTTCAAGCACACAGGGAACATTCTACAGAATAAATCACACACTAAGTCACACAACAGGCCTCAACAAATACAAAGAAACTTAAATCATATTATGGACCTTTTCCTGCCACAACTGTATGAAACTAGAAGTAAATAACAAAAAACTCTGGAAAGACCATAGGGTGTCCAGGTAGTTCATTTGGTTAAGTGTTTGCCTTCAGCTCAGCTTTTTTCCCCCTGGTGTCAGCCTCCCTGATCAGCAAAGTAAGCTTCTCCCTCTGCCCCTCCCCTGCCACTCATGCTCTTGCTCTTTCTGTCATAAATAAATAAATGGTCTTGAAAAAATCTGGAAAAATAAAAAATACAAGGTTATACAACATTGCACTAAAAAATGAATGGATCAGAGGGCGGGGCAAGATGGTGAAGGGTAGGGTCCCCAAGTCACCTGTGCCCACCAACTTACCTAGATAACTTTCAAATCATCCTGAAAAACTACGAATTCGACCTGAGATTTAAAGAGAGAACAGCTGGAATGCTACAGAGAAAAAGGTTTGCGCTTCTAACAAATTAGGAAGGCGGAAAAAAATAAAAAAGAATCAAGTGGGGGAGGCCTCCCCCCCCCCCCACCCCCCCCGCGAGGAGCCGGGCTAAGGCCGGGCAGCGAAAACTTCCTGGGACAGGAAAGCCCAGTCCCAGAGAAGCAGGAATTTTAAAAATCCGCCTCAGATTCTTCCCAGACAGAAAGGCACTTAGCAGGGAAATCGAGCAGAACTGCAGGAAGGGCAGTGGAGCCTCCAGTCTCCCAGAGTCACTAACAGAGGACGTGCACCCAGGGGAGAGCGCGCCACAGACTGCAGGCCAAGGACTGTAAAGGGCTGGAGCACACGCCCTGCAGGGCCTCGGGAGAAGCTCTGGTGTTGGCTCCAGGCGGAGGGGGCTGTGCCCTGCTGCTTTCAGAAGCCGCAGCCCCAGGAGCACGATTCCAGCAGCACAGGCTCCGGATCCCAGGGTGCAGACACAGCCCAGGATCCTACACTCCCCGCGGGACAGGGGGGAGGTGGGGAGGGCACAGGACAGCGAGGACTCCCCTGCTACCCGGTGCCCCCAAGCTGTGCAGATCAGCAACCCCCGCCCCAGAGCATCCAGGCCAGTGTGGACTGGGAAACTGTGGTAGTTACTGTGGGAGATGACTCTAGAGCTGGAGAGCTGGACGCCGCCAGTGATGTGTTCCTCCTGGTGTAACCCTATGCCTGGTATAGAGAGGGGACGCCAGGAAAATGGGCCTCAGGGGGTAAACAATTCCCGCTGAGCCCAGCACTTGGCGGGGGCAGGGCAGATCCCTGCCCCCTACACACCTAAGAATGAGCACAGCGGAACCCACCCACAGAAGACCAACCAGAAGGACAGGGGAAGAGGAATTTCTTTCTTTCTTTCTTTCTTTCTTTCTTTCTTTCTTTCTTTCTTTCTTTCTTTCTTTCTTTCTTTCTTTCTTTCTTTCTTTCTTCTTTCTTTTCTTTCTTTTTTCTTTTTGGAAGAGCAAGTTCTTGACCGAGCAACACTGGAAAGCTCTAGGGGAAGTCGAGGGATTTACAGTATATAGAAACAGAGGGTACCCCTCCTTTTCCAGTACAACTCGTTTTTGGCCACTCTGCACTGAACAAAATGACTAGAAAGAAAAACTCACCCCAAAAGAAAGAACCAGAAAAAGTACTCTCTGGCATAGAGTTACAGAATTTGGATTACAATTCGATGTCACAAACCCAATTCAGAAGCACAATTATAAAGCTACTGGGGGCTCTGGAGAAAAGCATAAAGGATTCAAGAGACTTCATGACTGCAGAATTTAGATCTAATCAGGCCAAAATAAAAATCAATTAAATGAGATGCAATCCAAACTGCAGGTCCTAATGATGAGGGTTAATGAGGTAGAAGAAAGAGTGAGTGAACATAGAAGACAAGTTGATGGCAAGGAAGGAAGCTGAGGAAAAAAGAGACAAATAATTAAAAGACCATGAGGAAAGGTTAAGGGAAATGACAGCCTCAGAAAGAAAAATCTATGTTTAATTGGGGTTCCAGAGGACGCTGAAAGGGACAGAGATTCAGAAAGCATATTTGAACAAATCATAGCTGAGAACTTCCCTAATTTGGGAAGGGAAACAGATCCAGGAGATAGAGAGGTACCCCCCTAAAATCAATAAAAGCTGTTCAACACCTGGACATTTAATAGTGACACTTGCAAATTCCAAAAATAAAGAGAAAATCCTTAAAACAGCAAGAGATAAGAGATCAAACTCTCCCTCTTTGCAGATGATATGATACTGTCCATAGAAAACCCAAAAGACTCCACCCCAAGATTGCTAGAATTCATACAGCAATTTGGCAGTGTGGCAGGATACAAAATCAATGCCCAGAAATCAGTGGCATTTCTATACACTAACAATGAGACTGAAGAAAGAGAAATTCAGGAGTCAATCCCATTGACAATTGCATCTAAAAGCATAAGATACCTAGGAATAAACCTAACCAGAGAGGTAAAGGATCTATACCCTAAAAACTACAGAATACTTCTGAAAGAACTTGAGGAAGACACAAAGAGATGGAAAAATATTCCATGCTCCTGGATTGGAATAATTAATATTGTGAAAATATCAATGCTACCCAGGGCGATTTACACATTTAATGCAATCCCTATCAAAATACCATGGAATTTCTTCAGAGAGTTGGAACAAATCATTTTAAGATTTGTGTGGAATCAGAAAAGACTCCGAATAGCCAAGGGAATATTGAAAAAGAAAATCAGAGCCAGGGGCATCACAATGCCTGATTTCAAGCTGTGCTACTAAGCTGTGACCATCAAGACAGTATAATACTGGCACAAAAGAAGACACTTAGATCAATGGGACCAAATAGAGAATCCAGAAGTGGACCCTCAACTCTATGGTCAAATAGTATTCAACAAAGCAGGAAAGACTATCCACTGGTAAAAGGACAGTCTCTTCAATAAACGGTGCTGGGAAACTTGGACAGCCATGTGCAGGAGAATGAAACTAGACCATTCTCTTACACCATACACAAAGATAAACTCAAAATGGATGAAAGATCCAAATGTAAGACAAAAATCCATCAAAATCCTAGAGGAGAACACAGGCAGCACCCTTTTTGAACTTGGCCACAGCAACTTCTTGCAAGATACATCTATGAAGGCAAGGGAAGCAATAGCAAAAATGAACTATTGAGACTTCATCAAGATAAAAAGGTTTTGCACAGCAAAAGAAACAGTCAGCAAAACTAAAAGACAACCTACAGAATGGGAGAAGATATTTGCAAATGACCTATCAGATAAAGGGCTAGTATCCAAGATCTATAAAGAACTTTTTAAACTCAACAGCAAAGAAACAAACAATCCAATCATGAAATGGGTAAAAGAATGAACAGAAATTTCACCAAAGAAGATATACACATGGCCATCAAGCACATGAGAAAATGCTCAGCAACACTTGCCATCAGGGAAATACAAATCAAAACCACAATGAGATACCACCTCACACCAGTTAGAATGGGGAAAATTAACAAGGCAGGAAACAAGAAATGTTGGAGAGGATGTGGAGAAAGGGGAACCCTCTTGCACTGTTGGTGGGAATGTGAACTGCTACAGCCACTCTGCAAAACTACGTGGAGGTTCCTCATAGTGTTAAAAATAGAACTACTCTATGACTCAGCAATTGCACTGCTGGGGATTTACCCCAAAGATACAGATGCAGTGAAACACCGGACACCTGCACCCCAATGTTTATAGTAGCAATGTGCACAATAGCCAAACTGTTGAAAGAGCCTTGGTGTCCATTGAAAGATGAATGGATAAAGAAGATGTGGTATATGTATACAATGGAAAATTACTCAGCCATTAAAAAAGACAAATACCATTTGCTTCGACGTGGATAGAACTGGAGGGCATTATGCTGTGTGAAGTAAGTCAATCCGAGAAGGACAAACATTATATGGTCTTATTCAGTTGGGGAATATAAAAAAAATAGTGAAAGGGAATAAAGGGAAAAGGAGAGAAAATGAGTGGGAAATATCAGTGAGGGTGACAGAACATGAGAGACTCCTCCCTCTGCCTGTGTCTCTGCCTCTCTCTCTTTCTCTCTCTGTGACTATCATAAATAAATAAAAATTAAAAAAAAAAAAAGAACATGAGAGACTCCTAACTCTGGGAAACGAACAAGGGGTAGTGGATGGGGAGGTGGGTGGGGGGATGGGTGACTGGGTGACGAACAAGGGGTAGTGGATGGGGAGGTGGGTGGGGGGATGGGTGACTGGGTAATGGGCACTGAGGGGGCACTTGACGGGATGAGCACTGGTGGTTATGCTATATGTTTGCAAATCAAACTCCAATAAAAATATACAAAAACAAAACAAAACAAAAGAATGTGTCAATCAGAAAATAAAAGAAGTAAAAAATATAGGGAAACAAATGGAAATGTAAACACTACACTCTAAAAATTTTGTATCCAGCCAAAATGGTACAAGAGGAAAATATACAGAAATACACGCCTACCTCAAGAAGAAAGAAATATCTCCAACAGCCTAACCTCACACCTGAAAAAGCCATAAAAAAGAACAGGAAAGCCTAAAGGCAGTAGAAGGAATAAAATAATAAAGATCAGATGATATAGAAACTAAAAAAAGAACATTAAAATGATAAAGAAAACAAAGAGATGACTTTTTGAAAATATTAATGAAATTGATAAACCCCCTAGCCAGAGTTATTAAAAAGAAAATCAAGAGGATGCACATAAATAAAATCACAAATAAGAGAGGAGAAATAACAACCAATACCACAGAAATACAAAGTATTATAATAGAATATTATAAATAAGTACATGCCAACAATCTGAAAGAAATGGATAAATTTCTAGAAACACATAAACTACAAAATGAAACCAGAAGAAATAGAAAGCTTGAGCAGCCTAATAACCAGCAAAAATTGAATCAGTAATAAAATAAACTGTATAATTAAAATATATATAATAAATTATATATATAATTTATATATCTCAGCCATAAAAACATGAAATCTTGTCATTTGCAATGAAATGGATGGAGCTAGAGAGTATTATGCTAAGCAAAATAAGTCAGAGAAAGACAAATATCATATGATTTCATTCATATGTGGAAAGAAACATTTAAGAAACAAATGAGTAAAGAGGGAGGACAAAAGAGAGAGGCAAACCAAAAAACAAACCCTCAGCTATAGAGAAAAAATTGATGGTTACCAGAGGAGAGGTGGGGTTGGATGAGTAAAAGATGTAATGGGAATTAAGAACTGCACTTGTTGTGATGAGTCTTGTGTGATGTACATTGTTGATGAATCATTGTATTGTACACCTGAAACTTAATATAACACTGAATATTAATCATACTTTAAAATAAAAATATATAAAATGATATATATATATAATATATTATATATATAAATAATTGTGATTACTAGGGGCTGGTGGGGTGTTAATAAGGGGCACAAAGTATCAGTTTTGTAGAATATATAAGTCCTGGAGATCTAATGTAAAACAATCTGACTATACTTAAAAATGTTATACTGTATACTTGAAGTTTGTTAAGAGGGTAGAACGTAGGTGTTCCCATCAGTAAAAAAGTAACTATGAAGTAAGAAATATGTTATTTAGATTGATCGTTGTGAATATTTCACAATGTGTACATATATCAAATTAACAAATTGCATATATTAAATATGTACAATTTCATTTATTTTTAAAACTTTTAATTTAAATTCCACTTAGTTAACATAGTGCAATGTTAGTTCCAGGTGTACAATATAATGATTCAGCACTTTATACAACACCTGGTGCTTATCACAAGTGCACTCCTTAATCCCCATCACCTATTTAACCCATCCACCCCCCACCTCCTGTCTGGTAACAATCAGTTTGTCCTCCATAGTTAAGAATGTGTTTCTTTGGGGCATCTGGGTGGCTCAGTTAGTTAAGCATCTGTCCTCAGCTCAGGTAGTGATCCCAGGGTCCTAGGATTGGAGCCCTACCTTGGGCTCTCTGCTCAATAGGGAGTCTGCTTCTCCCTCTCTTTCTGCCTGCCACTCCTGCTTGTGCTCTGTCAAATAAATAAAATCTTTTTTTTAAAGTGTGTTTCTTCATTTGCTTCTCTCTTATTTTCCCCTATGTTCATTTGTTTTGTTTCTTAAATTCCACATAAGTGAAATCATATGGTATTTGCCTTTCTTCGCCTTACTTTGTTTAATACCCTCTAGCTCCAACCACATCACTGCAAATAGCAAGATTTCATTCTATTTTTTTTTCTGTTTAGATGTTTATTATTTTTATATATAGAGAGAGGAATTTTCAGAGATTGAAGATGTTCTCTGAGATGTCCTCGGTACCAAGTAAAGTGGCAAGGACAGCATTTACCAAGTTACCAATTCATTTTCAATTTTCAAAGCTCAAAGGAGCCTCAATGTTATCTAGTGCAATCCTTTCATATTCTGGTTGAGGAGACTGAGGCCAAACAGGCAGAGGGACTTTCAAGGCAGCACCATTGATTGGTGAGGCCAAACAGGCAGAGGGACTTTCAAGGCAGCACCATTGATTGGAGACAGAGCCAGGTCTTGAACTCAGGTCTCCTAGGTATCTAATAAAAACTCATTAAATAGAATAAAACCATACCAATAGAATTACTTACAAAGCACTGCGCAAACTCCCTATGTAAGGTGCTCCAAAAATGCTTTGATAAGAGTTTTAAAGCAGGTTCAAAGTTGTTAACTCATTTTTCAACTTGTCCCACAGATTTCATTCTATTTTAAAGTTAAGTAATATTCCATTGTGTATATATATATCTTCTGAATCCATTCATCAGCCAGCGGACACTTGGGCTAGCTCCATAATGTGGCTATTGTTGATAATGCCTCTATAACCATCATGGTGCACATATTCATTTGAATTAGTATTTTTGTATTATTTGCTTAAATACTTAGTAGTGTGATTGCTTAACCATAGGGTAATTCTATTTTAAATTTTAAAGAACCTCCATACTGTTTCCCAGAGTGGCTGCACCAGTTTGTATTCCCACCAATGGTGCAGGAGTGCTCCCTTTTCTCCACATCCTTGCCACATCTTTAGTTTCTTGTGCTGTTGATTTTAGCCATTCTGACAGAGGTAAGATGCTATTTCATTGTAGTTTTGATTTTCACTTCTTTGATGATGAATGATTTTGAGTATGTTTTCACGTGTCTGGTTGGTCATCTATATGTCTTCTTTGGAAAAAAAAATGTCTATTCCTGACTTCTGCCCATTTTTAAATTGGATTATTCATTGTTTGCAAATATCTTCTCTCATTCTGTAGGCTGCCCTTTAGGTTTGTTGATTATTTCCGTCACTGTGTAGAAGCTTTTTATTTTGATGTAGTCCCAATAGTTTGTCTTTGCTTTTGTTTCCCTTGCCTCAGGAGACATACCAAGTTAAGAAGTTATTACGGCTGAGGTCAAAGAGTTTACTGCCTATACTCTCTTCGAGGATTTTGGTGGTTTCTTTTATCACATTTAGGTCTTTGGACAACTTTGTATTTATTTTTGTGTATGTTGGAAGCTAGTGGTCCAGTTCCATTCTTCTGTATGTGTCTGCCCAGTTTTCCCAACACCATTTGTTGAAAAGGCTATTTCCCATTGTATATCCTTTCTTTTTTTGTTGAAGGTAATTAATTGCCCATACAGTTGTGGGTTCATTTCTGGGTTTTCTATTCTGTTCTACTAATCTATGTGTCTATCTTTTGTGTGACACTGTCGTGATCACTATGGCTTTGTAGTATAACTTAAGTCTGGAATTGTGATTCCTTTAGCTTTGCTTTTCTTTTTCAAGGTTGCTTTGGCTCTTCAAGGTCTTGTGTGGTTCTACACAAATTTTAGGAATGTTTATTCTAACTCTGTGAAAAATGGTGTTGGAATTTTGATATGAATGAATTACATTAAATGTGAGATTTCTTTGGGTAGTATAGACATTTTAACAATATTTGTTCTTTCAATTCATTTTGATGGAATGTCTTTTCATTTATTTCTGCTATCTTCAATTTCTTTCATGAATGTTTATCATTTTCACAGTACAAGTCTTTCACCTCTTTGCTACGTTTATTCCTATGTATCTTATTTGTTTTGGTGCAATTGTAAATGGATTGTTTTGTTAATTTCTTTTTCTATTGCTTCATTATTGGCGTGTAGAAATGCAACAGTTTCTGTACATCATTTTTTTTATCCTGTGACTTTGCCCAATTTGTTTATCAATTCTAACAGCTTTTTTTTGTGGAGACTTATTTTCTATATAAAGTGTCATATCATCTGCAAATAGGGAAAGTTTTACTTTCTCCTTGATGATTTGGATGCCTTTTCTTTTCTTGTCTGATTCTTGTGGCTAAGATTTACAGTATTATGTTAAGTAAGAGTGGTATTAGTGAACATTCCTGTCTTCTTTCTGACAGTAGAGGAAAACCTCTCAGTTTTTCCTCATTAAGGATGATATTAGATATGGGTTTCTCATATATGGTCTTTATTATGTTGAGGTATGTTTCCTCTAACCCTACTTTGTGGGCTTTTATCACAAACGGATGTTGTACTTTGTCCAATCATTTTTCTGCACCTATTGAAATCCTATATTGTATCCTTTCTTTTATTAGTGTGGTATATCATGTTGATTGATTTGTTAATATGAAGCACCGTTTTAAGCCAGGAATAAATCCCACTTGATTGTGGTGAATGATTTTTTAATGTAATGTTGGATTCAGTTTGCTAGTATTTTATGAGAATTTTTGCATCTATGTTCATCAGGGATATTGGCCTATTTTTTTTTTTTTATTGATGACTTTATCTGGTTTTGGTAACAGGGTAATACTGGCCTTGTAAGATGAATTTGGAAGTTTTCCATCCTTTTCTAATTTTTTTGGAGTAGTTTGAGAAGAATAGGTATTAACTCTTCTTAAATGTTTTATAGATATCTCCTGTTTAGCCATCTTGTCTTGGAGTTTTGTTTGTTGGCAGTTTTTTTTTTTTATTAATGATTCAATTTCTATCCTGGTTATTGCTCTGTTCAAGTTGTCAGTTTCTTACTATTTCTGTTTTTGTAGTTTTTATGACCTTAGCAACTTATCCATTTGTTCCAGGTTGTCCAATTTCTGGGCATATTGTTTTTCATAACATTTTCTTAAAATAGTTTATATTTCTGTGGTGTTGGTCATTATTTTTCTTCTCTCATTTGTGATTTTTAAAATCTGAGTCCTTTCCCTTTTTGATGAGTCTGGCTAGAGTTTTATCAATTTCATTATTTTTTCAAAGAACCAGTTCTTTGTTTCATTGATCTGTTCTATGCATTTTAAAGTTTTTTTTATCATTTATTTCTGCTCTAATCTTTTATTTCTTTCCTTGTGCTGGCTTTGGCTTTGTTTTTCTTATCCTAGCTCCTTTAGGTGTAAGGTTGAGTTGTTTATTTTAGATTTTCTTGCTTCTTGAGATAGGCCTATATTGCTATATACTTTCCTCTTAAGGCTGCTTTTGCTGCATCTCAAAGGTTTTGGACCATTGTTTTCATTTTCATTTGTTTCTATTTATTTTAAAATTTATTCTTGGATTTTCTGGTTGATCCATTCATTGTTTAGTAGCATGTTGTTTCATCTCCATGTATTTATGTGCTCTCCATATGTTTTTCATAGGGTTGACTTCTAGTTTCATAGCATTGTCATGAGAAAAATTGCATGGTATGGTTTAAATCTTTTCATATGTATTGATGTCCTGTTTTGTGACCTAATATATGATCTATTCTGGAAAATGTTCCAAGTGAAATTGAAAAGAATGTGTATTTTGCCGTTTTAGGATGAAATCTTCTGAATATATCTGGTAAGTCCACTTGGTACAGTGTGTCATTCAAAGCCATTGTTTCTTTGTTAATTTTCTGTTTAGTTCCTCTGCCCATTGATGTAAATAGGATGTTAAAGTCCTCTACTGTTATTGTTTTATTATCAATTAGTCCTTTTATATTTGTTATTGTTTTATATATTTGTGTGCTCCCATATTGGGTGCAAAAATGTTTACAATTGTTACATCTTCTTGTTGGATTGTCATCTTTATTATATATTGCCCTTATTTGTGTCCTGTTAAAGTCTTTGTTTTAAATCTACTTTGTCTAATGTAAGTATTGACATTTTGGCTTTCCTTTGATATCCATGTGCATAAAAAATTTTCTCTGTCCCCTGAAAGTCTGCAGGTGCCTGTAGGTCTAAAATGAGTTTTGTGTAAGCAGCAAATAGATGGGTCTTTTTAAAACTCCATTCTGACATGTTATATCTTTTGATTGGAGCATTTAGTCCATTTACATTCAAAGTAATTATTGATAGGTATGTATTTAGTGCCATTTTATTACTTGTTTTGTCCTTGTTTCTGGATATTTTCTCTGATCTTCTCTTGTCTTTGTCACTTTTGACCTCTCCTTTGTACTCAGTGAGTCCCCTTTAATATTTCCTGCACATCAGGTTTAGTAGCCCCGAATTATGTTAGTTCCTATTTTTCCAGGAAATTCTTTTTTAAAAAGTTTTTTTAATTCCAGTTAGTTACCATATACATAATATTTGTTTTAGGTATAAAAAATAGTGATTCAGTGCTTCCATACAACACCAGGTGCTCATCAGAACACGTGCACTCCTTAATCCTTATCACCTGTTTAACCCATGTCCCTACCCACTTCCACTTTGGTAACGATTAGTTTGTTCTCTACAGTTAAGGGTTTGGTTTTTTTTAGGTTGCCTCTCTCTTTCTTTTTTCCCTTTTGCTCAGTTGTTTAATTTCTTAAATTCCCAATCACATGGTATTTATTTTTCTGTGCATATCTAATTTTGGTTAGCATATGCCTCTCTAGTTACATCCATGCAATTGGCAATGGCAACATTGCCATTTTTTAAAAAAGAGTTGAGGGGATCCCTGGGTGGCGCAGCGGTTTAGCGCCTGCCTTTGGCCCAGGGCGCGATCCTGGAGTCCCGGGATCGAATCCCACATCGGGCTTCCTGTGCATGGAGCCTGCTTCTCCCTCTGCCTATGTCTCTGCCTCTCTCTCTCTCTCTCTGTGTGACTAGCATAAATAAATTTAAAAAAAGAGTTGACCAATATTCATTCACATATATATGGAATATATATATTTATGGGATATATATGGAATATATATACATGGATTTATATTCTTTGTTTTCCTTCTTCTTCCTCTCAAATGTAGGGTTAGATTTTATGGCCTGGGTAAGGTATATATATGCCTGGTATCCTTCAGTTTAGAGAACTCTCCAGAGGGTTAGATTTAGGGTTAACTTTAGAGTGAGGGGTTAGGAATAGTGTTAGGGTCTAGCATTAGGGTTAAGCTGTTAGTGGTTTATATTAATGAAAGCAGATACTTGAATGACAGTTTATACACAGTCTCAATGTGTTAAAACACAAGGCCCTTCCCTTATGCTACTATGCATCCATTTACAAACACACCTATATTAATGAAAGAGGCTATGTAAACGAGAGATTATATACAGTGTAGTTTCTGTGAGGTAAGGACAGGGATCTTCCCATATGCTTCTAACATATGTTTATAAATACTTATATTTTAATGAAAGAAGTTGTTACCTGAAACATGCAAAACACACAATTTAGTTTCATTCAGATAAGAATAGGTGTATTCACCCATGCTTCTACATATACATTTTAAAACACATATAGATCAATAAAGAAGTTATTACTTAAATGATGCATAGTTTCAATGAGTTCAGCATATTCCCATATTCCTCTGTTGGTATGTGTAGAAACTTTTAATGAAAAAAGATGATACTTGAAAGACAGATTATACATAGTGTGGTTTCAGAGTGTTAAATATGTGGATATTCCTATACACTTCTACACATACATTTACAAACACCTGCATTTTATTCAAAAAAGACTATTAGTTGAAGGATGCATTACACACATGGTAGTTACAATGAGTTAAGCATAGAGCTATTCTCATATCTTTCTACACATAACTTTACATACACTTATATCTTAATGCAATTAGATGTTACTTGACAGAAGGTTTATACACAGTGTGTTTTCCATGTGTTAAACATGGAGCTATTCCAAAAAGTTTCTTTTTAAAAAAATTTAAATTGAAGTTAGTTAACATTCAGTGTAATATTAGTTTCAGGTGTACAATACAGTGACTCTATACTTACATACAACTTGGGTGTTCATCACGATAAGTGTGCTCCTTAATCCCCATCACAAGTTTAACCTATCCTCCCACCCACCTGCCCCCTGGGAACCATCAATTTTTTCTCTATAGTTAAGAGTCTGTTTCTTGCTTTGCCTCTCTCTTTTTTCCCCTTATTATTATTTCTTGTTTTTTTTTATTTAAATTCACATATGAATGAAATCATATATTTGTCTTTCTATGGCTGGATTATTTCACATTTCACAATATGCTCTAGCTCCATCCCCATCATTGCAAATGGTAAGATTTCATTTTTTTAAAGATTTTATTTATTTATTCATGAGAGACACACAGAGAGAAGCAGAGACACAGGCAGAGGGAGAAGCAGACTCCATGCAGAAAGCCTGATGTGGGACTTCAGGAACTCCAGGATCACGCCCTGAGCTGAAGGTAGACGCTTAACCGCTGAGCCACCCAGGTGTCCTGCAAGATTTCATTCTTTATTATGATTGCATATTATATATATATATATATATATATATATATATATATATATATATATATAACTTCTTCTTTATCCATTCATCAGTTGATGAACATTTGGGCTCTTTCCATAACTTGGCTATTGTTGACAATGCTGCTATAAGCATCAGGGTACATATACCACATTTGACCTGTATTTTTGTATCCTGTGGGTAAATACCTAGTACTGCAAGTGCTTGATCATAGAATATTTTTATTTTTGACTTTTTAAGGAAGCTCTATACTGTTTTGCAAAGTGGCCGCACCAGTTTGCATTCCCACTAACAGTGCAACAGGATTGCAGAACAGGATTCCCCTTTTCCTGCATCCTGGCTAACACCTGTTGTTCCCTGTGTTGTTAATTTTAGCCATCCTGACAGGTGTTAGGTGATATCTCATTGTAGTTTTTATTTGTATTTCCCTAATGATCAGTGATGTTGAGCATGTTTTCATGTTTGTTGGCCATCTGTATGTCTTCTTTGCAAAAATGTCTATTCATGTGTTCTGGCCATTTTTTAAAGCTGGATTTCTTGTGTTTTGGGTGTTGAGTTTTAGAAGTTCTTTGCAAGTGTCAGATACCAATCCTTTATCAGATATGTTATTTGCAAATATCTTCTCCCATTGCATAGGTTGCTTTTTAGTTTTATTATTTCCTTTACTGTGCAGAAGACTCATTTTTGATGAATCCTAACACTTTATTTATGATTTTGTTTCCCTTGCCTTTAAGTAAGAAGTTTTTATGGTTGATGGCAAAGTAATTACTTCCTGTGTTCTTCTTGAGGATTTTTTTTTCTTCTTGAGGATTTTGAGTCTCACATTTAGGTCTTTCATCCATTTTGAATTTATTTTTGTGTGTGTGGTGCAATAAAGTGGTTCAGTTTTATTCTTTTGCATGGTGCTATCCAATTATTGTTTGGGAAACTCTTTTTCCCTCTTATTCTGGATATAGCCTTTCTGGATAGAGTATTCTTGGTTGCAGATTTTTCCCATTCAGCACTTTAAATATATCATTCCACTCCTTTCTGGTTTGCCACACTTCTGTTGAGAAATCCCTGGTTATTCTTATGGGTTTTCCCATGTATGCTAAGAACTTCTCTTTATCTTGCTGTTTTTAAGGTTTTTTATTTATCACTATATTTTTCAAATGTATTTACAATATATCTTTGTGTTGGCCTTCTTTTGTTGATTTTGATGGGAGTTCTCTGTGCCTGCTGGATCTGAATGTCTGTTTCTTTTTCCAGATTAGGGAAGTCTTCAGCTATTGTCTTCAAATAAATTTTCTGCCCTCCTTTCTCTCTGTGCTTCTTATGGGACCCCTATAATAATTTCTATTATGTTTAACAGAGTCACTGAGTTCCACAAGTCTATTCTCATGTTGTTGCATAATTCTTCCTCTCTTTGTTCAGCTTCATTACTTTCCATTATTTTGTCTTGTAGGTCACTAATTCATTCCTCTGCTTCTTCCATCCTGCTGTTCATTGCATCAAGCATGTTTTTAATATCATTTATTGTACTCTTCATCTCTGATTGATTCTTTTTTAACTCTTTTGTCTCTGTGGTAAGTGCCTGACTGATTATTTGTACACATTTCTCAAGCCCAGTGTGTATCCTTATGATTATTCCTTTAAATCCTCCATCAGTCATTTTACTTGTATCTGTTTCACTTAGATCTCTGGATTTGGCCTTATCTTTTTCTTTCTTTTGGGATAAATTCCTCCATGTGTGAATTATATCATGCCTTTTTCTCTGTGTTAGAAAAGTCAGTTATGTCTCCTGATTCTGGAAGTAATGGTCCTATGAAGAGGCCATGTAGTGTAAGGGCCTGGTACTTCAGAGAGTGCATCTGGTGTGTCATGCATGCACACTGCTCTTGTATTTCATCTGCCTATCCTTCACGCCAGCCATCTGTAGAGATTCTCCTTGCCTGCTGTGAGTAGTGTTTGGTTCTTGCCTTGAATGTGGTGAGTTTTAGTTGTGCTTGTTCTGCTTGTAAAATGAGATCTGTCACTACCTTTATTGGAACCGAGGCCCTGCAGCACTCTCTGGTCAGAAGATGTGGTGTAGGCAGGTGTTTGTGCTGTTTTTATTGGGGAAGGACTGAGGCAAGTGTGACTGTAAAGGGCATTGCCACCAGTCTGTGGGGATGTGGATCTTTGTATATGCAAGTTAGGCAGTGTGCCCTGTGCTGCTTTCTGCAGGTGACTTTGTGTTTATGCTGAGGGGTGAGTGAAGGAAATGGTACCTACCACCTCCATTGCTCCTAGAGAGGTATATCTGTGAATGCTGCCTCTCAGGGACATTGAGAAGAGCAAATAATATCCTCACTATGTGCCCTCAGTGCTCTTGATATCACCGTTTCCATGCTGTCTGCCCTCAGGTGTTTTGCCTGCCTTTTCTCTAGAAGAGCAGTGTCCTTTGTGCTATATCTCAGCCAAGCCTTCTGGCCTTTAAAACTCTAGGCTCAAAGCCCTTTTGGATGTAAGAACTCAGGAAATTCATCCCCTCTCATTATCCAAGCCAATGGCTTTGGATAAACGTTTCCTTGTGTATTCCCCTGTGTGATGTTCTTTTAACCTTTCTATGTGACTATGGCTCTTTTCCCTCTGCAACACCAGGAATCCATTTCTCCCCAAGCCACATCTCCACACTTTATACCTTCTTTGATATGGCTTTGCCTTTCCCTTTAGTTGTGTAGTTTGTTTTGTATGTCTTCAGGTCTATTTCTGGGACATTTAGGATGATTTGATAGTTGCTTGTGTTCAAGGGGCAAGGTGAGCCTAGGGTCTTCCTGCTCCACCACCACCGTTCTCTACCTCAAATATATACAATTTTAATTCTCAACTATAATTCATCAAAGTTGGTGGGGAAAAGAATTAATCAAGACAAAAAGCCTAATGGGGGTGGCAGTGAGATTGGAACTGAGAGAACCTTAATAATAGCTAATATTTGTTGAGTGTTTCCTATATGCCAGATATTATTCTAAGCATTTCACACTATTATATCCCTAGATAAGGAAGCTCAGGCAGAAAATGGTGAAGTAACATTCTGCTAATGATGGCAGACTAGGATGTCAAATCCAGACAGTGTAGCTTTACAGTATATGTTCTTGGCCATCATGTCTACATACTCAGTTAAAAGGAAAACACCTACTTGAAGGATGAAATAACATAAATTTGGAAACAAATAACTGAGGGCATAAAAGAATGTTAAAAATCAATGATCCATTTTGAGTAAAGGTTATTGGGTGATGCCATTATTAAAAACTAGAACTTGAAAGTTATATTTAATAGAAATTTCTGTATCTGCATATCCTGCTTTGTATAATTGTAAGCTCAGTGGAGATGAACAGCTGTACTGTATGCTAGAGGTGGTACCCAAATAAACACAAACTTCATGGTTCTCTGCTGAGAGAGTGTCTACCAAATACAGGATATTATTCTCTAGGATCTGTTGCAATGAACCCTAATCTTTGGAATTCAATGAAGCAGGCATTTCTGCAGTTACTACAGTTCCAAGGAGCCTGTGGAATACCACGAATAGAGAAATGTATGCCTTGGTTGCATACCAAGGTTTGATTCCCACTTACTGTATTGATCATTGGAAAACTCTATTTCTGTAATGGACACCTCTGTCCATTAAACTCCTCAAAACATAAATCTGAATGTTATCAGTGTATCCTCAATCATCAATATACTTCCTTTTCTTCACGTCCACTTCCAATATACTAGTCAGGTTTTCATCATTTTTTGCCTGGATCCCTGTAGTCGCTTCTTAAGTGGTCTTTCTTCCCTCCACTCTTACATTTGAATGCTTCTACCACCAATCACTGTACTCAGTATTACCTAGCTATGCTGAATTTGTCAGTTATTAAAAGAAGGCAAGCTTATTTCCATATCACATCTTTTGTACTCTGCCTAGCAAAGAACACTCTTTCCTCAATCTTTGGCATACCTGGCTCCTTCTCATGTTGATTAAATTATTCAATGTATGACCCTTGTTTAAATCTTTATTTGAAAATTAAAAAACATTTATTAGGTAGTTGGGGAAATGTGATATTAATGAATATTATATTGAAGTGGTAGTGTTAAGATGGTGGAGAAGTAAGCAGACATGGGACTTTCCTTGTCCCTTGAACATAACTGTATTGAGGTCAGATAACGTGGAACACCAAGGAAATCTATCTGAGGATTTGAATAAGTATTTCCACAGTTGGACAAAGAAAACATGGCAAGTGTGTGATGTGTGTAAAGGAATTGGGGGAGAAAAGGTGCTGTGCTGTGCAGGGCAGGGAACCCTTTCCATGGGGAAAGAAAAGGGGGAGAGGGGTTGAGAGAGTGCAGCATTCAGTTCTCACAAGAAGAAAACCTCTTGGACTATAGACTGGGGAGCTAGGGAACTGTCTGGGGCAGGTTTTTTGCAAACAGTGATTGTAGATCAAACTCTGAACTTTTGAAAGTACTGGACTTTTCCCAGAGGGGAGCTGTAGCATGTGCTTCTGGAGAGAAGTTGGGCTATGCCCCAGAAGCACATCCAAAGTGGTGTAAGGATCTCAGGGGTTGCACTGGGAGAAATCATTTCCCCTTTCTGGAGTACTTTTGAAAGAGGGTGTATTGACTCTCCGAGGACAAAAGACCATGCAGGCACCAGCTAATGGCCTTTCACTGGCAAGTGTCTAAGGCACTGCAGTGGTGGATAAACAGCCGCTTCTTTTCGTGTTTCCACAGCATAGAATCCAGGCACTGCACAGGCAGGGGAATGTTTTTCTGGGGCAATGGGCACTAGTCAGAACACAGCAATCCTCTAATCCAGAGGAAGGAGCAGACCCAAGTAGATCTGGCTCCTTTAAGATCTGGAGTTTTGAATCCAAACCTGGAGCCACAGATAAAACACAGATTTGGAGTTTTGAATCCCACCCTCACAAGAGTTAAATATAGATGATGGCTCCAGGCATGCTTGATGGCCTTGGCTTTTCTGTGAGGGCTTCCTGAACAGCTTTGGGTGTGAGAACAGCTTTGGGTGTGAGATCTGTGAGATCTGAACAGCTTTTGGGTGTGAGAGATTTGGGACCAGAGAGTGGGGGCGGGGGGGGGGGTTCGCCATCTTACCCTTGTTACCAACCCAGTGTGGGACATCAGCAGCACTTGGTGGAGGTGGAAGCTGTGCACCACCCTGTGCTTTAGAAGTG
Source organism: Canis lupus familiaris (assembly GCF_011100685.1). Lineage (NCBI taxonomy): Eukaryota > Metazoa > Chordata > Mammalia > Carnivora > Canidae > Canis > Canis lupus. The sequence goes on along the minus strand of NC_049260.1, from coordinate 47,886,587 downwards.
CTTTTCTTTTACTGGGGCAGGATTGACTGATCCAGAACAATGGATTTCCCCTCAAAAGAGCAGCAAAGGCAGCACTCTGCATCCACCAACTCTACTGAACATACATTGCCTCACAGCATCCTCTCCAGTTGTGGTGGAAATAGGACCAGACTCTATTTTCTCTTTTTCTCTCCTCTTGTTTCCTTTATTCCTTTTCTCCTTTGGAATCAGGCTTATAGCTATTTGTTGTTGTTTTTTTTTTTTTACATTTCTCTCTCTCTCTCTCTCTCACTTTTTTTTTGGATCAGACTTCTTTTTTTCTTTTTCTTTTCTGTATTTTTTTTTCATTCCTTTCCTTTGGAATCAGCTTATAGGATTTTTGATTGTCTAGGCTTTTTTTTTTCGTCCCCTTTCCTTTTCCCTTTTCTCCTATTTGTGGAGCAGTCTTTTCCTTTCTTTTTTTCTCTTCTTTCTTTCTTTCTTCCCTTCTTTTTATTTTTTTTAAACAATCAAATCAAAGCACACCTAGATAAAGGCCCAAACATTCCCACAAAGTAAGCAAGGAGGAACTCTGTAGAGGACATACTAGTGGGAAAGAGCAGCCAAAACACAACAGCAGAGCGCACACAGCATACACGAGAAACACATCTTGAAGTGCCAGGACCTGGACAGTGTATGACCCCTTCTTAATATAGCATTACTCTGAGGTGCAAGAAAAATAACAAGCTTTTACATCATGCAAAAGATAGAAACTTAGCCAAGATGACAAAACAGGAATTCTATCCAAAAGAAAGGTCAAGAAAATATCCCAGCAAAGGACATGCTCAGAGCAGATATGGGCAATATATCTGAAAAGAATTTAGACTGACAGCTGTAGGATCCCTACGTAAACCTGAAAAAGGCCTAGAAGACATCAGAGAAATGCTTTCTGCAGGGATAAAGACTTAAAACTAGCCAGGATGATACAAAAAATGCTACAACTGAGATGCAAAACAGACTGAATATAATCAGCACAAGGAATGAAGAAGCAAAGGAGAGGATAGATGATATAGAAGATAAAACAGTTGAAAATAATGAAGCTGAAGAGAAGGGGGAAAGAAAAGAATTAGATCAGGAAGGTAGAATTATGGAATTCAGTGATTCCATAAAGCAAAAAAAAAAATCTGTATCATAGGAGTCCCAGAAGAAGAGCAGGAAAAGGGGGCAGAAGACTTATTTGAACAAATTATAATTGAGAACTACCCTAATCTGGGGAAAGAAATGGGCATTCATGTCCATGATGCACAGAAAACTCCCCTCAAAATCAACAAAAACAAGTCAGTACCATGACATATTAGAGTAAAACTTGCAAAACACAAAGATATAGAGAAGAGAGAATTCTAAAAGAAGTTTGGGATAAAAAGTGATTAACCTACAAGGGTAGACTTCTAAGGCTGGCAACAGACTTATCCACAGAGACCTAGCGAGCCAGAAAGCACTGTCATGATATATTCAACATGCTAACTGGGAAAAATCTGCAGCCAAGAATACTTTATCCATCAAGGCTGTCATTCAGAATAGAAAGAAAGATAAAGAGTTTCCAAGACAAACATATACTAAAGGAGTTCATGAACACTAAACCAACCCTGTGAGAAATATTAAAGGGGATCTTTTGAATGGAAAGTGAGACTAAAAGCAACAAAAACTAAAAAAGGAACAGAGATAAACTACAGAAACAGCAACTTGACAATACAAGGACACTAAACTCTTATCTTTCAGTAATTACTCTGAATATAAATAGACTAAATGCTACAATCAAAAGACATAGGGTATCAGAATGGATTAAAAAAACAAGATTCATCAATATGCTGGCTTACAAGAGAACTATTTTAGAGCCAAAGACACCTCCAGATTGAAAGTGAGGGGATGGAGAAGCATGTATCATGCTAATGGACATCAAAAGAAAGTTGGAGTAGCTATCCTTATATCAGACAAACTATATTTTATTTATTTATTTTAATAATAAATTTATTTTTTATTGGTGTTCAATTTGCCAACATATGGAATAACACCCAGTGCTCATCCCGTCAAGTGCCCCCCTCAGTGCCCGTCACCCATTCACCCCCACCCCCCGCCCTCCTCCCCTTCCACCACCCCTAGTTCGTTTCCTAGAGTTAGGAGTCTTCCATGTTCTGTCTCCCTTTCTGATATTTCCCACTTATTTTTTCTCCTTTCCCCTTTATTCCCTTTCACTATTATTTATATTCCCCAAATGAATGAGACCATATAATGACAAACTATATTTTAAACCAAAGACTGTAATAACAGATGAGGAAGGATACTATAACATAATGAAGAGGTCTACCCAACAAGAAGATCTAACAATTGTAAATATTTATGTCTCTAACTTGGGAGCAGCCAATATATAAAACAATTAATAGTAAACTTAAAGAAACTCGTTTATAATAATACAATAATAGTAGAGTACTTTAACACCTCACTCACAGCAATGGACAGATCATCTAAGCAGAAGATCAACAAGGAAACAAGGACTTTGAAAGACATACTGAACCAGATGGACATAACAGATATATCCAGAGCATTTCATCCTAAAGCAGCAGAATACACATTCTTTTTGAGTGTACATGGAGCATTCTTCAGAATAGATCACATACTGGTTCACAAATCAGGACTCGACCAATACCAAAAGACTGAGATTATAACATGCATATTTTTAGGCCACAATGCTTTAAAATTTGAACTCAATCACAAGAAAAAATTTGGAAAGACCACAAATATATGGAGGTTAAATAACATTCTACTAATGAATAAATAGGTAAACCAGGAAAATTAAAGAATTAAAAAATATATAGAAGCAAATGAAAATGAAAACATGACAGTTCAAAACCTTTGGGATGCAGCAAAGCCTATCCTAAGAGGGAAGTATATAGGAATATAGGACATTCTCAAGAAACAAGAAAAGTCTCAAATATACAACCTAATCTTACATCTAAAGGATCTGGAAAAAGAACAGCAAATTAAGCCTAAATCCAGCAGAAGAAGGGAAATAATAAAGATTAGAAGATAAATCAATGATATAGCAATAAAAAAAAAACCCCAGTAGAACAGATCAACAAAACTAGGAGCTGGTTCTTTAAAAGAATTAGAAAAACTGATAAAGCCCTAGCCAGACTTATCAAAAACAAAAGATAAAGGATCCAAATAAATAAAATCATGAGTGAAAGAGGAGAGACCACAACCAACACTGAAGAAATACAATTATAAGAGAGTATTATGAGTAAATACATGCTAACAAATTAGGCAATCTGGAAGAAATTGATAAATTCCTAGAAACATATAAATGATCAAAACTGAAACAGGAAGAAATAGAAAACCTGAGCAGACCCATAATGAACAAATAAATAGAATCAGTACTAAAAAAATTTCCCAATAAACAAGAGTCCAGCCTGGATGGTTTCCAGGGGAATGCTATCAAACATTTAAGGAAGATTTAGCACTTATTTTTCTGAAACTCTTCCAATAAATATAAATGGGAGGAAAACTTCCAAACTCTTTCTGTGAGACCAGCATTACCTTGATCCCACAACTGGACAAAGACCCCACTAAAAGAAGAATTACAGACCAATATCCCTGATGAACATGGATGCCAAAATTCTCACCAAGATACTAGCTAATCCAAGAGTACATTAAAAGGATTATTCTCCACGACCAAGTGGGATTTATTCCGTGGCTTTAGAGGTGGTTCAACAATTGAGAATCAACCATCCTGATGCACCACATTAATAAAGGAAAGGATAAGAACCACATGATCATATCAATAGATGCAGAAAAAGCATTTGAAAAAATATAGCATTCTTACTTGATAAATCCTGAACAAAGTAGTGATATAGAGAACATACCTCAACATAAAGGCCATATATGAGAGACCACTCCAATATCATCCTCAAAGGAGAAAACCTGACAACGTTTCCCTTAAGGTCGGGAATATGACAGGGATGTCTATTCTCACCACTGTTGTTCAACATAGTACTGGAAGTCATAGTCTCACCAATCAGACACAAAAAACAAATAGAAGGAAACCAAATCAGCAAAGAAGAAGTCTAACTTTAACTCTTTTCAGACAACATGATATTCTTTAGAAAACTCAAAACACTCCACCAAAAAAAAATGCTGGAACTGATACAGGAATTTAGCAAAGTCACAGGATTTAAATTTGATACACAGAAGTTGCTGCATTTCTATACATTAACAATGAGGCATCAGGAAGAGAAATCAAGGAATTGAACCCATTTACAATTGTGCCAGAAATAATGAGATATCTAGAAATAAACCTAACCAAAGAGGTAAAAAAAATCTGTGTTCTGATAACTATAGATCATTTATGAAAGAAATTGAGGAGGACACAAAGAAATGGAAAAATATTCCATGTACATGGATTGGAAAAACAAATAATGTTAAAATGTCTATATTACCCAGGGTAATCCACACATTCTATGCAATCCCTATAAAAATAACACCAGCATTTTTCACAGAGCTTGAATAAATAATTTTAAAATGTGTATGGAACCAGAAAAGACCCCAAATAGCCAAAGGAATGTTGAAAAAGAGCCAAAGCTGGAGGCATCACAGTTTTAGACTTCAAGTTGTATTACAAAGCTATAATCATCAAGACAGTAGGGTTCTGACACAAAAACAGACACATAGATCCATGGAACAGAATAGAGAACCCAGAAATGGACCCTTGACTCTATGGACAACAAAACTTCAACAAAGCAGGAAAGACTATCCAATGGAATAAAGACATTCTCTTTAACAAACGGTGTTGGGAAAATTGTACAACAACATGCAGAGGAGTGGAACTGGACTACTTCATTACAACATACTTAAAAATAAATTCAAAATGAATGAAAGACCTAATTCTGAGATAGGAATCCATCAAGACCCTAGAGGAGAACATAGGCAGCAACCTCTTTGACCTTGGCCACAGCAAGTTCTTGTTAGACACGTCTCCAGAGGTAAGGGGGGGGGGGGGAAGCAAACATGAACTATTGGGACTTCACCAGGATAAAAAGTTTTTGCACACCAAAGGAAACAATCAACACAACTAAAATGCAACCTAGGGAATAGGAGAAGATATTTTCAAACGACTTATGATATAAAGGGCTGGTATCTGAAATATATAAAGAACTTATGAAATGGAACACCCAAGAAACAAAAATCCAATCAAGAAATGGAAGAAGAGGTACGCCTGGGTGGCTCAGTGGTTGAGCATCTGCCTTTGGCTCAGGGTGTGATCCCCAAGTACTGTGATCAAGTCCCACATCGGGCTTCCTGCATGGAGCCTGCTTCTCTGTCTCTCTCTCTCTCTCTCTCTCTCTCTCTCTCTCTCTCTGTGTGTGTGTCTATCATGAATAAATAAATAAAATCTTTAAAAAAATGGAAGAAAACATGAACAGACATTTCTCCAATGAGACATATAATAGAATGGCTAATAGAAACATGAAAAGATGCTCAACACTTGGTGTTAAATGCATCTGATAAATTATTGAACACTATATCTGAAATTAATGATGTACTGTATATTGGCTTATTGAATTTTAATTAGAAATAAAGGGATCCCTGGGTGGCGCAGCGGTTTGGCGCCTGCCTTTGGCCCAGGGCGCGATCCTGGAGACCTGGGATCGAGTCCCGCATCGGGCTCCCTGCGTGGAGCCTGCTTCTCCCTTGCCTGCCTCTCTCTCTCTCTATCGTGAATAAATAAATAAAATATTAAAAAATAAAATAAAAAATAAAAAGTAAAGATGTTCAATGTCGCTGATCATCAGGGAAATACATATCAAAACTACAATAAGGTAATACCTCACACCAGCCAGAATGGCTAAAATTAACAACTCAAGAAACAACAGATGTCAATAATGATGTAGAGAAAGAGGAACCCTTTTACACTGTTGTTGGGAAAGCAAACTGATGCAGCCAGTCTGCAAAATAGTGTGGAGGTTCCTCAAAATGTTAAAAACAGATATACCCTATGACCCAGCAATTGTACTACTTGTTACTTATCAAAAACATACAAAAATAGTGATTTGAAGGGGCACATGCACCCCAATGTTCATACCAGCAATGCCCACAATAGCCAAAATATGGAAAGAGCCCAGACATCCATTGACAGATGAATGGATAAAGAAGAGGTAATATAAATATATATACAATGGAATATTACTCAGCCATCAGAAAGAACATAATCTTGCCATTTGCAACAATCTGGATTGAACTAGATTGTATTATGGTAAGCAAAATATGTAAGTTAGAGAAAGACAAATACCATATGATTTCACTCATGTGGAATTTAGGAAACAAAACAAATGAACATAAGAGAAGGGAAGGAAAAATAAATAAGGTAAAAACAGAGAGGTAAGCCATAAGAGACTTTTAACTATAGGGAACAAATCTGGGGTTACTGAAGGGGAAGTGAGTGGATGGATGGGATAATTGGGAGCAGAGCATTAAGTAGGGCACTTGATGTTATGAGTATTGGGTATTATATACAACTGATGAATCACTAAATTATACCACTGAAACTAATAATATAGTACATGTTAACTAATTTGAACCTAAAAAAGGAAAAGAAATATGATATTGATATTAAGAAAAACCAATATCAAGGAATTTTTATGTGATAGTAATCTTATACCTTTTTATAAAATTCCTTATGACTAAGATGATATGATGTCTGGAATTTGTTCCGAAATAATACAGAGAGTGGGGGAATCAGTAAGGATGTGAAGAAACAAAGTTGGCTATATACTGATATAATTATGAATGCTGGGTGAAGGATACATGATAGCCTAGTAAACTATTCTACTTTTACAAGTTGAAAATTTAAGTTTAATTACTTAATATATATTTATACATGCATACACACACACACACACACACACGTATTTGTGTGTAAGCGGAATCAGCCTGCACTCTACATGAAGGAGAAGCAAATAAAATATCAATAAGAAAAGTGTCACAGGAATGTTGTGACCGTGCAGCCTGGAAGTTGGTTACCTGTTCAGAGCTTCAGGGCACAGCATCTATGATTCTGGTTTCTTCTACACAAATCCTAACACAACAAATATAATGCAGTGCATGTTTACAAGAAAGGAAGGCCCCTTATCCATTGTGTCCAAGCCTCAATTCTGAGCTGAATGATTGGGGAAGAAGGAGTCTCCAAAGTAGAGGGTAAAAACTAATGACTGACAATCTACATCTGGCCCATACACAGGTTTCTTTGAGTCCCTGGTGCTATAATAATTTTTTAATTATATGCCAACATTCAAAATCTAGAACATTTCACATAAAATTTTGATTTTTCTTTTATTTGTATATTTATTATTGGAGTTTGATTTGCCAACATATAGTATAACACCCAGTGTTTATCCCATCAAGTGCCCCCCTCAGTGCCTGTCACAATCTTGATTTATTTTTGGTTTTCTTCAAAATTTCGGAAATTTGGTAATAATTAGTTGAATTTGAATGACAGTTCTCTTTCAGAGGGCGCAGTGCCCTTCAGTTGGCAGAATCTCCATCAGGTTCGCTTTACTTAACATTATTTTTAATATGCACATTTTCCCCTAGTGAACAAAGGTGTGTTACAGGTTGGTGGATTATGTTTAGCTCCAAAATCCTGCTTTAATTTCACTTAATTTAAATTGCCTTTGTGCTTTTCCATACTCGGTAAAACCTGTGGGGCTCTGGTAACAAGGGAAGGAGTGATGTCTTAGTCTTAGTATATGTCTTAGATGCTTAATCTTAGTATAAGTGTTATAACTTCCTGATTAGAAAGACCCATGAGTGTTAAATGGGGATAATTCCTATTCGAAAGACACAAGACTTAGTGTTTTCCTAGGCTGGTTTTTTAAAAAGCTACACTTGAGTAGGAACAAGACATAAGGGTAATCCATTAACGAAGCTTGTGTCCATGAGTATAAATGAATCAGTCTTTGTTTCAAGATTTTCCTCTCTTCCTATCTCTCACAGTCTCTCTCTCTTTCTCTCTCTCTCTGAGTGTGTGTGTGTGTGTGTGTGTGTGTGTGTGTGTTGGTGATGAGGTGGAAGTATGCAGACCTGTATGGATTCTGCGGTGGGCTTTCAGGTGGGAGCTTTTGGTGTACACTTTGCTGCATCCTGCAAAATCACATTGGTGAATCCGTCTTCTCTTCAACTCAAGAGACTCTTCTCCCTGCATTTGGGTCATTGCTGATGGTCTGAGCAAAGAAAGAGAGGACCAAAAAATGATTTTACCATGGAAGCTAAATAAATGGACTTGAATACAGCGGATCACTTCATATATGCATTTAATTTATGCCAATTTAAGAGTAGGCCTTCAAGAAAAGAAATAATTGAAATAGTTCAAGCAATTCCCTCAAGTAGGCCATTCTCAGTAAGTGCAGGTTCCAGGAGGTGGTAATGCTTCCTTGGGTGATTTCTGTTCCCAGTGTGAGCATTTCACTCTAACAAGACTCATTTTTGTGTTTATATAAATGTATTTTTTCATATTACATGGTTCTTAAAATGCATGACAACTATCTAATTAGTCTTAACATTGGAAGATAAGGGTGCTATAAACTTACAGAGAGAAACAATATGCAACTGTACTTTATGGGAAATTTATAGATTTTTCAAGAGCAAAATTGGTGGTCTAGACAATTGGTATATAACTCTGCTATAACATGCATGTCCATGCACATGTGTTCATTCAAACTCATGCCTTTGCCAGGAAGGCAATTTACCTATATTTTGTTATCCTTAAATGTTTACTATTGTATCTGAGACTTTGTTCCACTTTTACCAGACACACACACACACACACACACACACACACACATATACAGACAGATCCGAAGTAAAGACAAAAGTACTCACTCTTGCTGCAGTCCCTGAATACCCTGTAAAGCCGAAGATCCACTCTCAATTGTACTCTCCTCACTGTCACTTGGGATATCCAGTGAAGACATGGAGGTGGGGTCAACTTTCACTAAAAGCAAAGAAAAAGAGCAGTGTGGGCTACAAATATATGTACCTCTGCAATCATTCTCAGGATTCCCAGTTTGGCACACAATAAGAAGTAGCAGCAAGATAGAGAAATAGATAAAAAGCAAAGATGAAAGAAGTACATTTGTATGGAAGGAAGAAAAGAACATTTACAATTTTTAACATAGCTAAAATTCCTTTGAGAGAAAGATAATAAGGAGCATTCTTATGCTCCTGGAATGAGCTCACTGGAAAGAGCTTCTCTAGGATAATGAATTAAATAGGATAGGGTTTGGGTATGATTTAACTATCTCCAACCCCTAAAACAAGGGTCTCCCAAAAAGTCAGACTCAATGTGTATTTGTTGAGCTGAACTTTCTGAATAGTTTGCTGGCTGTCTGAAGATTAATGCCTAGGTTCACCTCAGAGATGGAAACATCTCCTTTGGCTTTTGTGTCCCTAAATGGAAATGAGCCAATGAGATGAAATGCATACCTAGTAGCTAGTAGGTACTTGATACATGTTGACATCCTTCCCTTCAACCTATTTTGGGAGAAGCCCTCAAATATTTATTATCAACCACTGATGTTTCAGATCCCTAACAAAACTCAGTTTTTGAGTTTGACCCAATGGGCACCAGTCTTCTAGATCTAGTTAAAGCTTAAAATTTTCTATATAGAAGAAACTTAAAGGTAGCAATAAGGCAGGGGGTGGTGTGGAATATTTGGCTAGTACATTTGCCTCCATACACTGATTGTGTATCACTCACTAAAAAGTTTTAAGCATACATCTCAATATGTATGTGTGTCTCTGTATGTGTGCACGTATGCTACAAATGTACTAGCATACTAAAATTTTGTGTACATTATGAAAAACAAAAGGAACATGCAAAGGGTGAGAGAACAGGAATAGAAATGTTGACACTTTCTTCTTGTGCTATTGTTTTGTATACATTCCTTACTCCCTCACCTCCCAACCGAGGTGTAAACATACCATTTTAGAGACTATTGGGCTAAAATGGTTTTAGTTTAAAATTACATTGAAATGTTTAAAATTTATTTTGTTTATTTAGAGTGCTCTAGTTGACTGATGGATATTATGATAGCAATTCAAAGCCCTATCAAATCATTGCTTGATGCTATCACTACCTTGATATCAGCAAATTCTCAGGGAATTTTATTTTCCCATTTCCTTTTTTGTTTGTCTCTCTCTTCCCATATGACAACTGATACCGAAATTTTAATTAACCCTTTCAGGGGAATCTCAAAAACAAGACTGCTATAAACACACTTATTACCACAATTAACCACTAGCAGATTGGTATTTTTATTCAGAAAAACACTACAGAGTCTCAGTTTTTCAGTCTCCTACATTTGGTGATGGAATGATTACAATGTATTGAATTTCAAAGACAGACAACTATTAAAATTATTTTTCTATACTGAGCTAAGATCTGATTTTTAGTCATTTCCACCCATATATCTCCTTTTTGGTCTTTTTAATTCATGCTAAATATTTATGAGCTCCTTGTTTGACATGTGTTTGAAATGTCTCACTATCCTGATTTTCTCTTCTGATTATACTCCAACTTCCCAATGTCCTTCCTAAGGCACAACATCCAAAACTGATTGCAATTCTATAGCTTTGGTGAAGCTAAATATTTTGAACCACTTCAGAGGCCATATGATTTTCTTTGATCATTTTCAATTACAAACTAAAATAGATACATCTCCATGATAGGAAGTGGGTGGCTGGGAGATAGTGGTGAAAAGGGGACTTAATTTATTCTTTTCTGAATTTTGAACTTATTTCTAAGATTAAATAATAAGGAAGATTACAGCATTTGAACTCTCTCCTGTACAGATTTTCAAGTTTGTTCATCAAATTATTTGTTGCAAGACAACTATTAACTACCACTGTGTTAAGTTCTCTGAAGATGCACAAAGGGAAAAAAAGATAGTTTTGTCCTTGAGGAATTTACAATTTAGTTGGGAAGAATGCCCATACACTTGTAACACAGGCAAATAAAAAAGTAAAATGCAAAGTTATAGATGCGAAGTTGAAGGGAGCACAGGGAAGATGGCAATATTTCAAAGAACACTATTTTACCTGTAGGGAAGAGAAAAGATATGGTACTGGGAGAGGGAGTTGCTAAGGCTGGCTACATATGTAGAACTAGAAATATTCTCAAGTTTTCCACAAAAGCATTCCTAATGACATAGACAAACACATTTTCCTAGAAAGTCCTAGGGTGTGTACCTTAATAAGCTTAAAACTATTTTTGGAATTTGTGTTTTATCTTAAAAGTCTATTCAAATTGTACATTTTCCCTAATAAAATCATATTTTTAAAATATAAAATATTTTAAATTACTTATTATCAAACAACATACAGGTTCCAGGAAGATACATAGTATTTCACTCGAAAATATGTACACCCTAATTTGAGAAGCATGTACTAAACAAAAGAGCATCACTGTACATTCTTAAGCACTGAAGAGACATGATAAAAACATTATTTATAAATAGTTACTCTTGAAGCTGTGTGCAAGAATAGAGGGAGTGAAAAGAGATAGGAGATAGGATAATCCTAAAAGAGAATAAATGGAGGAAGGTAATATCCAGGAAAGAGGCAAACTGATGCTTACCTGATCCAGCATTTTTGCCATCTGCTCCAATGAGTGGGATTGTAATGGCTGCAGGGCCCCCATCTGCAGGCAAAGTAGTAAACACCATGGGCAGTGACTGTATCACTACTGGGATGGTCTTCAGGCCACCCGATTTATTTGGCAGCCTGACTGAGGGGATAGTATGGATCACATGTAAGATATGCTGGCCACCAGTGCTCTGAGAGGAGGCCAGGATAGAGCCTGGAGTCAAAACAGTAGGGGTATTTGCTGATATGCTTGTGTCAGATGTTGAAGTGGACACTACAAGTGTCTGGAGAGCAGGCTGTGGCTTGGGGGGATGTACTGGAGCTTGCAGCATGCTGGCAGGCTGGAGAGGAGCCTTGGGCTTGTGAAAAGAGAGGTCAACTGGTTCCACCTGGGGCAGATTGAAATCATTAGCCAGAAGTTCTTCTGGGGGCTCAATCTTGATGTCAGCAATGAGTGCTGGGTTCTCCATAGGACTGGCATCCGGGAATGGTGGAGATGTCATCTTCTCTCTTTTTGCTGACTTTGGAGGATTTCTGATATGAATAGAGCCAGTGACCTTAAATAAGTAAATAAATGAAAGGTGGAAAATAATCAATACCCTGAAGAAGAGACATGTGAACAATGAAAGCAAGAAATCTGTATTTTCTTCTTATGAACAGAATATATAGGGAGTTGAGAGAAATGAGGCAGGAGTATGAGGAAAAAAGAAGGGAAACTTTACTTAACACTAGTACCAGGCACTGTATCAGGCAATTGATACAAATTATTTCATTTAATCTTTATAATAATCCTGCAAGATTACTTAAAGTCAATATTTTCTTAATATAAATGTATTATGCTAAGCTCTGTGAGGGCAAATGTAAGTGTCTACTCATGAAGTGCATACTAACATACTAATTATAATGATAGAATAATGTGAATAGCTTAAAAGTCATGCCATAATAAGTGATGAAGCAGACATGTAAGTAAGGCATTTTAGAAAAAGAAAAGGGAATAATTCATTCTGTCTAAACAAGAGAGAGGGTTTCAGTGAGGAAGAGCTATTATATATGGATCTTAGAGAGTTGATGGGAATTCTCAGGCAGAGAAGGGATAAGAGATATTCCTGTCTGCAGAGATATAACAACAGACAATATGCTTAGAGAATACTGATACAGTATTATCAGTTGTACTATATGCAAAGCCGAAATATCCAACTTTTAAATTAAAAAGTATGAATTAAATGATCAATTTAGAGGTAATATATGTTTTTAAAAACCCACAAAACACAAAACCCATTGTTCGCATATCATACATCTGCAGTGCTTCTTATCACTAGCCTGAGACTTGGGGACTGAGGCTAACCACTGCAAAGAAGTTCATGCTACCTGCTGCGAAATGACTAATAAACCATCCTTTTTATGTCTGAAAAAAAAACCTCACAAAACTGCAACCTAATTAAAAATTTCGTAAAAAATCCATTAATATAAAGGTCTATGATACTGTGAACTGTGTATGTCATTGCCAAACAACACACTGGACCCTGAAAATGGTCTTACAAATAGTGGTGTTACTTTAGCCAGTTGACAAAACAAGATCTCATTCTCTATCATGATTAGATTTGAGTTAGAAGAGTTTTAAATTATGAGAAATGAGAATTTAGTTTTGAATTATAAGAAATTAGTTTTGAATTATGAGAAATGTTTAGTAATGCACCTCTGACACAGAATAAAACTATCCTTTACTTTTGCATATTTGGAATATGATAGAAAGTTGAGTTTGAAGAAAGGCTATGTGATAAAATATAATTGTTTCAAAGAGGGGAATGACATGTGCAGAGCTATTTTGGAGAATTAACTAGCTCCTCAATGAAAGCGGAATAAGACTGCATTCAAAGGGACCATAAAGAAAGAGGGAAGATAATGGTGACACATTTATGAGATCATTGGGAAAATTTGGCTAGATATTGGATGATGTTAAATAATTATTGTTAATGTTTGTAGATTTGATATAGATTGTTGGAAGATGGCGGTGGAGTAGGAAGACCCTAGGCTCTCCTTGTACCATGGATACAACTAGATAATTATCAAATCATTCTAAATACACAAGGAATTGACCTGAAGATTATCAGAACAAATTCCACAACTAAAGGTAGAGAAGAGGCCACATCAAAGAAAGTAGGAAGGGTGGAGATGTGGTTTGGGAGAGAAACAGATTGTGGTTGCTGAAGTGGGGAGGGAGCAACAGTCATGGAGGAGGGTGAGAGACAGACAAAGTCACAGGGAGTGCACAGATAGCAATTGTCTTAGAAAGTGAGAGGAACTGAATTTTGTGACTTCTGTCAGCCAATGGAACTTAAAGTCTGTGGTTTTAAAGGTCAGTGGGCTTGGCTGGGATAGAGTCTGGATGGCATTGTACTGCTCTTGGGAAGAAGGCAGGAAAATAACTCATGGAAATAGAGCATGGAAACAGTGACTGTTTTTTCTTCTCATGCACAGAATATATAGGGAGTTGAGAGAAGTAAGGGAAGAGTATGAAGAAAAGAGGGAAACTTTACTGAACACTAGGAAGGATATTTGCTCATTTTGAAGTACATCCCACAAAGGCAGTGTTCATGGAAGAGACCCTCTGGTAACAAAGGGAACTGGCTGGAGCCATTTCCCACACCTACTCTTCAGCATAAGCACAGGGCAACCTACAAGAACAAGCCCAGCACAAATGCTCACTGCTTAACTAGTCTAAACCAAGGCCCCATGCTCCAGAAAATGTCCCCTCTCAGTCTTTCCTGCTTCAGTCCCAGCACTGTAGGCCCCCTTCCCTAGAAGACAGGCACAAATTCTTGCTCATACCCTGTCCCCCAACTCAGGAGATTTGCAGAGCCTAGGATCCAGGCATGGTGATGACAACTCTCATTTCACAAGCAGACCAGAGTACACTTAGTTAAAATGCCACATTCATCCCAGAGGCCAAATATTTTCCCACAACAGGCAAAGAGAGCCTCTGAAACTATTGGCCTGAAGGATAAAGCAGCCGAGATAAAACAGCAATGCACATGCAAAACACATCAGAGACACTTCAAGATGTGCCAGGCCTTGGGGAACAGAAGACTACACAGTATGGCACTACAAGTGACTGTCTGAAAGTAGGCAACACAAAAGCAATAAAAATGAATACTTCTGTAAAAAAGAAGTCAAGGAACTCACAAAAGAATGGATGCAAAATGTGACAAAATTTACCTCAAAGATGGTGAAACGAGTAAAGAATGAGTTCAAATTTAAATAACCAACAGCTTCATACAAACTGCTATATGCAGAAATGGTTATATACAAACTTAATGGTACCCATACACTGAAGAAACTAATAAATATGCAAAGAGCAGAGAGAAAGAAATCCAAATACACCACTAAAGAAATCCAGCAAAACATGGAAGAGAGAAAAGAAAGGATCAGAGAAAACCTTCAGAAATAACCACATAATAAATAATAAAATGACAACGAACACATATCTATTAATGATTGTTTTGAATATAAATGGATTAAATGCCCCAGTAAAAAAAATAAGGTGACAGAATGGATAAATAAACAAGACCCATTTATATGCTGCCTACCAGCATAGACTCAATTTAGATTTAAAGACAACTGCATATTGAAAGTGAGGGGACTAAGGAATATCTATCATGCAAATGGATGTCAAAAGAAAGCTGTAGTAGCAATATTTATGTTGGATAAACTAGATATTAAAACAAACACTTGAACAAAAGACAAAAAAGGACACTACATAATAATAAAGAGGAAAATCCAACAAGAACATAAAACAATTGTAAATATTAATGCACCCAATATGAGAGCACCCATATACATAAAAAAATTAATAACAAACATAAGGGAGCTAATTGATAATAATACAATAATGGTAGGGGACTTTAACACCCCTTTTATAGCAATCGACAGATCATCTGAACAGAAGATCAACAAGAAACAATGGTTTTGAATGACAAACTGGAATAGAAGGACTTAACAGATATATTCAGAACATGCCATTCTAAAACAGTAGAATAGACATTATTTTCAAGTGCACAAGGAACATTATCCAGAATAGGTCACAAAACAAACCTCAAGAAATCCAAGAATATCAAAGAAATACCATGCAATCATTTCTGATCACAATGCTATGAAACTACAAGAAAAACTATGGAAAGAGCATAAATATATGGAGATCAAGTAACATACCACTAAACAATGAATGGGTCAACCAGGAAATAAAAGAAGAAATAAAATGTATATAAAAATGAAAACACAGGGGGAGGAGCAAGATGGCGGAAGAGTAGGGTCCCCAAATCACCTGTCTCCACCAAACTACCTAGAAAACCTTCAAATTATCCTGAAAATCTATGAATTCGGCCTGAGATTTAAAGAGAGACCAGCTGGAATGCAACAGTGAGAAGAGTTCGCGCTTCTATCAAGGTAGGAAGACGGGGAAAAAGAAATAAAGAAACAAAGGCCTCCAACGGGGAGGGGCCCCGCGAGGAGCCGGGCTGAGGCCGGGGCGAGTGTCCCCAGGACAGGAGAGCCCCGTCCCGGAGGAGCAGGAGCTGCACCAACCTTCCCGGGCGGAAAGGGGCTCTCGGGGAGTTGGAGCAGGACCCAGGAGGGCAGGGATGCCCTCGGGCTCCCGGGGACAGTAACAGAGCAACTGCGCGCCCAGGAGAGTGCGCCGAGCTCCCTAAGGGCTGCAGCGCGCACGGCGGGACCGGAGCAGCTCGGAGGGGCTCGGGGGCGGCTCCGTGGAGGGGGCTGCGCGGCCCCGGGAGCAGCTCGGAGGGGCTCGGGCAGAGGAAGAGGCTCCGTGCGGAGGGGGCTGCGCGGTTCCAGGAGCAGCTCGGAGGGGCTCGGGCGGCGGCTCCGCGGAGGGGGCTGCGCGGCCCGGGAGCGCGAATCCACCAGCGCAGGCTCCGGAGCACAGGGCGCCGGGACACAGCCCAGGATCCCGCCTCCTCCGGGACAGGCAGAGACCGGGAGGGCCCAGGACAGCAAGGACGCTCCTGCCCCGAGCTGAGCAGATCAGCGGCCCCGCCCCGGAGCCTCCAGGCCCTGCAGACGGAGAGCTCCGGAGCTGAATCCAGGTTTCCAGAGCTGCCCCGCCACTGGGGCTGTTCCTCCTGCGGCCTCACGGGGTAAACAACCCCCACTGAGCCCTGCACCAGGCAGGGGCACAGCAGCTCCCCCAACTGCTAACACCTGAAAATCAGCACAACAGGCCCCTCCCCCAGAAGATCAGCTAGACTGACAACTTCCAGGAGAAGCCAAGGGACTTAAAGAACACAGAATCAGAAGATACTCCCCTGTGGTTCTTTTTTTTTTTTTTTTTTTTTTTGTTTTTGTTTTTGTTTTGTTTTGCTTTTTGATTTGTTTCCTTCCCCCACCCCCTTTTTTTCTCCTTTCTTTTTCTTTCTCTTTTTCTTCTTTTTTTTTCTCGTTTTTTTTTTCTTTTCTTCCCTTTTTTTTCTCTTTCTCTTTTCTTTCCTTCTTTCTCTCCTCTCTTTTTCTCTTTTTCCCAATACAATTTGCTTTTGGCCACTCTGCACTGAGCAAAATGACTAGAAGGAAAACCTCACCTCAAAAGAAAGAATCAGAAACAGTCCTCTCTCCCACAGAGTTACAAAATCTGGATTACAATTCAATGTCAGAAAGCCAATTCAGAAGCACTATTATACAGCTACTGGTGGCTCTAGAAAAAAGTATAAAGGACTCAAGAGACTTCATGACTGCAGAATTTAGAGCTAATCAGGCAGAAATTAAAAATCAATTGAATGAGATGCAATCCAAACTAGAAGTCCTAACGACGAGGGTTAACGAGGTGGAAGAACGAGTGAGTGACCTAGAAGACAAGTTGATAGCAAAGAGGGAAACTGAGGAAAAAAGAGACAAACAATTAAAAGACCATGAAGATAGATTAAGGGAAATAAACGACAGCCTGAGGAAGAAAAACCTACGTTTAATTGGGGTTCCCGAGGGCGCCGAAAGGGACAGAGGGCCAGAATATGTATTTGAACAAATTCTAGCTGAAAACTTTCCTAATCTGGGAAGGGAAACAGGCATTCAGATCCAGGAAATAGAGAGATCCCCCCCTAAAATCAATAAAAACCGTTCAACACCTCGACATTTAATTGTGAAGCTTGCAAATTCCAAAGATAAGGAGAAGATCCTTAAAGCAGCAAGAGACAAGAAATCCCTGACTTTTATGGGGAGGAGTATTAGGGTAACAGCAGACCTCTCCACAGAGACCTGGCAGGCCAGAAAGGGCTGGCAGGATATATTCAGGGTCCTAAATGAGAAGAACATGCAACCAAGAATACTTTATCCAGCAAGGCTCTCATTCAAAATGGAAGGAGAGATAAAGAGCTTCCAAGACAGGCAGCAACTAAAAGAATATGTGACCTCCAAACCAGCTCTGCAAGAAATTTTAAGGGGGACTCTTAAAATTCCCCTTTAAGAAGAAGTTCAGTGGAACAGTCCACAAAAACAAAGACTGAATAGATATCATGATGACACTAAACTCATATCTCTCAATAGTAACTCTGAATGTGAACGGGCTTAATGACCCCATCAAAAGGCGCAGGGTTTCAGACTGGATAAAAAAGCAGGACCCATCTATTTGCTGTCTACAAGAGACTCATTTTAGACAGAAGGACACCTACAGCCTGAAAATAAAAGGTTGGAGAACCATTTACCATTCGAATGGTCCTCAAAAGAAAGCAGGGGTAGCCATCCTTATATCAGATAAACTAAAATTTACCCCAAAGACTGTAGTGAGAGATGAAGAGGGACACTATATCATACTTAAAGGATCTATTCAACAAGAGGACTTAACAATCCTCAATATATATGCTCCGAATGTGGGAGCTGCCAAATATATAAATCAATTATTAACCAAAGTGAAGAAATACTTAGATAATAATACACTTATACTTGGTGACTTCAATCTAGCTCTTTCTATACTCGATAGGTCTTCTAAGCAAAACATCTCCAAAGAAACGAGAGCTTTAAATGATACACTGGACCAGATGGATTTCACAGATATCTACAGAACTTTACATCCAAACTCAACCGAATACACATTCTTCTCAAGCGCACATGGAACTTTCTCCAGAATAGACCACATATTGGGTCACAAATCGGGTCTGAACCGATACCAAAAGATTGGGATTGTCCCCTGCATATTCTCGGACCATAATGCCTTGAAATTAGAACTAAATCACAACAAGAAGTTTGGAAGGACCTCAAACACATGGAGGTTAAGGACCATCCTGCTAAAAGATAAAAGGGTCAACCAGGAAATTAAGGAAGAATTAAAAAGATTCATGGAAACTAATGAGAATGAAGATACAACCGTTCAAAATCTTTGGGATGCAGCAAAAGCAGTCCTAAGGGGGAAATACATGGCAATACAAGCATCCATTCAAAAACTGGAAAGAACTAAAATACAAAAGCTAACCTTACACATAAAGGAGCTAGAGAAAAAACAGCAAATAGATCCTACACCCAAGAGAAGAAGGGAGTTAATAAAGATTCGAGCAGAACTCAACGAAATCGAGACCAGAAGAACTGTGGAACAGATCAACAGAACCAGGAGTTGGTTCTTTGAAAGAATTAATAAGATAGATAAACCATTAGCCAGCCTTATTAAAAAGAAGAGAGAGAAGACTCAAATTAATAAAATCATGAATGAGAAAGGAGAGATCACTACCAACACCAAGGAAATACAAACGATTTTAAAAACATATTATGAACAGCTATACGCCAATAAATTAAGCAATCTAGAAGAAATGGACGCATTCCTGGAAAGCCACAAACTACCAAAACTGGAACAGGAAGAAATAGAAAACCTGAACAGGCCAATAACCAGGGAGGAAATTGAAGCAGTCATCAAAAACCTCCCAAGACACAAGAGTCCAGGGCCAGATGGCTTCCCAGGAGAATTTTATCAAACGTTTAAAGAAGAAATCATACCTATTCTCCTAAAGCTGTTTGGAAAGATAGAAAGAGATGGAGTACTTCCAAATTCGTTCTATGAAGCCAGCATCACCTTAATTCCAAAGCCAGACAAAGACCCCGCCAAAAAGGAGAATTACAGACCAATATCCCTGATGAACATGGATGCAAAAATTCTCAACAAGATACTGGCCAATAGGATCCAACAGTACATTAAGAAAATTATTCACCATGACCAAGTAGGATTTATCCCTGGGACACAAGGCTGGTTCAACACCCGTAAAACAATCAATGTGATTCATCATATCAGCAAGAGAAAAACCAAGAACCATATGATCCTCTCATTGGATGCAGAGAAAGCATTTGACAAAATACAGCATCCATTCTTGATCAAAACTCTTCAGAGTGTAGGGATAGAGGGAACATTCCTCGACATCTTAAAAGCCATCTACGAAAAGCCCACAGCAAATATCATTCTCAATGGGGAAGCACTGGGAGCCTTTCCCCTAAGATCAGGAACAAGACAGGGATGTCCACTCTCACCACTGCTAGTCAACATAGTACTGGAAGTCCTAGCCTCAGCAATCAGACAACAAAAAGACATTAAAGGCATTCAAATTGGCAAAGAAGAAGTCAAACTCTCCCTCTTCGCCGATGACATGATACTCTACATAGAAAACCCAAAAGTCTCCACCCCAAGATTGCTAGAACTCATACAGCAATTTGGTAGCGTGGCAGGATACAAAATCAATGCCCAGAAATCAGTGGCGTTTCTATACACTAACAATGAGACTGAAGAAAGAGAAATTAAGGAGTCAATCCCATTTACAATTGCACCCAAAAGCATAAGATACCTAGGAATAAACCTCACCAAAGATGTAAAGGATCTATACCCTCAAAACTATAGAACACTTCTGAAAGAAATTGAGGAAGACACAAAGAGATGGAAAAATATTCCATGCTCATGGATTGGCAGAATTAATATTGTGAAAATGTCAATGTTACCCAGGGCAATATACACGTTTAATGCAATCCCTATCAAAATACCATGGACTTTCTTCAGAGAGTTAGAACAAATTATTTTAAGATTTGTGTGGAATCAGAAAAGACCCCGAATAGCCAGGGGAATTTTAAAAAAGAAAACCATATCTGGGGGCATCACAATGCCAGATTTCAAGTTGTACTACAAAGCTGTGGTCATCAAGACAGTGTGGTACTGGCACAAAAACAGACACATAGATCAGTGGAACAGAATAGAGAATCCAGAAGTGGACCCTGAACTTTATGGGCAACTAATATTCGATAAAGGAGGAAAGACTATCCATTGGAAGAAAGACAGTCTCTTCAATAAATGGTGCTGGGAAAATTGGACATCCACATGCAGAAGAATGAAACTAGACCACTCTCTTTCACCATACACAAAGATAAACTCAAAATGGATGAAAGATCTAAATGTGAGACAAGATTCCATCAAAATCCTAGAGAAGAACACAGGCAACACCCTTTTTGAACTCGGCCATAGTAACTTCTTGCAAGATACATCCACGAAGGCAAAAGAAACAAAAGCAAAAATGAACTATTGGGACTTCATCAAGATAAGAAGCTTTTGCACAGCAAAGGATACAGTCAACAAAACTCAAAGACAACCTACAGAATGGGAGAATATATTTGCAAATGACATATCAGATAAAGGGCTAGTTTCCAAGATCTATAAAGAACTTATTAAACTCAACACCAAAGAAACAAACAATCCAATCATGAAATGGGCAAAAGACATGAACAGAAATCTCACAGAGGAAGACATAGACATGGCCAACATGCATATGAGAAAATGCTCTGCATCACTTGCCATCAGGGAAATACAAATGAAAACTACAATGAGATACCACCTCACACCAGTGAGAATGGGGAAAATTAACAAGGCAGGAAACAACAAATGTTGGAGAGGATGCGGAGAAAAGGGAACCCTCTTACACTGTTGGTGGGAATGTGAACTGGTGCAGCCACTCTGGAAAACTGTGTGGAGGTTCCTCAAAGAGTTAAAAATATACCTGCCCTACGACCCAGCAATTGCACTTTTGGGGATTTACCCCAAAGATACAAATGCAATGAAACGCCGGGACACATGCACCCCGATGTTTCTAGCAGCAATGGCCACGATAGCCAAACTGTGGAAGGAGCCTCGGTGTCCAACGAAAGATGAATGGATAAAGAAGATGTGGTTTATGTATACAATGGAATATTACTCAGCTATTAGAAATGACAAATACCCACCATTTGCTTCAACGTGGATGGAACTGGAGGGTATTATGCTGAGTGAAGTAAGTCAGTCAGAGAAGGACAAACATTATATGTTCTCATTCATTTGGGGAATATAAATAATAGTGAAAGGGAAAATAAGGGAAGGGAGAAGAAATGTGTGGGAAATATCAGAAAGGGAGACAGAACATAAAGACTGCTAACTCTGGGAAACGAACTAGGGGTGGTAGAAGGGGAGGAGGGCGGGGGGTGGGAGTGAATGGGTGACGGGCACTGGGTGTTATTCTGTATGTTAGTAAATTGAACACCAATAAAAAAATAAATTAAAAAAAAAATGAAAACACAATTGTCCAAACTCTTTGGGATGCAGCAAATCACTTCTACGAGGGAAATTTATAGCAATATAGGCCTACCTCAAAAAACAAGAAAATTCTCAAGTCAATACCTAACCTTACACGTTAAAAATCTAGAAGAAAGAAAACAAACAAAGCCTGAAACCAGAACAAATAAGGAAATAGTAAAGATTAGAGCAGAAATGAATGACATAGAAAACAAACAGAACAGGTCAATGAAACCAGGTGATTATTTGAAAATAATCAATATAATTGAACCTCTAGCCAGACATATCAAGAAAAAAGAGAAAAGTCAAATAAAATCACAAATGATAGAGGAGAAATAATGAACAACACCACATAAATACAAATCATTATAAGAGAATATTATGAAAAACTATGTACCAACAAATTGGAAAAACTGGAAGAAATGGATAAATTCCTAGAAACATAAAAATGACCAAGACTGAAAGAGGAAGAAACAGAAAATTTGAATGGAGCAATATCCAGCAAAGAAGTTGAATTGATATTCAAAAAACTCCCAACAAACAAAAGTCCAGGAACAGAGGGCTCACAGAGGAATTCCTCCAAACATTTAAAGAGTTAATAAGAAAGATACTAGGGGAAGAGTTAAGATGCCAGAGTAGTAGGAGGACCCTATGCTTGCCTGGTCCCTTGAACACAGCTAGATAAACATCAAATCCTTTTGAACACTCAGGAAAATCATCTCAGGACTGAGAACAAGTTGCACAACTAGAGGGAGAAAAGAGGCTACATCATGGAAGGTAGGAGATACAGAGATATGATTTGAAGGAGAAAATATTTGCCAGTGCTGCAGAGGGGATGGAACCTTGATCAGAAAGAGAGAGAGAGAGAGAAAGAGAGAGAGCGAAAAGAGCACAGGGCACTGTACAAGAAAAACACTTCCCCAAAACCACTTATAGGGAAAAGAAGAGGGGATGATTATTACAAGATTTTTAAGCAGTGGAGCTCAAACTAAAGTTTTAAAAGTCTGCAACATCAGGTGGAGCCTGGCAGGTGTAGAGGTGCTTCTGTGGAGAAGGAAGGCAGAGGCCTAGGAACAGACAGCATGGTCTGAGGATCCTCTGCATCGTACTGGGAGAGACAGTTCCCATGCTTGGAATGCATTTGGTAGAGGTGGCTCTGCTTCTCCAGGGACAAAAAAGCCTATGGGTGCCACTGAGATGCTCCATTCATTAACATAGGAGCAGAGATACCTGCTGAGGGCAGCTAACCTGGATTCCAGCTTTTTGCTGCACTTGACCATAAACTCCAAGCCCCTGTGGTTCTTGTGATTGCCCTTATGGGACAAAGCAGCACTAGCCATAGTGTGGTGAAACCATTCCCTAGAGGACCAGGATGGGTCCCTGCTGTACCAGGTCCCTAAAATTTGGAGTTTTAACACCCAGCCAATGTTCCTGAAATAAAACACAGAAGCACTGGATGGCCAGGAGGGCAGACAGATCAGACACAGACAGGGTAGAGGCAGGGAACTGAAGGGGCCCTGGGACACACAAGTGCAGATTGTTTGCTCTTCAGTGAGGGATTCCTGAATAGGTAGGCATGAACTCCCATGTCTGGGGACAAGAGAGCTGGCTGATGTGGTTTTCCCCCTGCCCATTAACACTGACAGACTTAAGTGTGCATTATAGCATCTAGCATCTACAATGGAGATTTGAGCTACTTAGACCAAGTCCTGTCCTCTTTCCCAGCTTCCTTCAGTTGCTGCTGAACTAGGACAAGTATGCCTGAGATCCAGAATAACAGTCCCTCCTGCAGAATACCACCACAAACCTCCTACACGCACCAAGTCTACTGACCATAGAGTGCTGCAAAGCTTTACCTCTCAGGGAAATGGGATCTAGATTCTTTTAACAATTAAAGCAGAGCACACCTCGTTAGAACTCACTACACACTGGACAAGGTCAAAACACTCTCCACTGCAGGTAAGGAGAAACTCTGCCGAGGACTGACCTGAGGGAAAGAATAGCCAAAACAAAACAGCAGAGCACATTCAGTGTACACCAGAAACACTCCTTAAAGTGCCAGGCCCTAGACAGTATAGGACTTTTCTTAGTATATCCATTACTCTCAATAGCAGGAAACATAACAGGGTTTCACAACACACAGAAGACAGAGACCTAGACAAGATGCCAAGATGGAGGAATTCACCCCAAAAGAAAACAAGATTAGTTCTGGCCACTGATCTAATACAAACAGATATAATTAATATGCCTGAACCAGAATTTAAAGCAATAATTAGAAAGATACTAGCTGGACTTGAGAAGAGCATAGAAACACCAGGGAGTTCCTTATCACAGAGACAAAAGACTAAAAACTAGTCAGGCCAAAATAAAAAATGCTATAGCTGAGATCCAAAATGAACTGTATGTAATGATCACGAGGATGGAAGAAGCAGAGAAAGGAAGAAGTGATAAAGAGGATAAAATTATGGAAACAAATGAAACCAAAAAGAAGAGGGAGGAAAATATTGGATCACAGAAGTAGATGAATGGTACTCAGTGCCTCCATTAAACATAACATTCCTAACAGAGGAATGTCAGACGGAGAGGGAAAATGGAGCAGAAAGTTTCTTTGAACAAATTGTAGCTGAAAACGTCCCTAATCTGGGAAGGAAGCAGGTATCCAAATCCAGCAGACAAAGAGAATTCCCATTAAAATCAATGAAAACAGGTGAATAGAAAGACATATGGTAGTAAAATTTGCAAACTACAGATATAAGGAGCATTTTTGAGGGCACGTAATGTGATGAGCACTGAGTGTTATACACAACTGATGAATTACTGAAAACTACATCTGAAACTAATGATGTATTATATGTTAGCTAATTGAATTTATATTTAAAAAATACAGAGATAAGGAAAAAATCCTGAAAGCAACAACTGAAAAAAGAACCCTAAACTACAAAGGAAGAAAAATCAGATTCACAGCAGATCTATCCACAGAAACTTGGCCAGCCAAAAGACAGTGGAATGATATAGTTAACCTGTGAATGGGAAAAATCTTTAGCAAGCAATATTTTATCCAGCAAGGATGTCATTTAGAATAGAAGGAGAGGTAAAGAGTTTCCAAGACAAATAAAAACTAAAGGGATTTGTGAACACTAAATAAGCCCTGCAAGAAATATTAGAGGAGACTCTTTGAGTGAGAAACAAAGACCAAGAGCAACACAGAATAGAACCAAAGAGCAATACAAACTAAACCAAAGAAAATTTCCAGAAGCAACGACATTATATAACATAAAATGGCAATGAATTCATATATATTAATAATTACTCTGGATATAAATGGGTTCATTGCTTCAATCAAAAGGCATAGGGTATCAAAATGGATTTTTTTTACTGCGACTTTATTATTTTTTTATTGGAGTTCAATTAGCCAACATATAGCATAACACCCAGTGCTCATCCCATCAAGTGCCCCCATCACCCAGTACCGCCAGCCTCCGACCACCACGTTTCCATCACCCCTTGTTCATTTCCCAGAGTTAGGAGTCTTTCATGTTCTGTCTCCCTCTCTGATATTTCCCACTCATTTTCTCTACTTTCCCCTTTATTCCCTTTCACTATTTTTTACATTCCTCAAATGAATGAGACCATATAATGTTTGGCCTTCTCCGATTGACTTATTTCACTCAGCATGATACCCTCCAAGTCCATCCACATCCAGGCAAAAATGGGTATTTGTCGTTTGTAATGGCTGAATAATATTCCATTGTATACATAGACCACATCTTCTTTATCCATTCATCTTTTGATGGACACCGAGGCTCCTTCCACAGTTTCGCTACTGTGGGCATTGCTGCTATAAACATCGGGGTGCAGGTGTCCCGGCGTTTCACTGCATCTGTATCTTAGGGGTAAATCCCCAGCAGTGCAATTGCTGGGTTGTAGGGCAGATATATTTTTAACTCTTTGAGGAACCTCCACACAGTTTTCCAGAGTGGCTGCACCAGTTCACATTCTCACCAACAGTGCAAGAGGGTTCCCCTTTCTCTACATCCTCTCCAACATTTGTTGTTTCCTGCTTTGTTAATTTTCCCCATTCTCACTGGTGTGAGGTGGTATCACATTGTGGTTTTGATTGGTATTTCCCTGATGGCAAGTGATGTGGAGCATTTTCTCATGTGCTTGATGGCCACGTCTATGTCTTCCTCAGTGAAATTTCTGTTCCTGTCTTTTGCCCATTTCATGATTGGATTGTTTGTTTCTTTGCTGTTGAGTTGAATAAGTTCTTTATAGATCTTGGATACTAGCTCTTTATCTGATACGTCATTTGCTAATATCTTCTCCCATTCTGTGGGTTGTCTTTTAGTTTTGTTGACTGTATCTTTTCTGTGCAAAAGCTTCTTATCTTGATGAAGTCCCAATAGTTCATTTTTGCTTTTGTTTCTCTTGCCGTCATGGATGTATCCTGCAAGAAGTAACTGTGGCCAAGTTCAAAGATGGTGTTGCCTGTGTTCTCCTCTAGGATTTTGATGGAATGTTGTCTCACATTTAGATATTTCATCCATTTTGAGTTTATCTTTGTGTATGGTGAAAGAGAGTGGTCTACTTTCATTCTTCTGCATGTGGATGTCCAATTTTCCCAGCACCATTTATTGAAGAGACTGTCTTTCTTCCAATGGATAGTCTTTCCTCCTTTGTCGAATATTAGTTGATGATAAAGTTGAGGGTCCACTTCTGGGATCTTTATTCTGTTCCAATTATCTATGTGTCTGTTTTTGTGCCAGTACCACACTGTCTTGATGACCACAGCTTTGTAGTAGAACCTGAAATCTGGCATTGTGATGCCCCCAGCTATGCTTTTCTTTTTTAAAACTCCCCTGGCTATTTGGGGTCTTTTCTGATTCCACACAAATCTTAACATGATTTATTCCAACTCTCTGAAGAAAGTCCATGGTATTTTGATAGGGATTGCATTAAACATGTAAATTGCCCTGGGTAGCATTGACATTTTCACAATATTAATTCTTGCAATCCATGAGCATGGGATATTTTTCCATCTCTTTGTGTCTTCCTAAATTTCTTTCAGAAGTGTTCTGTAGTTTTTAGGGTATAGATCCTTTACCTCTTTGGTTAGGTTTATTCCTAGGTATCTCATGCTTTTGGGTACAATTGTCAATGGGATTGACTCCTTAATTTCTCTTTCTTCAGTCTCATTGTTAGTGTATAGAAATGCCACTGATTTCTGGGCATTGATTTTGTATCCTGCCACACTGCCAAATTGCTGTATGAGTTCTTGCAATCTTGCGGTGGAGGCTTTTGGGTTTTCTATGTAGAGTATCACATCATCGGCGAAGAGGGAGAGTTTGACTTCTTCTTTGCCAATTTGAATGCCTTTAATGTCTTTTTGTTGTCTGATTTCTGAGGCTAGGACTTCCAGTACTATGTTGAATATCAGTGGTGAGAGTGGACATCCCTGTCTTGTTCCTGATCTTAGGGGAAAGGCTTCTAGTGCTTCCCTATTGAGAATGATATTTGCTGTGGGCTTTTCGTAGATGGCTGTTAAGATGCTGAGCAATGTTGCCTCTATCCCTACACTCTGAAGAGTTTTGATCAGGAATGGATGCTGTCTTTTGTCAAATGCTTTCTCTGCATCTAATGAGAGGATCCTATGGTTCTTGGTTTTT
This sequence comes from Canis lupus familiaris, assembly GCF_011100685.1. Taxonomy (NCBI): domain Eukaryota; kingdom Metazoa; phylum Chordata; class Mammalia; order Carnivora; family Canidae; genus Canis; species Canis lupus. Next base: position 47,858,699 of record NC_049260.1, on the reverse strand, counting down.
CTCTTGCTGATATGATGAATCACATTGATTGTTTTATGAGGGTTGAACCAGTCTTGCATCCCGGGGATAAATCCTACTTGGTCATGGTGAATAATTTTCTTAATGTACTGTTGGATCCTATTGGCCAGTATCTTGTTGAGGATTTTTGCATCGATGTTCATCAGGGATATTGGTCTGTAATTCTCCTTTTTGGTGGGGTCTTTGTCTGGTTTTGGAATTAAGGTGATGCTGGCCTCATAGAACGAATTTGGAAGTACTCCATCTCTTTCTATCTTTCCAAACAGCTTTAGGAGAATAGGTATGGTTTCTTCTTTAAACATTTGATAGAATTCCCCTGGGAAGCCATCTGGCCCTGGACTTTTGTGTCTTGAGGGGTTTTTAATGACTGCTTCAATTTCCTCCCTTGTTATTGGCCTGTTCAGGTTTTCTATTTCTTCCTGTTCCAATTTTGTTAACTTGTGGTTTTTCAGAAATGCATCCATTTTTTCTAGATTGCCTAATTTATTGGCGTATAGCTGCTCATAATTAGTTTTTAAGATCATTTGTACTTCCTTGGTATTGGTGGTGATCTCTCCTTTCTCATTCATGATTTTATTAATTTCAGTCTTCTCTCTCTTTTTTTAAAATAAGGCTGGCTAATGGTTTATCTATCTTATTAATTCTTTCAAAGAACCAACTCCTGGTTTTGTTGATCTGTTCCACAGTTCTTCTGGTCTCTATTTCATTGGGTTCTTTTCAAATCTTTATTACTCTCTTCTTCTGCTGGGTGTAGGATCTATTTGCTGTTTTTCTCCAGCTCCTTTAGGTGAAAGGTTAAGCTTCTGTATTGAGTTCTTTCCAGTTTTTGGATGGATGCTTGTATTGCGATGTATTTCCCCCTCAGGACTTCTTTGGCTGTATCTCAAAGATTTTGAATGGTTGTATCTTCATTCTCATTAGTTTCCATGAATCTTTTAAATTATTTTCTAATTTCCTGGTTCACCCTTTCATCTTTTAACAGGATGGTCCTTAACCTCCGTGTGTTTGAAATCCTTCCAAACTTCTTCTTGTGATTTAGTTCTAATTTCAAAGCATTATTGTCTGAAAATATGCAGGGGACACTCCCAATCTTTTGGTGTCAGTTAAGACCTGATTTGTGACCCAGTATGTGGTCTATTCTGGAGAAAGTTCCATGTGCACTTGAGAAGAATGTTTATTCAGTTGCATTCGGTTGTACAGTTCTGTAGATATCTGTGGAATCCATCTGGTCCAGTGTATCATTTAAAGCTCTTGTTTCATTGGAGATGTTTTGCTTAGAAGACCTGTCGATTGTAGAAAGTGCTACATTGAAGTCATCAAGTATAAGCGTATTATTTTCTATGTCTTAACTTTAGTTATTGATTGATTGATATACTTGGCAGCTCCCACATTTGGGGCATACATATTCATGATTGTTAGGTCCTCTTGTTGGATATGGTGTCCCTCTTCTTCTCTCACTACAATCTTTGGGATCAACTTTAATTTATCTGATATAAGGATGGCTACCCCTGCTTTCTTTTGAGGACCATTTGAATGGTAAATATTTCTCCAACCTTTTACTTTGAGGGAGTAGGAGTAGGTGTCCTTATGTCTAAAATTAGTCTCTTGCAGACAGCAAATAGATGGGTTTTGCTTTTTTATCCAGTCAGAAACCCTGCACCTTTTGATGGGGTCATTAAGCACGTTCACCTTCAGAGTTACTATTAAAAGATATGAATTTAGTGTCATCATGATACCTACTCAGTCCCTCTTTTTGTGGATTGTTCCCTTGGACTTCTTTCTGTTGCAGAATCCCCCTTAGTATTTCTTGCAGAGCTGGCTTGGTGGTCACATATTCATTCAGTTTCTGCCTATCTTGGAAGCTCTTTATCTCCTCCTCTATTCTGAATGAGAGCCTTGATGGATAAAGTATCTTGGCTGCAGGTTATTCTCATTTAGGACTATGAATATATCCTTCCAGCCCTTTCTGGCCTTCCAGGTCTGTGGAGAGTTCTGCTATTAATCTAATATTTCTCCCCATGAAAGTTAGAGATTTCTTGTCTTTTGCTGCTTTAAGGAATTTATCTTTATCTTTGGAATTTGCAATTTTCTCTTTTAAATGTCGAGGTGTTGAGCAGTTTTTATTGATTTTTTGGGGGCGAATCTATCTCCTGGATCTGAATGCCTGTTTCCCTTCCCAAGTTAGGAAAGTTCTCAGCTGTGATTTGTCCAAATACATATTCAGTCCTCTGTCCCTTTTGGCACCCTTGGGAACCCCAATTAAACATAGATTTTTCCTTCTGACGCTTTCATTTATTTCCTTTAACCTATCCTCATGATCTTTTGTTTTTCTCTTTTTTCCTCAGTTTCCCTCCTTACCATCAACCTGTCTTCTATGTCACTCACTTGTTCTTCTACCTCGTTAACCCTCGTCGTTAGGACCTCCAGTTTGGATCGAATCTCATTTATTCGATTTTTAATTTCTGCCTGATTAGATCTAAATTCTGCAGTCATGACATCTCTTGAATCCTTTATGCTTTTTTCTAGAGCCACCAGTAGCTTTATAATTGTGCTTCTGATTTGGCTTTCTGACATTGAATTGTAATCCAGATTTTGTAACTCTGTGGGATAGAGGACTGTTTCTGATTCTTTCTTTTTAGGTGAATTTTTCCTTCTAGTCATTTTGCTCAGTGCAGAGTGGCCAAAAACAAGTTGTAATTGATAGAAGCACAAACTCTTCTCACTGTAGCATTCCAGCTGTTCTCTCTTTAAATCTCAGACTAAATTCGTAGGTTTTCAGGATGATTTGAAAGTTATCTAGGTAATTTGGTGGGGACATGTGCTCAAAATGGATTTAAAAAGAAAACCCCAAGATCTATCTATATGCTGCCTAAAAAAGACTCATTTTAGACATAAAGACGCATTAAGATGGAAAATTAGAGCATGGAGAACCATCTATCATGTTAATTGATGTCGAAAGAAGCCTGGAGTAGAAGAATCACCTGCGTTACTCAGTTTGTTGAGTGTCTGACTTGTGATTTCAGCTCAGATCATGATCTCATTGTTCGTGAGATTGAGCTCTGTATCATTCTATGGGCTAGGTGGGGAATCTGCTTTGAGAATTCTCTCCCTCTGCCCTTCTCCTCACTTATGCACACATGAGTGCACACTCTCTCTAAAATGAATTGTGGGCAGCCCAGGTGGCTCAGCAGTTTAGCGCCACCTTCAGCTCAGGGCCTGATCCTGGAGACCCAGGATTGAGTCCCATGTCAGGCTCCTTGCATAGAGCCTGCTTCTCCCTCTGTCTGTGTCTCTGCCTCTCTCTCTCTCTCTCTGTGTGTGTGTGTGTGTCTCAGGAATAAATAAATAAAATCTTTGAAAAAAATAAAAGTTTTTTAAAAAGATATTTTTAAATAAAAAAAGTTGATATAGCCATACTTATATCAGACAAATTAGATTTTAAACCAAAAACTGTAAATAGAGATGATGAGGTAAAAAAGGACATTATATAATAATAAAGGAGTCTGTCCGATAGGTTATTTAACAGTTGCAAATACTCATGCATCCAGCTTGAACCACCCAAACATATAAATGAATAATAACAAACATAGATAATCTTATTGATAACAATACAATAAGAGTAGGAGTCTTTAACACCTCATTTATAGCAATGGAAAGATCATCTAAGCAAGAAATCAATAGGAACCAATGGCTTTGAACAACACACTGGACTAGATAAACATAACAGATATATTCAGAACATTTTATCCTATAGCAGCAGAATACATATTCTTATTATTTTTATTTTTTTAAACATTTATTTACTTATTTATTTATTCATAGACACACACACACACACACACACAGACGCAGAGACACAGGTAGAGGGAGAAGCAGGGTCCATGCATGTAGCCCAACATGGGACTCAATCCCAGGTCCCCAGGATCATGCCCTGGACCAAAGTCAGCACTAAACCGCTGAGCCACCCAGGCTGCCCTTATTTATTTTTTTTAAAGTAGGCTCCATGCCTAGCATGGAACTTCAACTGTGCTTGAACTCATGACCCTGAGATTAAGACCTGAGCTGAGATCAAGAGCCAGATGTTTAATTGACTGAGCCACTCAGGCCCCTCACACATTCTTTTCAAGTGCACATGGAAAATTATCCAAAATAGATCACATACTGGGTCATAAATCAGGCCTCAAGAACTACTAAATGATTCTGATCATACCATGCATATTGTCAGGTGACAACACTATGAAATTTGAAGGCAACCACAAGAAAAACTTGGAAAGACCACAAATACATGTAGGTGAAAGAACATCTGACTAAGGAATGAATGGGTTAACCAGAAAAGTAAAGAATACATTAAAGTATATGAAGAGAGAGGAGTTATGATGGCAGAGGAGTAGGGAACACTAAGTTTATCTGGTTTCTGGAATTCAGCTAGATATCAAACCATTCTAAACACCTACAAAATCAATCAGAGATCTGAGAAAAGAAATGCTGCAATTCCACAAATAGAAAAGTGACCACATTTTGGAACTTAGGAGGTGCAGAGCCTTGAATCCAGGACGATATATCAGAGGAAATGGTAGTGGGGCAGGAGCTGACTTAAGGAGGCTACTGTAAATTATTATGAGCAGTAGAGCACAAAATCTGAACTTTTATAAGCCTGGTACAGTGCGGGGCACATCCCTGGCCTTAAAGTGCTTAGGTGGTGAAGTAGAGCAGAATCCCAGGTGGGATAGCATGGTCTCAAGATCCTTGGGGTCACAAGAAGAATGGGGGTGCCTGTGTATAGCAGAGTTTCCAGGCATCAGAGTGGAAAAGCCAGCTGAAAACAGTGAGTCTATGCTCTGGCTTTTTGCTTGGTGATGCCATATATTGTGAACCATTACATAGTCACACCGCTAGTCTCCTGGCAGGGGCCCAGCAGAAGGCCGAAGCATGGTGAGAGCTCTCCCTCCTCTGGGAGGAACAGTGCAGGTCTATATACCCCAGGTGTCCATAAAATTTGGAGACTTAAAATTCAACTGTATGCCTGAGATGAAAATGCCTGGTCAATGTTGGGTGAACACAGAGTTTGGACAGAAACCAACAAGACTGAAGTAATTGAATGCTTTTCTGCATGAGCTTACTGAAGAGTGGGAGGTAAGAGTGGGAGGAATTTTCAGCTCTGGAGCTAGAAAGTAGGGCATGGCTATTTTCATTCCCTCCATTAATGCTGAAAGTATTGAAGGGGGGGGAGCTAAACAGCACCACAGTGGAATCCAGAGCCACTTACACTGAGCTCTGCCCCCTGGCAAGGAAGTTGGATTTCCATCAGGGCAACAACACCTGAGAATCAGCAGAATAGGCCCCTCCCCTGGAAGGCCAGCAGGAACAACTGGATAGCACCAAGTTTACCAATCATAGCAAACTGCAAAAATTCAGTTCTTGGAAAACAGTATATAACATTTGTAGTGTTTTTATTTTAATTCTTTAATCTTTCATTTTTATATTTTTGCAGCTATGTTCTTATTTTTTTCAATTCTTTTAAAATTTTTATTTTATATATATGTTATTTATATATTATTTTTGGTTTATGTTCATTGTATTTTATTTTATTTTCATATATATATGAGTTTTTTTTCCTATTTTGGGATCTAATTTCTTATAAGAAGGAAACCAAAATACAATGAGGATCTATTTCTTATTTTTCCTGTTTTATTTCTGGTATGATTTTTTTCATATTTATTTTGTTTTTGTTTTATTCTAGTTTGTTTTGTTAATTATTTTCTGTTGCTGTTGATATTGTTGTCTTTTCTCTATCTTCTTTTCTACACATAATAACGAGATGGAGAAATTCATCACAAAAGAGAGAACAGGAGGTAGTACTGCCAGGGATTTAATCAATATGGATATAAGTAAGAGGTCTGAACTAGTATTTAAAAAAAGGACTATAAAGATACTAGCTGGGATTGCAAAAAGCATAGAAGACAGTAGAGGAATCACTTACTGTAGAAAATAATAACTAAATGTAATCAGGCCAAAATTTAAAATGCTATTGCTGAGATGCAGTCATAAATGGAGGTTCTAACAGAATAAATGAGGTAAAAGAGAGTGATATAGAAGACAAAATGATGGAAAATAAAGGTGGACAGGTTACAGAAAGACAAACACTGGATTACAAAGGGAAACTTCGAGAAGTTAGGGATTTCATACAGTGAAATAATATCTAGATAACAGGGGTCCCAGAAGATAAAGAAGGGGCAGAAGTTTTATTTGAATTTATTACAGCTGAGAATTTCCCTATATAGGAAAGGAAATAGGCATTCAAGTCCAGGAGGCACAGAGAAACCCCTCCTCAAATTCAATAAACATAGGTTGACACCTCAACATATAATAATGAAGCTTGTATATTTCAGTGATAAAGAGAAAATCATGGAAGCAGATTGGAACAAGAGTTTCTAAACCTAAATGGGTAGAAACATAATGATGGCAGAAGATCTGTCCACATACACTTGGCAGGCTAGAAAGCACTGGCATGATATATTCAATGTGGTAAATGGGAAGAATATGCAAACTATCCAGCAAAGCTGTCATTCCGAATAGAAGGAAAGATAAAGAGTTTCCAGAACAAACAAAAACTAAAGGAATTAATCAACACTAAAAGAACCCCACAAGAAATATTAAAGGGCATCCTTTGAGCAGAGAGAGATCCCCAAAGAACCAAAGACCAGAAAGGAAGAGAGACAATCTGAAGAAACAGCAACTTTATGGGTAGGTAATACAATGGCACTAAATTCATAACTTTCAATAATTACCCTGAATGTAAATATACTCAATGCTCCAAACAAAAGACATAGAATATCAGAATAGATTAAAAAATATCAGAATGGTATTAAAACATTATCAGAATGGATTAAAACACAAGATCCATCAACATGATATCTACAAGAGAGACCAATTATAGAACCAACAAAACCTCCATATTGAAAGTGAGGTGGTAGAGAACAATTTATCATGTTAATGGACAAGAAATAAAGCTGGAGTAGCTATCCTTACATCAGACAAACAGGATTTTAAACCAAAGACTAATAAGAGATGATAAAAGGCACTATAACATAATAAAAAATATCTATCCAACAAGAAGATCTAACAATTGAAAATGTTTATGCTCATAATTTGGGAGCAGCAAAATATATAAAGCAATAACAAACCTAAAGATACTCATTATAATAATAAAATAATACTAGGGGACTTTAACACCCCACTCACAGTAATGTACAGATCATCTAAGCAGAAGATCAACAAGGAAACAAGGGCCTTGAATGACATACTGGACCAGATGGACTTAATAGATATATTCAGAGCATTTAATCATAAAGCAAGAGAATACACATTCTTTTCCAGAGCACGTGGAACAGTCTTCAAAATAGATCACATACTGTGTCACAAATCAGGTCTCAACCAGCACAAAAAGATTGGTCATGCATATTTTCAGAACACAATGTTTTAAAACTTGAACTCAATCACAAGAAAAAAATTTGGAAACACCACAAATACATGGAAGTTAAAACACATCCGATTAAACAATGAATGGGTCAACCAGGAAATTAAGGAATTGAAAAAATACATGGAAGCAAATGAAAATGGAAACATGTTATTTCAGAAACTTTGGGATGGAGCAATGGCAGTCCTAAGAGAGAAGTATACAGTAATATAGGCTTTTCTCAAAAAACACTCACAAGTATACTCCTTAATCCCCATCACCTATTTAACCCAACCTCCCCTCTGGTTACCATCAGTTTCCTCTCTATAATTAAGAGTCTGTTTCTTGGCTTGCCTCTTTATTTTTCCCTTATGATCATTTCTTTGTGTTTTTTTTTCTTAAATTTCACATATGAGTGTAATCATATGGTATTTGTCTTTCTCTGACTGACTTATTTCGCTTAGTGTACTTTCAAGCTCTATCCATGCCATTGCAAATGTCAAGATTTCATTATTTTTATGCCTGAATAATATTTCATTGTATATATGTATACTACTTCTTCTTTATTCTTGGTCAATGGACACTTTGGGGGAAAGAAAGAATATCTGCATGTAAAAATGCTGAGTAGATGTATACTAATTTTTATTTTGAAACGGTTTTTCTTAAGATGCAATTTACTGTCATAAATTCATACATTTAAATATAAAATAAATAAAATAGCTCTTATTTAGAAATTGAAAGCAGGAAAGCAAGGCTAGAAATAAAATGAAAGAAGAAAATACCCCAGACAGTACAACAGGTGGAAAACAGAGGAAAGTATTTTTATGGTAGTAAAATAAAGCTTAGTCCCCTAAGCAGAAAGAGGAAAGCTGCTCTTGTACGCAGATCCTTCTAGTTTGTTCTAGGTTTAAACTAATCATTTTCATGTGTGGGCACACAAATACACACACACACACACACACACACACAGTCATAGTTTAAGTCAATAAGTCAGTTAGCTTTCTGAAACCCCAATTCTTCTCCAATGAGGAATCACGTGTTTACGTATTAGAGGATGGAGAAGTAGTTGGAGTTGAGAATTATTAAAAGTAGAGCTAACCTAAACCTAGAGGGATTTCAAATTTTACATCACCACCATATCAATAGCATCCAGAAATATAGTACCATGAGACAAAAGAATTCATCAATTTGTACAAACTAATGAAATAGGCAAGCCTAAAGGCTTAGGAGAAAATATCAAGCATGGCAGCAGCTGCATTCAGGTAAAATAATGTTAGACATGTATATATGTATTTTGTATGTATGTATGTGCATATATTGATTAGTACCTAGCATGATAATATGGAAAAATTATTACCTAGCACAAAACTATGAAACATATAAAATATAATATGGTGAAACACTTTTTCTTTCTCAAAGCATCTAAGGTTGTTTTGGGGTGTTGCATTACTATATATTAGAAATACATGTATAACACACTGTAGTGGGCTGAATGGTGTTCCCCCAAAATATATGTCCACATCCTAATCCCCAGAACCCATGAATATTACTTTATTTGGAAATAGTCTTTGTAGATATAATTAAGGATCTTGAGGAGATTATCCTGGATTATTTGGGTGGGCCCTAAATTCAATGACAACTGTCCTTAAACAGGTACACAGAGCAGAGACACACAGAGAGACACAGAGGAGAAAGTTATGTGAAGATGAAGATAGACACTGGAGTGCTGAGTCTACAAGCCAAGGAACACCTGCATTCACCAGGAGGTGGAAGTGGCAAGAAACATATTCTCTCTTAGGACCTTGGAAGGGATCATGGCAATGATACAAATTTGGACTTCTGGACTCTAGAACTATGAGAGAATACATTTATCCTGTTTTAAGCCACCAATTGGTGGTAATTTGTTGCAGTAACTCTAGGAAACCAATATGCCACATCAAACCTAGATTATAGGCATTTATTTTTAGCTGCACTAATCTCCTAAAAGTAAGTAAATAATATGCATAATAAGGATGTATCAGAAATTGTGTAAGGGGCACATAAATAATTGAAGTTTCAAAGACAAAAATTATCACTGTAAAATTTACATAAAGTTGTTGATGACTAGAGAACAAGTAATAAGCAGAGCCACATGAGTAACTGGTATAGATAATTTAGCATTCTGGGAACTCAAGTTCAAGTAGTTATCAGTGTAAGTTTTATGGAAGAGATGGAATTGAAATTTGGGCCCTGAGAAAAGTTGGGATTTGGTAAATTAGACAGGCTGATTGAAGGATGTTCCAGGCAGAAAGAATGGTGTGGGAAAAGGTGTCACTGAGAATCTTTTAGAAATATATGACTTTAGAACTTAAACCTGAGCAAAATGGGACTTCCACATCTAATGCAGAGTGTTTGCCTGTTAAATAAAAACAATCCTTGTTCTGGGTGTGCCCAAGGTCACAGTTTTCTTATGTAAAATGGGAATATTAATAATACCTATCTGTGATGATTAATTTTGTGTCAATTTGGGTGGATCACAGTCCTCAGATATTTGGTCAAACATTATTCTGAATGTTTCTGTGAAGATGTTTTTTAGGTGAAATTAACATTTTTAAAAAGATTTTATTTATTTATGTGACATAGAGATAGAGATAGATAGAGATAGAGATAGAGATAGAGATAGAGATGAGAGAGAGAGAGAGAGAGAGAGAGAGAGAGAACCAGTATACAAGCAGGAGGAGGGGCAAGGGAGAGGGAGAGCGGGAGCCCAATGCAGGGCTCTATCCCAGGACCCTGGGATTATGACCTGAACCAAAGCCAGGTGCTTAGCTGACTGAGACACCCAGGTGCTCCTGAAATTAACATTTAAATCACTGGACTTTGAGTAAAGCCAAATACCCTCCATAATGTGGGTTGGCCTCATTAAGTCATTTGAAGGCCTTAAAAAAATAAAGACTGAACTCCTACAAGCAGGAAAGAACTCTTCCAGATAACTGCCATTGGAACTGCAATTCTTCCCTGGCTCTCCAATCTGTCAGCCTACCCCCTATTAAATTTTGGATTCATCAGAATTCTACAGTCATGTGATCAAATTCCTTAACATCTCTTTCTCTCTCAATAGCTATGTAGATTGATAGATATAGATATATTTTTATTTTATATATAAAGATATATATGATTAATATATTGTTATTTATATCTATAGAGATATATATTATATATATATATATATATACACATACATACATATAGAGAGACACAGATTGAGACATTACACATTCTGTTGGTTCTGTTTCTTTGGAGAACTCTAATATAGTATCCAACAGAGTTATTATGAAGATTAAATAAGACAATGTATTTAATCTTCAGAGTGCCTGAAATAGGAACAGTGTTAGGCAAATGGTTACTATTGTCTACCAAAGTGTCTAACTTGCCCCTACAGCATTGATTCCAGAGGCTAGATTTCTTTTAGGCCAGATCTATTCTGTATTCAGACCTGAAACCTTGTTTTCAGGAACTTCCTAGAAACCTTCCTTCCTCCTTTCATCCCTTTTCAGTTTCCAACACTTTGCTAGGGGAAAAAATGAGCTTTAGCTCATTAATGATTACCAAGTACTCAACATTATTATGGCTCAATATTTCTATCTCATTTTCCTGATAACTGACCTCTTTAAAGACATGCATTGAGCCACCTTCTGAATTAAGTTGGACTTCCAAGTTGTTTATGAGTTGATCCAGACCTGGAAAAAAGACAAGGGAAACACAATTTTAGAATAAGATCTAATCTATATGCATACAGTATGCCATTTACCTTTGGTTATACCTGTTTGCATTCTATGAACATCATCTTTCAAGACTTACTAGATTTTGAGAAGTTGGTGTTTGGACAACATTCTAATTTGTATATTCTACTCATCAAGATGGTCTTGGCTTGTCCACAACAATGTTAACTGCTCCCCACAAATCCTATATATATGAGAATCTACTTCTTCCAACCTCTTCAACCAGCCCCTACCTGCAAAGGATCCTATATGGATATTTACCCTAATGAGCTTTTTAACACATTATCACCAAACCTCTCTAAGGAAGTATTTTCTGTCTATCTCTCTTTTTTTTAAATTTATTTATGATAGTCACAGAGAGAGAAAGAGAGAGAGGCAGAGACATAGGCAGAGGGAGAAGCAGGCTCCATGCACCGGGAGCCCGATGTGGGATTCCCATCCCGGGTCTCCAGGATCGTGCCCTGGGCCAAAGGTAGGCGCTAAACTGCTGCGCCACCCAGGGATCCCTCTGTCTATCTCTCTTAAACAAGCTAGGTGGGGTTAATATAAGCAGTCTTCTATTTGCCTGTTCATTTGTCTTTCTATAAATAGAGAAACTTGGTGGCCCTATTATGCTGCCCTACACCATCATAATCATTCCTACCAGAAGCATCTACCAGCACTTGTTCAATCAGATTTCCTTTGATCTATCTACAGTTAATCTCACTAAAGAGGAAAACATAGCACCAGGAAGATAAATCCACAATTTGTTATAATTTAGTTGGTCAAATTTTGGATTAGTTTAAGTGTCTCCAAATCAATTACAATTAGTTTCCTCATTTATGACCTGATTGTATTTCAAAAGATAGTCCATCAATCAGTTAATTGCTTTTAATGTCAAATACATTTACCCATAAAAGTATTCATTTTATAGGTCACTTCACAATAGCCATTTAATATCTAATGTAGTTAAAATACAACAAATAGACAATGAGCAAAGACACAAAAGTATAATACACACAAAAAAGCAAAAAAATATAAAAATTATTTATTTATTTATTTATTGAATGTCAGGAATTGAAACCAGTCTTAATTTGATGGCGATAACACACAAAGAATCTTCTATTGGGATAATGAGGAAAATTCTGATTCACTATTAAAGAGTTTGGAGAATTTTGACACGTTAAAATAGCTCCAATTTAGCTAAGAGTGTAATATGCTAAGTAAAATAAGTCAATCAGAGAAAGAAAAATACCATATGATTTCACTTATATATGGAATTTGAGAAACAAAACAGATGAACATATGGGAGGAGGATAAAGAGAGGGAAACAAACCATAAGAGACTCTTAATTAGAGAACAAAATGAGGGCTGATGGAGGGCAGGGGGTGGGAGATGGGCTAGATGGGTAATGGGCATAAAGGAGGGCATTTGTTATGATGAACACTGGATGTTGTATGTAAGTGATGAACCACTGAGTTCTACTCCTGAACTAATACTGCATTGTATGCTAACTATAATTTACATAATCATTTGGAAAATAAAATTTAAAAAATAGCTCCAATTTTATCTCAAAACACATGAATTTTCTTTTCTTTGATCCAAGTGTGTGAATAGAACTGCCCACATATATATCCATCATTTTTTTTAATTTTTTTTAATTTATTTTTTATTGGTGTTCAATTTACTAACATACAGAATAACCCCCAGTGCCCGTCACCCATTCACTCCCACCCCCCGCCCTCCTCCCCTTCTACCACCCCTAGTTCGTTTCCCAGAGTTAGCAGTCTTTACGTTCTGTCTCCCTTTCTGATATTTCCCACACATTTCTTCTCCCTTCCCTTATATTCCCTTTCACTATTATTTATATTCCCCAAATGAATGAGAACATATAATGTTTGTCCTTCTCCGACTGACTTACTTCACTCAGCATAATACCATCCAGTTCCATCCACATTGAAGCAAATGGTGGGTATTTGTCATTTCTAATAGCTGAGTAATATTCCATTGTATACATAAACCACAACTTCTTTATCCATTCATCTTTCGTTGGACACCGAGGCTCCTTCCACAGTTTGGCTACCGTGGCCATTGCTGCTATAAACATCGGGGTGCAGGTGTCCTGGCGTTTCATTGCATTTGTATCTTTGGGGTAAATCCCCACAGTGCAATTGCTGGGTCGTAGGGCAGGTATATTTTTAACTGTTTGAGGAACCTCCACACAGTTTTCCAGAGTGGCTGCACCAGTTCACATTCCCACCAACAGTGTAAGAGGGTTCCCTTTTCTCCGCATCCCCTCCAACATTGGTTGTTTCCTGCCTTGTTAATTTGCCCCATTCTCACCGGTGTGAGGTGGTATCTCATTGTGGTTTTGATTTGTATTTCCCTGATGGCAAGTGATGCAGAGCATTTTCTCATATGCATGTTGGCCATGTCTATGTCTTCCTCTGTGAGATTTCTGTTCATGTCTTTTGCCCATTTCATGATTGGATTGTTTGTTTCTTTGGTGTTGAGTTTAATAAGTTCTTTATAGATCTTGGAAACTAGCCCTTTATCTGATAGGTCACTTGCAAATATCTTCTCCCATTCTGTAGGTTGTCTTTGAGTTTTGTTGACTGTATCCTTTGCTGTGCAAAAGCTTCTTATCTTGATGAAGTCCCAATAGTTCATTTTTGCTTTTGTTTCTTTTGCCTTCCTGGATGTACCTTGCAAGAAGTTACTATGGCCAAGTTCAAAAAGGGTGTTGCTTGTGTTCTTCTCTAGGATTTTGATGGAATCTTGTCTCACATTTAGATCTTTCATCCATTTTGAGTTTACCTTTGTGTATGGTGAAAGAGAGTGGTCTAGTTTCATTCTTCTGCATGTGGATGTCCAATTTTCCCAGCACCATTTATTGAAGAGACTGTCTTTCTTCCAATGGATAGTCTTTCCTCCTTTATCGAATATTAGTTGCCCATAAAGTTCAGGGTCCACTTCTGGATTCTCTATTCTGTTCCATTGATCTATGTGTCTGTTTTTGTGCCAGTACCACACTGTCTTGATGACCACAGCTTTGTAGTACAACCTGAAATCTGGCATTCTGATGCCCCCAGATATGGTTTTCATTTTAAAATTCCTCTGGCTATACGGGGTCTTTTCTGATTCCACACAAATCTTAAAATAATTTGTTCTAACTCTCTGAAGAAAGTCCATGGTATTTTGATAGGGATTGCATTAAACGTGTAAATTGCCCTGGGTAACATTACATTTTCACAATATTAATTCTGCCAATCCATGAGGATGGAATATTTTTCCATCTCTTTGTGCCTTCCTCAATTTCTTTCAGAAGTGTTCTATAGTTTTTAGCGTATAGATCCTTTACCTCTTTGGTCAGGTTTATTCCTAGGTATCTTATGCTTTTGGGTGCAATTGTAAATGGGATTGACTCCTTAATTTCTCTTTTTTCAGTCCCATTGTTAGTGTATAGAAATGCCACTGACTTCTGGGCATTGATTTTGTATCCTGCCACGCTACCGAATTGCTGTATGAGTTCTAGCAATCTTGGGGTGGAGACTTTTGGGTTTTCTATGTAGAGTATCATGTCATCGGCGAAGAGGGAGAGTTTGACTTCTTCTTTGCCAATTTGAATGCCTTTAATGTCTTTTTGTTGTCTGATTGCTGAGGCTAGGACTTCCAGTACTATGTTGAACAGCAGTGGTGAGAGTGGACATCCCTGTCTTGTTCCTGATCTTAGGGGAAAGGCTCCCAGTGCTTCCCCATTGAGAATGATATTTGCTGTGGGCTTTTCATAGATGGCTTTTAAGATGTCGAGGAATGTTCCCTCTATCCCTACACTCTGAAGAGTTTTGATCAGGAATGGATGCTGTCTTTTGTCAAATGCTTTCTCTGCATCCAATGAGAGGATCATATGGTTCTTGGTTTTTCTCTTGCTGATATGATGAATCACATTGATTGTTTTACGGGTGTTGAACCAGCCTTGTGTTCCAGGGATAAATCCTACTTGGTCATGGTGAATAATTTTCTTAATGTATTGTTGGATCCTATTGGCCAGTATCTTGTTGAGAATTTTTGCATCCATGTTCATCAGGGATATTGGTCTGTAATTCTCCTTTTTGGTAGGGTCTTTGTCTGGTTTTGGAATTAAGGTGATGCTGGCCTCATAGAACGAATTTGGAAGTACTCCATCTCTTTCTATCTTTCCAAACAGCTTTAGGAGAATAGGTATGGTTTCTTCTTTAAACGTTTGATAAAATTCCCCTGGGAAGCCATCTGGCCCTGGACTCTTGTGTCTTGGGAGGTTTTTGATGACTGCTTCAATTTCCTCCCTGGTTATTGGCCTGTTCAGGTTTTCTATTTCTTCCTGTTCCAGTTTTGGTAGTTTCTGGCTTTCCAGGAATGCGTCCATTTCTTCTAGATTGCCTAATTTATTGGCGTATAGCTGTTCATAATATGTTTTTAAAATCGGTTGTATTTCCTTGGTGTTGGTAGTGATCTCTCCTTTCTCATTCATGATTTTATTAATTTGAGTCTTCTCTCTCTTCTTTTTAATAAGGCTGGCTAATGGTTTATCTATCTTATTAATTCTTTCAAAGAACCAACTCCTGGTTCTGTTGATCTGTCCCACAGTTCTTCTGGTCTCAATTTCATTGAGTTCTGCTCGAATCTTTATTAACTCCCTTCTTCTCTTGGGTGTAGGATCTATTTGCTGTTTTTTCTCTAGCTCCTTTATGTGTAAGGTTAGCTTTTGTATTTGAGTTCTTTCCAGTTTTTGAATGGATGCTTGTATTGTGATGTATTTCCCCCTTAGGACTGCTTTTGCTGCATCCCAAAGATTTTGAATGGTTTTATCTTCATTCTCATTAGTTTCCATGAATCTTTTTAATTCTTCCTTAATTTCCTGGTTCACCCTTTTATCTTTTAGCAGGATGGTCCTTAACCGCCATGTGTTTGAGGTCCTTCCAAACTTCTTGTTGTGATTTAGTTCTAATTTCAAGGCATTATGGTCTGAGAATATGCAGGGGACAATCCCAATCTTTTGGTATCGGTTCAGACCCGATTTGTGACCCAATATGTGGTCTATTCTGGAGAAAGTTCCATGTGCGCTTGAGAAGAATGTGTATTCAGTTGAGTTTGGATGTAAAGTTCTGTAGATATCTGTGAAATCCATCTGGTCCAGTGTATCATTTAAAGCTCTCGTTTCTTTGGGGATGTTGTGCTTAGAAGATCTATCGAGTATAGAAAGAGCTAGATTGAAGTCTCCAAGTATAAGTGTATTATTATCTAAGTATTTCTTCACTTTGGTTAATAATTGATTTATATATTTGTCAGCTCCCACATTCGGGGCATATATATTGAGGATTGTTAAGTCCTCTTGTTGAATAGATCCTTTAAGTATGATATAGTGTCCCTCTTCATCTCTCACTACAGTCTTTGTGGTAAATTTTAGTTTGTCTGATATAAGGATAGCTACCCCTGCTTTCTTTTGAGGACCATTCGAATGGTAAATGGTTCTCCAACCTTTTATTTTCAGGCTGTAGGTGTCCTTCTGTCTAAAATGAGTCTCTTGTAGACAGCAAATAGATGGGTCCTGCTTTTTTATCCAGTTTGAAACCCTGCGCCTTTTGATGGGGTCATTAAGCCCGTTCACATTCAGAGTTACTATTGAGAGATATAAGTTTAGTGTCATCATGATATCTATTCAGTCCTTGTTTTTGTGGACTGTTCCACTGAACTTCTTCTTAAAGGGGAATTTTAAGAGTCCCCCTTAAAATTTCTTGCAGAGCTGTTTTGGAGGTCACATATTCTTTTAGTTGCTCCCTGTCTTGGAAGCTCTTTATCTCTCCTTCCATTTTGAATGAGAGCCTTGCTGGAGAAAGTATTCTTGGTTGCATGTTCTTCTCATTGAGGACCCTGAATATATCCTGCCAGCCGTTTCTGGCCTGCCAGGTCTCTGTGGAGAGGTCTGCTGTTACCCTAATACTCCTCCCCATAAAAGTCAGGGATTTCTTGTCTCTTGTTGCTTTAAGGATCTTCTCTTTATCTTTGGAATTTGCAAGCTTCACTATTAAATGTCGAGGTGTTGAACGGTTTTTATTGATTTTAGGGGGGGATCTCTCTATTTCCTGGATCTGAATGCCTGTTTCCCTTCCCAGATTAGGAAAGTTTTTAGCTAGAATTTGTTCAAATACATATTCTGGACCTCTGTCCCTTTCGGCGCCCTCGGGAACCCCAATTAAACGTAGGTTTTTCTTTCTCAGGCTGTCGTTTATTTCCCTTAATCTATCTTCATGGTCTTTTAATTGTTCGTCTCTTTTTTCCTCAGTTTCCCTCTTTGCTATCAACTTGTCTTCTAGGTCACTCACTCGTTCTTCCACCTCATTAACCCTCGTCGTTAGGACTTCTAGTTTGGATTGCATCTCATTCAGTTGATTTTTAATTTCTGCCTGATTAGCTCTAAATTCTGCAGTCATGAAGTCTCTTGAGTCCTTTATGCTTTTTTCTAGAGCGGCCAGTAGCTGTATAATAGTGCTTCTGAATTGGCTTTCTGACATTGAATTGTAATCCAGGTTTTGTAACTCTGTGGGAGAGAGGACTGTTTCTGATTCTTTCTTTTGAGGTGAGGTTTTCCTTCTAGTCATTTTGCTCAGTGCAGAGTGGCCAAAAGCAAGTTGTATTGGGAAAAAGAGAAAAAGAGAGGAGAGAAAGAAGGAAAGAAAAGAGAAAGAGAAAAAAAGGGAAGGAAAAAAAAAAAGAAGAAAAAGAGAAAAAGAAAGGAGAAAAAAACGGGGCGGGGGAAGGAAACAAATCAAAAAGCAAAAAAAAAAAAAAAAAAAAAGAACCACGGGGAGTATCTTCTGATTCTGTGTACTTTAAGTCCCTTGGCTTCTCCTGGAAGTTGTCAATCTAGCTGGTGTTCTGGGGGAGGGGCCTGTTGTGTTGATTTTCAGGTGTTAGCAGTTGGGGGAGCTGCTGTGCCCCTGCCTGGTGCAGGGCTCAGTGGGGGTTGTTTACCCTGTGAGGCCGCAGGAGGAACAGCCCCAGTGGCGGTGCCAGCTCTGGAAACCTGGATTCAGCTCCGGCAGGAACTCCGGCGCTCTCCGTCTGCAGGGCCTGGAGGCTCCGGGGCGGGGCCGCTGATCTGCTCAGCTGGGGCAGGAGCGTCCTTGCTGTCCTGGGCCCTCCTGGCCTCTGCCTGTCCCGGGGGGAGGCCGGATCCTGGGCTGTGTCCCGGCGCCCTGTGCTCCGGAGCCTGCGCTGTTGGATTCGCACTCCCGGGCCGCGCAACCCCCTCCTTGGAGCTGCCGCCTGAGCCCCTCCGAGCTGCTCCTGGAACCGCGCAGCCCCCTCTGCACGGAGCCTCTTCCTCTGCCCGAGCCCCTCGGAGCTGCTCCCGGGGCCGCGCAGCCCCCTCCGCGGAGCCGCCGCCTGAACCCCTCCGAGCTGCTCCGGGTCCCACCGGGTCCCGCCGTGCGCGCTGCAGCCCTTAGGGAGCTCGGCGCACTCTCCCGGGGCGCAGGTGTCTGGTCTGTTACTGTCCCGGGGAGCCTGAGGGCATCCCCACCCTCCTGGGTCCTGCTCCAACTCCCCGCGAGACCCTTTCCGCCCGGGAAGGTTGGTGCAGCTCCTGCTTCTCCGGGACGGGGCTCTCCTGTCCTGGGGACACTCGCCCCGGCCTCAGCCCGGCTCCTCGCGGGGCCCCTCCCCCTTGGAGGCCTTTGTTTCTTTATTTCTTTTTCCCCGTCTTCCTACCTTGATAGAAGCGCGAACTCTTCTCACTGTAGCATTCCAGGTGTTCTCTCTTTAATTCTCAGGCCGAATTCATAGATTTTCAGGATAATTTGAAGGTTTTCTAGGTAATTTGGTGGAGACAGGTGATTTCGGGACCCTACTCTTCTGCCATCTTGCTCCTCCCCTATATCCATCATTTATCAAGTATTTACTGATATAATTACTATGTGTCAGAGGTTATGCTAGGGACATTTTTATCAGTTTGGGATCTGAATCAACCAGACATAGAGTCAGCAAGTATTGCAGAGAGCACTGACCTGAGAGTTAGATACCCAGGGATTATATCCTATGATATTTGTCAAGGCATTTTTCTGTAAGCCACAACTTTTCCATCTAGAATTAAAAGATTTCAAACTTTTCTGTAGAGTCCTAAGGCTTCTGTGAAGCCTCTTGGGGGGTGAGGTCAGGGTTAGTAGAGGAAGAAGTATATTAGGGAATAAGCATGGAAGTCAGGCACAGAAAAATCCAATTTCCATTAGCCTAAGTTCTTTGCAAACAGAGATTTTCATCTTTGATATATGTTCTACTGATGTATTTCAAGAGCTTAGAACAGTACTTTGCACATGGTAGGTGTTCAAACACATCTGAAGGTTTTTGATGAGTGACAGAAAAGGAGAATGAAGAAACATGTCTTCTCAAGTACAGGAATTGGACAAAGGTGAGAAAGAATGAAAGAAAATTAGAAGAATTGCCCCCCTCAGTGCCCGTCACCCATTCACTTGAGGGGATGAGCACTGGGTGTTATTCTGTAAGTTGGCAAAGTGAACACCAATAAAAAATAAATTTATTATAAAAAAAGAAAAAGAAAATTAGAAGAATTGTTTATAAGAGATGCTTGAGGTGTAATTACCTAAGAAATATGAAGTGCCAGAGAAGGCAGCATTTTCTGATTTCAAGAAGGGAAAAAGGAGGTGTGATGGTAGAAAAAGAATGTTAGATCAGATGACTGTCATACAGTCCACGGGGCGGGGGGGGGGGCACCATGAAGCTCTGAGGGTTTGTTTGGTTGCTGCCAGAAACATTTGTAGGAGAGAATGGAGTAAATTTGGTTCTTCCTGTCCATTCACATATCCTTTTACCAGACCTCATCATTTTTAGCCAGACCAACTTAAAAAAGCCATTTCCTATCTGGTCTTCTTCAATTTCTATGGCTTATAAGGCTGAGGAAGTAAAATGGCTTTGACAAGATATTGAGTCCCTGTAAGTCTAAGATTTTTCACCTCTCAGGGGTGCAGTGGTGGTGGAGTACCAATTTAATAGGGTTAATATGAGGATTCCATGAACTAGTACATGGAAATATACTTAAAATAATTCTTGTCATATAAAAAGTTCTCAATATAATTAGCTATTATTATCATCACTATCATTATTATAGTTGATGGCCAGAATCTTTAGCTTAGGCATTAAGCAAGTCTTTCCTACTCAATGCGCTCATAAACCTTTCCACATTTTATGTTTATAATCTCAATTTTTAGCACCACCATCAACCTAGTCTCATTCTAAAAACCTCAGAGTCAGCCACCTTTGACTTTCATCTCCAGCCAACTGGCTATCAGTTGCAATTAATTCTACAGCAGAAATATCTTTTAAAGCAGTCCTTCATCATCTTCTAGTCACTTGTCTTTCTAATCCATATTCCACATTGCTAAGTATGGTTAAAAGGTGTGGACTCTAGAGTGAGTGCCTGGCTCTATAACTTCCTTTTTTTGAATATTTTATTTATTTATTTTAGAGAAAGGCAAGAATGGCAAAGGGAGATGGAGAGAGAGAATCTCAAGCAGCCTCCCTGATGAGTGTGGTGGCCAAAGTGTAGCGCAGTCCCAAAACCCTAGACCATCACCCGAGCTGAAATCAAGAGTCAAGAGTGTGATGCTTAACAGACTGAGCCACCCAGGTCTGCCCCCCACCCCACTCTGTAACTTCTTAACAACGAGACCTTGGACAAGTTTTTTCCACCTCCCTGTGTCTATTTCCATATCTGTAAAATGGGAATAATAATAGTACCAGTTTATACAGTTGTCATAAGGATTTATCAAATTAATATGTATTCAAGTATTTACAACATTTCCTGGCACAAAGAGACATTGTCTATCTGTTTCCCTGACCATCATGTAAGCTTCTCAAAAGTTAACTAGTAACTATTACATACCTTCCTTTGTAGCTTTTAGCAGAGTATCTCCTCTGCTAATTAATATGCTATTAGTGTCCGATGTGCTAATTAATGTTCAATGAATGGATGATAATGGGAATAAAGAAGGTTATTTAACAGCAAATATAATATTGTAATATTAAATAATGCTAATATTATTTAACAGCAATAATCAAAGAGTATGGATAATACATCTGGCCCCGCCCCTACCACCAATATTTTAGTCAAATAACATAAGGGAGATAGCTGACAATTAGGAATGTCTCAGCCATTTCTCCTTAGTATCCTCTCACTTGAAGAACAGCCAAATTGGAATAGCCATTAAATGACTCTAAGATAACTCTGAACAACATTCTAAATGTTGGGGAGAGTACATATAGGGAAAGCTATCCAAAAAGTATGTAACCACTTTCTTTAAAAAATGTTTTAATATTTAGTCAGCCAAAATTTAAAACTGAAGGAAATTTGGGCCTAGAGAATAGTCTCAAAGAAAGCTCAGTTTTCTATTTTAAAAAAAGAGGAATTTTTAAGCCTTTTGCTTTTCTCTAGATTTGGAGCTGCTACTCGTCTGAGATCAGACAGCTGCACAGAAGCTATGAAGAAAGTGGTGAGGACAAGTGCAAAAGGATGTAAGGTATGTCCTGGGTCATGGAGATATGAATTAAACAGTCAGGAGGGTTTCATAAATGCAGAACACCTACTTTAGATAATAACTGTCTTTCTGTCTGGAAGCTGGACTGTTTGGTCCTTCTCCTGAGGTAGTACTGGAGGAGGACATAGAGGAGGAGATAAGGAGGATTGAGCCTCATCCACAGCAGGTCAATGTCTCATATATGCAGAACATCAAAACCATATTCCAGGGACTATGATCATAGAAATTTGACATGATTATTTTACCTTTGTCATAGTCCCAGGATTACTTTGTTATCAAAGTGGCATTTTCCACAGCAATCTGTTTTGTTAAAGTGAACAGTTCCTTTAACTTATATGAGTAGAGGAGAGGTGGGGCAAGATGGCAGAGGAGGAGGGGTCCTCAACTCACCTGGGCCCACCAACTTATATAGATAATTTACAAATCATCCTGAACACCTACGAATTCGGCCTGAGATATATTTATTTATTATTTTTATTAGAGATCAATTTGCCAACATATAGCATAAGACCCAGAGCTCATCCTGTCAAATGCCCCCTCAGTACCTGTCACCCAGTCACTCCAACCCCCCACCCACCTCCCTATCCACCACCATTTGTTCATTTCCAAGAGTTAGGTATCTCTCATTTTCTGTCACCCTCACTGATATTTCCCACTCATTTTTTCTTCTTTCCCCTTTATTCCCTTTAACTTTATTCCCTTGGATACTAGCGCATTATCAGATTTTTCCCCTATTCCCCTTCTTCCCTTGTTATATTCCCCAAACGAATGAGACCATATAATGTTTGTACTTCTCCAACTGACTTACTTCACTCAATAATACCCTCCAGTTCCATCCACGTTGAAGCAAATGGTGGGTATCTGTCATTTCTAATGGATGAGTAATATTTCATTGTATACATATAAACCACATCCTCAGGATCCCTGGGTGGCGCAGCGGTTTGGCGCCTGCCTTTGGCCCAGGGCGCGATTCTGGAGACCCGGGATCGAATCCCACATCGGGCTCCTAGTGCGTGGAGCCTGCTTCTCCCTCTGCCTGTGTCTCTGCCTCTCTCTCTTTCTCTCTGTGTGACTATCATAAATAAATAAAAATTTAAAAAATTTTTTAAAAAAATAAACCACATCCTCTTTATCCATTCATCTTTTGATGGACACTGAGGCTCCTTCCACAGTTTGGCTATTGTGGACATTGCTGCTATAAACATAGGGGTGCAGGTGTTCCGGCGTTTCACTGCATCTGTATCTTTGGGGTAAATCCCCAGCAGTGCAATTGCTGGGTTGTAGGGCAGATCGTTTTTAACTCTTTGAGGAACCTCCACACAGTTTTCAGGAGTGGATACACCAGTTCATATTTCCACAAATAGTGCAAGAGGGTCCCCTTTCTCCACATCCTCTCCAACATTTGTTATTTCCTCCTGTCTTGTTAATTTTCACCATTCTCATTGGTGTGAGGTGGTATCTCATTGTGGTTTTGATTTGTATTTCCCTGATGACCAGTGATGCGGAGCATTTTCCCATGTGCTTGTTGGCCATGTCTATGTCTTTCCCTGTGAAATTTCTGTTCATGCTTTTTGCCCATTTCATGATTGGATTGTTTGTTTCTTTGCTGTTGAGTTTAAAAAGTTCTTTATAAATCTTGGATACTAGCCCTTTATCAGATATGTCATTTTGCAAATATCTTCTCCCATTCTGTAGGTTGTCTTTTAGTTTTGTTGACTGTTTCTTTTGCTGTACAGAAGCTTTTTAACTTGACTAAACCCCAATAGTTCATTTTTGCTTTTCTTTCCCTTGCCTTCATCGATGTATTTCGCAAGAAGTTGCTGTGGCCAAGCTCAAAATGGGTGTTGCCTGTGCTTTCCTCTAGGAATGTGATGAATACTTTTTTAAAAAATATTTTATTTATTCGAGAGAGGGAGAGAGAGAGAGAGAGAGAGAGACAGGCAGAGAGAGAAGCAGGCTCCATGCAGGAAGCCTGATGCGGGACTCATTCCCAGGACTCCAGAATCACGCCCTGAGCCAAAGACAGGTGCTAAACCACTGAGCAACCCAGGGATCCCCGAAAGTGATGAATTCTTGTCTCACATTTAGATCTGCCATCCATTTTGAGTTTACCTTTGTGTGTGGTGTAAGAGAATGGTATAGTTTCATTCTTCTGTACATGGCTGTGCAATTTCCCCAGCATCATTTATTGAAGAGACTGTCCTTTCCCCAGTGGATAGTCTTTCTTGATTTGTTGAATATTAGTTGACCATAGAGTTGAGGGCCCATTTCTGGGTTCTCTATTCTGTTCCATTGGTTTATGTGTCTGTTTTTATAGCAGTACCACAGTGTCTTGATGATCACAGCTCTATAGTACAATTTGAAATCCAGCATTGTGATGCCCCCCGCCCCGGCTCTGGTTTTCCTTTTCAATATTCCCCCGGGGTTTCGGGGTCTTTTCTGATTCCACACAAACCTTAAGATGATTTCTTCCAACTCTCTGAAGAAAGTCCATGGTATCTTGATAGGTATTGCATTAAATGTGTATATTGCCCTGTGTAGCATTGACATTTTCACAGTATTAATTCTTCCAATCCATGAGCATGGAATATTTTTCCATCTCTTTGTGTCTTCCTCCATTTCTTTCAGAAGTGTTCTGTAGTTTTTAGGGTATAGATTCCTTATTCCTAGGTATCTTATCCTTTTGGGTGTAATTGTAAATGGTATTGACTCCTTAATTTCTCTTTCTTCAGTTTCATTATTAGTGTATAGATATACTACTGATTTCTGGCATTGATTTTGTATCCTGCCACACTGCCGAATTGCTGCATGAGTTATATCAATCTTGGGGTGGAGTTTTTGGGTTTTCTACATACAGTATCATGTCATCTGCAAAGAGGAAGAGTTTAACTTCTTCATTGCCAATTTGAATGCCTTTTATTTTTTTGTTGTTGTTTGATTGTTGAGGCTAGGACTTCTAGTATTGTGTTGGATAACAGTGGTGGGAGTGGACATCCAAGTCATGTTCCTGATCTTAGGGGAAAAGCTGTCAGTTTTTCCCCATTGAGAATGATATTTGCTGTGGGCTTTTTGTAGATGGCTTTTAAGATGCTGAGGAATGTTCCCTCTATCCCTACACTCTGAGGAGATGTGACCAGGAATGGATGCCGTATTTTGTCAAATAATTTCCCTGCATCTATTGAAAGAATCATGTGGTTGGGTTTTTTCTTGTTGATATGATCAATCACAGTGTTTGCTTTATGATTGTTGAACTAGCCTTGCATCCCAGGGATAAATCCCACTTGGTCATGGTGAATAATCTTCCTAAGGTACCGGTGGATCCTACTGGCTAGTATCTTGTTGAGAATTTTTGCATCTGTGTTCATCAGGGATATTGGTCAATAATTCTCCTTTTTGCTGGGGTTTGTCTGGTTTTGGAATTAACGTGATGCTTGCTTCATAGAACGAGTTTGGAAGTATTCCATCCCTTTCTATTTTTCAGAACAGCTATAGTAGAAAAAGTATTATTTCTTCCTTAAACATTTGAAGGAATTCCCCAGAGAGGCCATCTGGTCCTTGGCTTTTGTGTCTCGGGAGGTTTTTGATGACTGCTTCAAAGTCCTCCCTGGTTATTGGCCTGTTCAGGTTTCCTATTTCTTCCTGTTCCAGTTTTGGTTTGTGGTTTTCCGGAGATGCATCCATTTCTTCTAGATTGCCTATTATATTGGTGTATAACTTCTCATAATACGTTTTAAAAATTGTTGTATTTCCTTGGTATTGGCTGTGATTTCATTCATCATTTTATGAATTAGAGTCTTTTCTCTTTTGTTTTTAATAAGGCTGGCTAATGGTTTATCTATCTTATTAATTCTTTCAAAGAACAAACTCTTGGTTTTGTTTATCTGTTCTACAGTTCTTCTGGTCTTTATTTCATTGAGTTCTACTCGAGTCTTTATTAACTCTATTCTTCTGCTTGGTGTAGGTTTTATTTGCTGTTCTTTCTCCAGTTCCTTTAGGTGCAATTTTAGCTTGTGTATTTCAGTTTTTCCCAAATTTTTGTGGGATGCTTGTATTAAGATGTATTTCCCTCTCACGACTGCTTTTCTTGTATCCCAAAGATTTTGAATGGTTGTATCTTCATTCTCATTAGTTTCCATGAATATTTTTAATTCTTCTCTAATTTCCAGGTTGACCCTTTCATCTTTTAGCAGGGGGATCTTTCATCTCCATGTATTTGAATTTCTTCCAAATTTCTTCTTGTGATTTAGTTCAAATTTCAAAGCATTATGATCTGAAAATATGCATGGGATAATCCCAATCTTTTGGTATCACAAGACCTGATTTGTGACTAGGACGTGGTTTATTCTGGAGAAAGTTCCATGTGCACTTGAGAAGAATGTGTATTCAGTTGCATTTGGATGTAAAGTTCTGTAAATATCTGTGAAATCCATCTGGTTCACTGTATCATTTAAATCTTTTTCTTTGGACATGTTGTGCTTAGAAGATCTGTCATTTGCAGAAATCTTCGTGTTAAATTCTCCCACTATTAGTGTATTATCTAAGTATGTCTTTACTTTGGTTATTAATTGATTGATATACTTGGCAGCCCCCACATTAGGGGCATATATATTCATGACTGTTACCACTTCTTGTTCGATAGATGCTGTAAGTATGATATAGTGTCCCTCTTCATCTCTTACTACAGTCTTGGGGATAAACTTTAATTTATCTGATATGAGGATTGCTACCCCAGCTTTCTTTTGAGGACATTAGAGTGGTAAATCGTTCTTCAACCTTTCATTTTCAGGCTAGAGGTGTCTTTAAGTCTCAAATGAGTCTCTTGTAGACAGCAAAGAGATGGGTCTTGTTTTTTTGACCAGTCTGAAACCCTACATCTTTTGATGGGATCATTAAGCCCATTCACGTTCAAAGTTACTATTGAAGTATATGAATGTAGTGTCATCATGATACTATTCAGTCCCTGTTTTTGTGGATTGTTCCCTTGAACTTCCTCTTTCTATTACAGAATCCTCCTTAGTATTTCTAGCAGAGCTGGCTTTGTGGTCACAAATTCTTTCAGTTTCTGCCTATCTTGGAAGCTCTTTCTCTCTCCTATTCTGAATGAGAGCCTTGCTGGATAAAGTCTTCTTGGCTGCATGTTCTTCTCATTTAGGACCCTGAATATATCCTGCCAGCCCTTTCTGGCATGCCAGGTCTCTGTGGAGCGGTCTGCTGTTAATCTAATATTTCTCCCCATATAAGTTAGGGATCTCTTATCTCTTGCTGTTTTAAAGGTTTTCTCTTTGTCTTTGGAATTTGCAAGTTTCAGTATTAAATATCAAGGTGTTGAATGGTTTCTATTGATTTTAAGGGGGATTTCTCTATCTCCTGTATCTGAATGCCTGTTTCCCTCCCCCAATTAGGGAAGTCCTCAGCTATGATTTGTTCAAATATACTTTCTGGTCCTCTGTCTCTTTTGGTGCCCACTGGAACCCTAGTTAAATGTAGATTTTTTTTCCTTCTGAGTCTGTCATTTATTTCCCTTAGCATTTCCTCTTGGTCCTTTCATTGTTTTTCTCTTTTTTCCTCAGCTTCCTCCATTGCCATCAACTTGTCTTCTATGTCACTCACTCTTTCTACCTCATTAACCACCATCGTTAGGACCTCCAGTTTGGATTGCATCTCATTTGATTAGTTTTTAATTTTGGCCTGATTAGATCTAAAGTCTGCAGTCATGAAGTCTCTGTTTATGCTTTATTTAGAGCCACGAGTAGCTTTATAATTGTGCTTCTGAATTGGCTTTGTGACATCGAATTGTAATCCAAATTCTGTAACTCTGTGGCAGAGAGTACTGTTTCTGATTCTTTGTTTCATGGTGAGTTCTTATTTCTAGTCATTTTGCTCAGTACAGAGTGGTCAAAACGAGTTGTACTGGAAAAAGGAAGAAAAAAAAAAAACAAGGAGGGAAATACTCTGGTTCTATATACTGTAAATCCCTTGCCTTCCCCTGGAGCTTTCCAGCACTGCTCGGCCAAGAACTTGCTCTTCCCCTGTCCTTCCAGCTGGTCTTCTGGAGAGTGGCCTGCTATGCTGATTCTCAGTCGCATGCACCACTCAGTGGGAGTTGTTTACCCTGTGAGGTCCCTGTTCCCTGGTGGCCCCATTCTGTCCCAGGTACAGGGTGACATCAGGAGGAACAACAACACTGGCAATGGCCAGCCTTCCAGCTCTGGAGTCAGCTCCTGCAGTAACTACCACCGTCTCCCAGTCCACACTGGCCTGGGATGTTCCCGGGGGTGGTGGGCACTGATCTGTACAACGTGGGGGTGCCCAGCAGCAGGAGAGTCCTTCCTGTCCTGTGCCCTCCCTGCCTCCGTCTATCTCGGGGGAAGCGCAGGATCCTGGGCTGTGTCCCCTGGTGCCCTGGAATCTAGGGCCTGTGCTGCTGGTTGTGCTCCCAGGGCCCTGGTTCCCAAAGGCAGCAGGGTGCAGCCCGCTCCTCCCAGAGCCGCTGCCTGAGCCTCTACTGAGGCCCTGTGAGTGCGCATCCAGCCCTTTACTAGGCTTGGTCCACAGTCTGTGGCATGCTCTCCCTGGGCACAATTCCTCTGTTAGTGACCCCAGTAACCTGGAAGCTCCATTGCCCTTCGTGCAGTTCTTCCTGGTTTCCCTGCTAAGGGCCTTTCCATCTGGGAAGAATCCAGTGCAGATTCTTAAAGTTCCTGCCTCATCTGGGACTGGGCTTTCCTGTCCCGGAGGCTTTCACCTCCTGGCCTTAGCCCAGCTCCTTGCAGGGGCCCCTCCCCACTTGATTCTTTTTTATTTTGTTTCCTACCCTCCTACCTTGTTAGATGTGCAAACACTTCTCTCTGTAGTGTTCCAGCTATTCTCTCCTTAAATATCAGGTTGAATTCATAGGTTTTCAGGATTATTTGAAAGTTATCTAGGTAAGTTGGTGGGGACAGGTGATGTGGGGACCCTACTCCTCTGCCATCTTACCCTGCCGGCTCGCCCTGAGATTTAAAGAGAGAATAACCAGAACGCAACAGAGAGGAGGGTTTTCGCTTCTAACAAGAATCATCTAGGGGGAAATTTACTTGGGTCATGGTTGATATTCTTGACTCAGCCTGCTCATACAGCCACTCTACACTGAACAAAATGGCTAGAAAAAAGAACTTATCACAAAAGAAAGAATCAGAAACAGCACTCTCTTCCACAGAGTTACAAAATTTGGATTACAATTCAATGTCACAAAGCCAATTCAGAAGCACAATTATAAAGCTACTGATGGCTCTGGAAGACAGCATGAAGGACTCAAGAGACTTCATGACTGCAGAATTTAGATCGAATCAGGCTAGAACTAAAAATGAATTAAATGAGATGTAATCCAAACTGGAGGTCCTAATGACGGTGCTTAATGAGGTAGAAGAAAGAGTAAGTGACATAGAAGAGAAGTAGATGGCAAGGAAGGAAGCCGAGGAGAGAAGAGAAAAACAATGAAAAAACCAAGAGGAAAGGTTAAGGGAAATAAATGATACCCTCAAAGGAAGAATCTATGTATAATTGGGGTTCTAGAAAAGGCCCAGATGGATAGAGGGCCAGAAACCATATTTGAACATATCATAGCTGAGAAATTCCCTAATTTGTGAGGGAAACAGGCATTTGGATACTGGAGATAGAGGGTGCACCCCCCCCAAATCAATAAAAACTCTTTGAAATCTCCATCTTTAATACTGAAACTTGCAAATTCAAAGATAGACAGAAAATCCTTAAAGAAGAGAAAGAAAAGAGATTCTTAACTTATATGGGAAGAAAAATCTGATTAACAGCATACTTCTCCACAAAGACCTGGAAGGCCAGAAAATGCTTGCAGGACATATTCAGGGTTCTAAATGAGAAAAACATGCGGCCAAGAAGACTTTATCCAGCAAGGCTCTCATTCAGAACAGAAGGAGAGATAAAGAGCTTCCAAGATAGGCAGAAACTGAAAGAATATGTGACCACCAAACCAGATTTGAAAGAAATAGTAAGGGGGGGCCAGTAAAAGAAAGAGGAAGCCCAAAGAAATAATCCACAAAACAGGGAATGAATAGATATTACGATGACACTAAATTCATATCGTTCGAAAGTTACTCTGAATGTGAGTGGGCTAAAAGATCCCATCAAAAGATGCAGGGTTTCAGACTGGATGAAAAATCAAGACCCATCTATTCACTGTCTACAAGAGACTCATTTGAGACCTAAGTACACCTACAGCCTGAAAATGAAAGGGTGAAGAACAATTTACCATTCAAATGTCCTCAAAAGAAAGCTGGGGTAGCAATCCTCATATCAGGTAAATTAAAGTTTATCCCCAAGACTGTAGTAAGAGATGAAGAGGGACACTATATCATACTTACAGCATCTATCGAACAAGAAGTGGTAACAATCATGAATATTTATGCCCCTAATGTGGGGGCTGCCAAGTATATCAATCAATTAATAACCAAAGTAAAGACATACTTAGATAATACACTAATAGTAGGGGACTTTAACATGGCACTTTCTTCAAATGACAGATATTCTAAGCACAACATCTCCAAAAAAACAAAGGCTTTAAATGATACACTGGACCAAATGGATTTCACAGATATTTATAGAATTTTACATCCAAATGCAACCGAATACACATTCTTCTCAAGTGCACATGGAATTTTCCCCAGAATAGACCACATACTGGGTCACAAATCAGGTCTTAACTGATTCCAAAAGATTGGGATCATCCCCTGCATATTTTCAGACCACTAGGTTTTGAAACTTGAACTCAATCACAAGAAGAAAACTTGGAAGAAACTCAAGCAGTGGAGGTTAAAGAGCATCCTGCTAAAAGATGTATGGGTCAACCAGGAAATTAGAGAAGAATTAAAAAGATTCATGGAAACTAATGAAAATGAATATACAACCACTCAAAATTTTGGGGATACAGAAAAAGTGGTCCTAGGAGGGAAATACATCCCAATACAAGCATCCCCCATAAAATTGGAAAAAACTCCAATACACAAGGTAACCTTGAACCTAAAGGGGCTGGAGAAAGAGCAGCAAATAAAACCTAACCCAAGCAGAAAGAGAGAGCTAATAAATATTCCAGCAGAACTCAGTGAAATAGAGACCAGAGAACTGGAAAACAGATCAACAAAACCAGGAGTTGGTTCTTGAAAAGAATAAGATAGATAAACCATTAGGTAGTAACATTAAAAAGAAAAAAAGACTCTAATTAATAAAATCGGGAATGAAACTGGAGAGATCACAACCAATACCAAGGAAATAAAGGATTTTAAAACATATGCCAATAAATAGCTGCTCTATGCCAATAAATTAGGCAATCAAGAAGTAATGGATGCATTTCTGGAAAACCACAAACTACCAAACTGGAACAGGAAGAAATAGAAAACCTGAACAGGCTAATAACCAGAGAGGAAATTGAAGCAGTCATCAAAAACCTCCCAAGACACAAAAGTCCCGGGCCAGATAGCTTCCCAGGTCAATTTTATCAAACATTCAAAGAAGAAACAATACCTATTCTACTAAAGCTGTTTTGAAAGATAGAAAGGGACACAATACTTCCAAACCCATCTCATTAGGCCAGCATTATCTTAATTCCAATACCAAAGACCCCACCCAAAAGGAGAATTATAGACCAATATCCCTGATGTATACAGATGCAAAAATTCTCAACAAGGTACTAGCCAATAGGATCCAACCGTACATTAAGAAGATTATTCACCATGATCATGGGGGATTTATCCCCAGGATGCAAGGGTGGTTCAACACTTGTAAAACTATCAATGTGATAGATCTCATCAACAAGGGAAAAAACAAGAACCATATGATCCTCTCAAGAGATGCAGAGAAAGCATTTGATAAAATACGGCCTCCATTCCTGATCAAAACTCTTCGGAAAAAAAGAAAGAAACTCTTCAGAGCCTAAGGATAGACGGTACATTCCTCAGCATCTTAAAAGCCATCTATGAAAAGCCCACAGCAAATATCATTCTCAATGGGGAAACACTGGCAGTATTTCCCCTAAGATCAGGAACGGAACATGGATGTCCACTCTCACCACTGCTTTTCAACATAGTACTAGAAGTCCTAGCCTCAGCAATCAGACAACAAAGGGAAGTAAAAGCTTTCAAATTGGCAAAGAAGTAGGCAAACCGTCCCTCTTTTCAGATCACATGATACTGTACATAGAAAACCTAAAAGATTCCACCCCAAGATTGCTACAACTCATACAGCAATGTGGCAGTGTGGCAGGATACAAAATGAATGCCAGAAATCAGTGGCATTTCTATATACTAACAATGAAACTGAAGAAAGCGAATTTAAGGAGTCAATCCAATTGACAAATGCACCCAAAAGCATAAGATACCTAGGAATAAACCTAACCAAGGAGGTAAAGATGTATACTCTAAAAATTAGAGAACACTTCTGAAGGATACTGAGGAAGACACAAAGAGATGGGAAAATATTCCATGCTCATGGATTGGAAGATTTAATGTTGTGAAAATGTCTTTGCTACACAGGGCAATTTACACGTTCAATGCAATGCCTATGAAAATGCCTTGGACTTTCTTCACAGAGTTGGAACAAATCATCTTAAGATTTGTGTGGAATTAAAGAAAACCAGAGCCTAGAGCATCACAATGTTGGTTTTCAGGTTGGACTACAAAGCTGTGATCATCAGGACACTGTGGTACTGGCACAAAAACAGACACATAGATAAATGGAACAGAGCAGAGAATCCAGAAATGGGCCCTCAACTTTATGGTCAACTAATATTCAATAAAGGTCAACTAATATTTGACAGAGCAGGAAAGTGTATCCACTGGAAAAAGGACAGTCTCTTCATTAAATGGTGCTGGGAAAATTGGACAGCCACATGCAGAAGAATGAAACTAGACTATTCTCTTACACCATACACAAAGATAAACTCAAAATGGATGGCAGTTCTAAATGTGAGACAATAATCCATCAAATCCTAGAGGAGAACACAAGCAACACCCTTTTTGAACTTGTCCACTGCCACTTCTTGCAGGATACATCTATGAAGGCAAGGGAAACAAAAGCAAAAATAAATTACTGGGACTTCATCAAGATAAAAACTTCTGCACAGCAAAAGTACCAGTCAACAAAACTAAAAGACAACCTACAGAATGGGAGAAGATATTTGCAAATGACCTATCAGATAAATGGTTAGTATCCAAGATCTATAAAGAACTTTTTAAACTCAAAAGCAAAGAAATAAAGAATCGAATCATGAAATGGGCAAAAGACATGAACAGTAATTTCATAGCAGAAGACATAGACATGGACAACAAGCACATGAGAAAATCCTCCACATCACTTGCCATCAGGGAAATACAAATTGAAACCACAATGAGATACGACCTCACACCAGTGAGAATGGTGAAAACTAAAAAGACAGGAAACAACAAATGTTGGACAAGATGTGGAGAAAGGGGAACCCTCTTGCATTGTTGGTGGGAATGTGTACTGGTAGTGCCAGTCTGGAACACTGTGTGGAGTTTCCTCAGAGTTAAAAATAGATCTGCCCTATGACTCAGCAATTGCACCCCTGTGGAATTACTCTGAAGATACAGATGCAGTGAAAAGCTGAGACTCTTGCACCCCAATGTTTATAGCAACATTGTACACAATAGCAAAATTGTGGAATGAGCCTCTGTGTCCACTGAAATGAATTGATAAAGAAGATGTGGGTATGTGTATATATATATGTACATCCATACACACACACACACACACATATATATATATATATATATATATATATATACACATACATACAATGGAATATTACTTATCATTAGAAAGGATGAATACCCACTATTTGCTTGGACGTAGATGGAACTGGAGGGTATTATACTGAGTGAAATATGTCAATAGGTGATGGACGAACATTATATGATTTCACTCAAATGGGGAATATAAAAAGTAATGTAAGGGATTGAAGGGGAAAGGAGACAATATGAGCGGGAAAAATCAGAGAGGGTGACAAAACACGAGAGACTCCTAACTCTTGGAAATGAACTAGGGGTAGTGGAAGGGGAGTTGCGCAGGAGGATGGCTGACTGGGTGACGGGCACTGAGGGGGGCCGTTGAGAGGGTGAGCACTCGGTGTTATAGTATATGTTGGCTATTCCAACTCCAATAAAAAAAAGTTACATGAGTAAATGTTTGGCTAACAAACTCTTTGTTGAGCTGAGAAGGGGAAAACGTTATCTACGGTTAAAGTCAGCAATTAAACTTTAAGTTGCAAACCAAGGATGAGTCATTGGGGCCTACAACTTCAAAATCTAGCAAATCATTGGGGACCCTAAGAGACTTAAGAAGGTACCTATTGTCTAAACAAGATAGAGCATTTGGACAATACAAATAATAATTCCTCATGTGTATCTACCTAGCTTTACAGTAAGGACATAGTTTTTAGACATCATTCCCATTTCATAGATAATGAATTTGAAGGCCCAAGGTCACATAGTTTAGAAGTGATGGAATCAGAACTGGAATTCTTATCCTCTGACTCAAATTATCATGCTCCTTCACTACTTTCCAATATCCTGAATCTGGTAAGGATCTTCTTTTAAAAAAAAAACAAACAAAACAAGACAGCTGTCTGCCAAAGGAATTTTTTTTTTTTGCCAAAGGAATTTTAAGGACAACATACCAATCATTTTGGAAGATCTCGAGCAGATATCATTCACTTTCAACCTCTGATCTATAAGAAATGCTTGAAGTATTGGAAAATGAAAAACAGTATTTTAGAGTTTTTAAATTGTAAGCATTTTTAAAGTATTACCTGTATCTTTATTATTAGAAAAAGAAAAAGAACAACAAGAATACACATGTATTTTCAGACTGTTTAACTGTATAACTTCCAGGAGAATAGAAAGTACTTTTGGGATGGGCCTCTGGGAAAACTTTCAGGCTACTCTGCAGCATGACACTAACAATAGAATCGTGATAAAAGAACAATAATTACCAATATTCATTGAGTACTTACTATGTACTAGGTTCTGCTCTGTTAAAAGAACAAATACTTGTATTAGTTTATTTAATCTTCATAGTTCTGAGTGGGCACATTATTTTTTCATTTTTAAAATGGGGAAACTGAAGCACAGAAAGATAAATAGCTTATCGCAAAAATCACCCAGCTAGCAAATGGCAGAATTGAGATTTGAACCATAGCAGTCTAGAGCTATAATGAAGCTATAACTATCTTTGACCTGAGAGCCAGTGAGATCCCCAGCTTCTGCTGAATCAGATCACATAATAGAGAGTAAGTGCTGAAAACAAACTACCTAATAAAAGAGGATTGCAAGATCCTCATTTCCCCCAAACAGGGTCACATCTATCTCTTCAGGAACCATTGGAAAACCCAAACCCAGAGAAGCCCCACATATGGCATCTCAGCAGTTAGCTCACTATTATTTTAAAAGTATGTTATATAAATATAGCCTTAGAGTTTTAACTAGTCCCCTTATCTTGTACCCCCATCAAAAGGTAAATTTATTTTTAAATAATATGAACCTTACATGCAATAAACTGACAGAATGTTTATTAAAAGTGCTATAATTAAAGAAGGCCCTGTGAAAAAAATGGGAATATCTTTTAACTAGGATCTAGGAAACCTGGGTTCTAGTCCAGGCTCCACTGTTATCTAGCAGTGTCATCTGAGTAAACTACTTAGCCCTTTTCAGGTCAGTTCCAGTTATAATATTATATGATATATAATTCTATGAGAAAAATATACAAGGAAGATCTAGAATACCTTTCCAAATTTCTGCTTAATCTGTAAAGTTGAATTCAAGAAAAAATATAACAGTTATGTTTTTCTTAATACTATTAAGAAACAAACTGTGTGAACAGTTTGTGTTCTCTACAAACCATGAGGTAAACTTGAGTGCCTAAAAGCATTTTTAATGCTTTTTTAATAGCATTAAAAATCTCTTTTATTATGTATAATTTCAAATGCATACAAAAGTAAAGATGATCTCCCATATATTATGTGAGCTCATGGAAAGTTGTTTCATCTGTATCCCAACGCAATTCTCCCTACACCAATGGGTATTTTTAAGCAAATCCTAGATATCATAGTATCCATTCTTATGGCATTTCCAATAGGACATATTTAATCTTCACAATCCCTGTGAGGTAGGTACTATTGTTGATTCAGTTATACACATGAGGAAATAGGGGGTCAGAGAGATTAAGTAATCCCAAGGCCATATAACTGGTAAATTATTGGGATTTGAATCCAGGGGCAGTATCTGATAACAAAGCTTTCTTTACCCCTTAAAATCCTTGCTACTATCCTGCAGTTTGGAATAGTTTGATGATGTTGAAGATCATAATAATGGAGGCGATTTCATACCTTAGCAGTGAGCTCTATGATTAAACAGTTGCAGAGAGTATTAAAGGATTCTCATTAATCATGATGTTAACCATCAAACAAAACCTTTAGGAATACAGAGCTCTAGCATGGCGTTAAGGCATCAGTTTAGAAAAAGGACAAAAAGCCATAGTAGTATAAGTTCACTGCTTTACAACATCATTTAAAATGTCACACAATTCACTTAATACACCATTATTTCATGTAATAGTCTCCTTCAACAAATTAAACTTGGTGCCACTGCAGCAACCAAAAAGAAAGTACAACAATACAGTGGTCCTTGTCCATGGTTGTTAGTATAACAGGTGCTTAAGGATATAGGTTTTATCTCTTTTTTTAAAAAAATTTATTATTTATTTATTTATTTATTTATTTATTTATTTATTTATTTATGAGAGAGAGAGAGAGAGAGAGAGAGAGAGAGAGGCAGAGACACAGGCAGAGAGGGAAAAAGGCTTCCTGCAAGGAGCCTGATGTGGGACTGGATCCAGGATTCTGGGATCACGCCCTGAGCTGAAGGCAGATGCCCAACCACTGAGTCACCCAGGCGTCCCGAGACTTCATCTCTTGAATGGCATTTCCACTCACTGCCTGGACTCAGAACCACCAAGTCAAGAAGTTCTAGAAGAGTCCTGGGCCATCTCAATTTGTAGGACCCCAAGAGGTCAGGGTTTTTGTTTTGTTTTTGTTTTTGTTTGTTCCAAGAGGTCAGGTTAATAAAGGAACCAATAATCATCAAGACTATATATTGATTATTGTTTTTCAAGGCTACATATTGATTCTAGAATATAGCTACAAAATCTAGAGGAACTACATAGTATTTATTTATCAGAACTAGTTCTAAAAAACAAGAAAATAAATTCACACCATACATTCCCATTCTAATTTAAGATGAAACAACATGATAATTGACAGCACAGAAAGAAACAAAAAGCTAGGATAATCAGCCCCAAATAATTAAAAGTTAACTATATACTCAACAATGTGAAAATCTTTCTGAGGACACTGCTCCTTGTTTGTGAGTATTTCAAGGGGAAATAAAATGGAAGAGGAATGCAGAAAAAGTGAGAGATGCTCTAGAGGAATAAAGGATCAATTTTTTAAAATAAGAAAAATGATGCTAGGTCAAGAAATTTGCGTGGTTACACTCAGAAAAAAAGGGAAGTAGAGAAAAGGCTGTCCTGATAACTATCTTTAAAGGCACATGTTAGGAATTTGGAGAAATCAGAACTGTTATATTATTATATTCAATGAGATTAGTGTCCTTATAAGAAGAGACACCAGAGAACTCACTCTTTTTCTCTAGGAGCACAGAGAAGAGGTTATGTGAGCATACATGACAAAGATAGCCTTCTGCAAGCCAGGAAAAGGGTTCTTATCAGAACCTGGTTGTGCTGGCACCCTGATCTTACAAGGTTTTTATTGCTGTTACAAACAACACTGCAGAAGTTGGGAAATATATTAAATGCTATTCAGTAGAAGACTGTTTAATAAATTGTGGCTTATTCACATGCAGTTAACCCTTGAACAGTGAAGGAGTTAGGGGAGCTGATCAAAAATCCACAGTCAAAAATCCACATATAATGTTTGACTCCCAAAAACTTAACTACTAAGAGCCTACTGTTGACCAGAAGCCTTACCAACAGTATAAATAGCTAACACATATTTTGTATGTGTATTACATAAAGTATTCTTACAATAAAGCTAGAAAAAATAAAATAGTATTAAGAAAATCATAAGGAAGGGGGGGCACCTGGGTGCCCCAGTCATTTGAGTGTTCAACTCTTGATTTTGACTCAGGTCATGATCTCAGGGTTGTGAGATAGAGCCCTGCATGGGGCTCCATGTTGAGCATGAAGCCTGCAATGGATTCTTTCTCCTTCTCTCTCTGCCCCACCTCCCCACTTGTATGCATGCTTGCTCACTCTCTCTCTGTCTCTCTAAAAAAAATAAAAGAAAATACATTTATAGTACTGTACTGTATTTATCCAAAAAATCCATGTATAAATGGATTCACACATTTCAAACCCATGTTGTTCAAGGGTCAACTATAATGAAAAAGTATACAGTCACACAAAAGAATTTAGGTATTTCTTTACATCAGATATGTAAAGGTCTCCAAAGTATATTTTCAAGTAGACAAAGCAAAGTGTAGAGCAATATGCAGAGAGTCTTACTAAGTGTGTATAAAAGTGAAGGGGAAGAAAAAATGTAGACATTTACTCATTTTTTGATATGCATAAAATAATTGTGGAAGCATCTCTAACAAACATAACTTTAGTTGCCTCCAGTGAGGCAAAATGAGTGTCTAGGGGACAGGAATAAGAGGGTGACTCATTACTGTATATGCTTTTGTATCTTTTGACTTTTAAGCAATGCGGAATACATAACCAATTTAAATACAGTTTTAAATGAAAATTTTAACAATTTAGGGCAAACAAAACGTGTGTGAGCTGTTTTTGGTCTGTAGGCTAATTGTACTTCTGGACTAAGTTAAGGTGGTGATAGAATAAAAAAGAAAGGAACTGATGCTAGATACAAAGGGAAAAATACTAATACTTGGCAACAAGGTAGATAAGGAAACTGAGGAAGAGAGAAAAGTTGATGCCAGTATTTTGTGCATGGAGTACGGGAACCACAACAACCATATTTCCCCCACTGTTTACTACACTGTCATTTATTCTTCTAAATGCTTTATAAAATTAACACTGTTTTTCCTTACTGCAACCTTATGTGGTAGTCTCTATTAGTAACATGAATTCACCAATCAGAAAACTCAAGTGCAGAGCTTAAATAACCTCATTAAGATTATGACAATGATAAGTTGCACAACCAGGGAAATGAAAAGTAGGGGTTTGGAATGATGGTTGGGGGAAGAGTCAAGAGTGATGATGAATTCTATTTTAGAAATGATGCATTAAGGAGGGCATGTGATATGATGAATGCTGGCTGTTATACTATATATTGGCAAGTTGAATTTAAATAAAAAAAAAGAAGTGATGTGTTTGAGGTTACAATAAAATGATCAAAATGCCAGTGATTTGATACCTGTATTGCATCAAATACCTAGATTTGGCTATAGTGTTAGGTTGTATCTTCTTAATTTAAAATGTTTAATAATTCCAGAGTTTAGTTTGCCCACATTACATGTATTTAAAGTACAAGATAATATCTTTTCGTTTATTACACAAAGCACCTAGCATGTTATTTAAATATTTAAATAACAGCATCCTGTCCCACTACTCTAACTTCTTCTCCAAACATACAAGGAACATTTAAATAAAATAAATTACTAAAAGTAACAAAAATGATGAGACTTTCCACTTGTGAAATATGTATTAGAAGTCAGGCACTAGGTCCAAGAGTAAAACTTTTGGCTTCTATTTATGATCACAAATTACCATGTTATTTTAGAGGTGAGGAAGCTAAGCCTAGATAATAAAGCTTAGTTGGGGATAGTATATAAAACAGAAACTCAACTTCAGGTATAAAACCCAAACTGAGAGGTGCCTGGGTGGCTCAGTCGGTTAAGCCTCTGACTCTTGGTTTTGGCTCAGGTCATGATCTCAGGGTCCTGGGATGCAGCCCTACCTCAGGCTTGAGCTCATCAGAGAGTCTGCTGGAGATTCTCTCTCCCTCTCCCTTTGGCCCTCCTCTCTCCTCCACCCCCCATATATAAATAAATAAATAAATAAATAAATAAATAAATAAATAAATAAATCTTTAAAAAATCCAAATTGAAAACATTATTACATGAGCATCAGAAAGTAAATCAAACAAGTTCTCACTTTCTTTGGGTAAACTAGTGTGCTTGATATGACAGTTACTCATTAGCACTCTACTTTGTAATAAGACAGCAAATATACTAGATGATCATCTAGATATCAAAATTTCCCAATCAAAATTTCCTTCATTGACAAAAACATGACTTTTTGGAGCTAAATTTTAGAAGGTTATCTAAAAATAGGTATTGGGTGTTTACATAGGAAAAATAATTGGGTATTTTGAAAATGCAATCATAGTACATGTCCTTTTTCTGTCTGAAAAGGGGGTAGGGGCTTAGACATCTACACAAGTGACCATAATACAGGGAAGAGAGTAGTGCAAATTTCAGATAATGCAGGTAAAGTGATATGGAAACTGAAAAGAGTTAATTTCTCTATCAGGGAAATTTTCATATAAATGGCATTTGATTTGGGATTAATAATTGAAGGAATAACAAATAGTGGTTTAAGGAAAAAGTCATGAATATAAGCACATTATAAGACAGTTCATTTATGGTAAATATCAGCTGAGCAGAATAGTGGTGTACAATGTCTAAGGAATAGTTGAAGAGATAAAGCTTGATGTGGGTATCAAGGACTAAAATAGGACCTGAAGAATGAATGCAGTTTAGATGGGTGGGAGCAGGCAAAAAAAAAGACATTGAAGACATTTAAGACTTAAGACATTAGGATATTCAATAAGGAATAGAAAATGAGTTTTTAACAAATTTCTCAGTGCCTGACACATAGTATAGCAACATATATTTCCTAAATGTTATATAGCCAAAGATAATCTTCTTATTATTCATCAATTTAAGTGAAGTTATAAACTACAACTGACTCAAGGCAAGGGTGAATATATAAATACGTCAAATAATAATGATGCCCCTGCCAGAACAATAAAGAATACATAGTTGATCTTTATTACCACCACACACACAATCTGGAGAAAGGAATTAAGACTGGGCCAGGCTTGGTTTACTTAGTTATTGGAATTCAATTAGTTGAACCAACAAGGGCCTCATCTCAGAAATGCATATTCTAGAAAGATGGGAGGTTGGGGAGGGGGGAAGAAAGTGGTAGTGGTGATCTGGTTCACCTTTTTTAATCCAATTTTCTTTCCAATGTAGCTTGAAAGCCTACACTAGAAGGACCTATAAGCTCCCCAGAGCTCTGGAAGTAGAGTCATTAACCAGCTTGGTCTTGAGGATGGATTGGATGTACACATCACTTTTGCTTTTGTGTTTATATTTCTCTCCTTCCTCTTATCTGCTCCCTGCCCTCCAAACTAACCTGAAGACAGTTTATAGCCCATTCTCTGTGTCCCCAAGAGTCACTGAAATTTAACAACCCTCATATACAAGGGTTTCCCCCCAAATTCTGAAGAATGGGATGAGGTCACTTGTGAGTCACTGGTTCTTGTTGTCCAAAGGTCCTGTTGGCTATATCATCCTGGTTAAGTTGCCAGAAGAATGAGGGTGAAAGGCAGGGTAGTGGCCCTTGCTCTCAGAAGTGCTAACGTCCAGTGGGCACAATGTTAAATCAGAAGCAAATAAAACCTGTGTTCTAGCTTCAGCCTTAGGGCAAGCTAATTCAATCTTCTGAAGTCTCCTTTCATCCCATCTGCAAGGAGTTTTAAAAACAGAGAAACACTAATTCTATCAGTAGTGCTCCAGTCAGAGTCTCAAACTGAATAGGAAAATAAAGTAAGACTAAGAAGTACATGCAACCTCTATCACATACACTATAGTATTTAATCCACTCCAATATCTTTTAAAATGGAATTATCAATCCGCATTCTCTAGAGGAGAAAAGCAGTGCTCAGGGTCATGCAGCTAATAAGCAAGGGCGTGATCCTGGAGTCCTAAGGTTCAAGGGTTCAAGTCCTGAATCAGGCCCCCTACATGGTGCCTCTCTCTCTCTCTCTCTCTCATAAATAAATAAATAAAATCTTAAAAAAATAAATAAATTCAAATTTAGAGATTATTGTCTTGGTTCAGTTATCTCATTGAGTGACATCAGATAGGTGCTTAATAAATGTTTTTCTTCAAAATAAAGACAATACCAAAGGAAATAAGGGATCATTCTCCTGGCCATCTGTTTGGATTTATTTTTCCAAAGAATAAATTTATTTTGCGATTAATATTTCCTTGAATTCTTAGAATTAAGAAAAAAAAAGCCCACAAAAAAGACAGCTTTTCCAAGCGACCACTGCAAGTCGATTTGCTACAGCAACCTTAGCAATTCAGTCCAATCTTCCATCTACAGGGAGGACAACTCCCTTGGCCTAGACTTAGAGAGCCAGGGCAGGACCTAAGCTCCTCCTCTAACCAAGCTCAGCCCTCGCTTAAAGAGCCCGCATGCCCAAAGCAGCCTCCACCCAGGAGCTGCCCCTGGGGTCCCACCGCTCAGTACCCTCAGTAGCCCCAGCTAGAAACTTAACACCCTCCCCGTTCCTCTTTCCTTTTCAAAGCATCTCTAGGTACCCGCTACTGCTTAGGGGGTTACTTGGGAACGTTGGCCTTCTAAACCCTGTTCACTCTCTCACTGCAACTTTGGCTGCGTAGGGTTAAGTCAAAGACAAACCTCTCCTTAAGGAGAAAGGAGATTGCCTAGGGGCATACTAAATTAGACAAATCCATCCATTCTTGCTCCTCATTCATTTCTCCCTTGAGTCTCCCCCAAAGTGCTTCTCCCCTTCCTAGCTGCTCCTTGCTTAGCCCATTAGCAAAGCCATTTTTCCTTTGAGTTTCATTTGATTCCACATAGTGTTCATACCCTTTGTTCCCCAAACCTCCTCTCCGATGCTAAAACCTATAGAGGTATGGGGGTGGAGGACAGAATCTAGATCCAGGAGTCGGGAATTTGTGGGTTCTAACTCTGGAGTCACTTACCATTCATGTCGCTAGCTGATGACTCCAGAAGTCCGGAGCTCATGCTGTTTTCTTAGAGGC
The DNA here is from genome assembly GCF_011100685.1 of Canis lupus familiaris. Taxonomy (NCBI): domain Eukaryota; kingdom Metazoa; phylum Chordata; class Mammalia; order Carnivora; family Canidae; genus Canis; species Canis lupus. The sequence continues at coordinate 47,815,750 of NC_049260.1, read as the reverse complement.
TCATACTCCAAGCTGATCACAAGACAGCTGTTTCCCTCACACCCTCCCCTGTCAGCACACCAGGCGACTAGCTCTCACCTTCTCTTTCTCGGATCCCCACCTCCTCTTTATCTCCTGGCTGGAAAATCGAGGGGTGAGAGGCAGAGCAAAGGGAGTCAATTCAGACACAGCTGGGCTACCCTTAAAAAAGGGGGAAACAAAGCCGTTAAATATCCAACCCTAAACTCAGGGGGTGGGGATAGGTTAGCAAAGCAGACGTCCTAAAAAGAATCTTCCCCCTGCTTCCAATGCAGATCTTTTCTCTGGTTAAAAATAAAGTGAGTTCCCCAGGTCAAAGTGGCCAAGGCTGAGGATCCTCCGTTTCCCTTTCACCTCTGCTAGTTCAGCTCCAGCCAAGCCCACTCTCCACCCATCTCCGAATTCCACACACCCTTGAAAAGAGGACTAGGGTAGGAGCTAAGAAAATCAAGCCAAGTCCCCAAATACTACTTGAATACAAAGTTGAGGCAGTGGATTCCTTCAAGACAGAAACCCAGGAGAAGATAATTCAAGGGGATCCCTTTACTACTGCAGTTGACGCCACACAGCCCAGCGCCTTGCTTTAAAAAAAGGCCGGGGGCAGGTTTTAGCATCGGAGAGGAGGGTTGGGGAACAAATGTCTACGTTTGGTGGAAACATGTAAGGGCACCCCCATCTCACGGGAGAGAGTTCAGTGAAAAATGGGTTGTCTGGGGCGAGATTTCTTAAAGACAATCTAAGTTGTCCCATTAGGAACCTCGCACTTATGTGAGTCAGAACCAAAAGTGCTCGCTGGGCGACCTGAGTGGATGGGGTGACTCTGAATCCCGTCAGGCTAGACTGTCATGAGGGTGGAGTTACTTAAATGGAGCAGGCAAGCAGCTGGAGAGTGTACTGGGAGGTGGAGATGGGTGGGGCTGAGAACTGTCAGGGAGAAGGGAGGGGGTGGGGCAGGGCCCTGGCTGGGAGTTCTGGCTTGCCCTTGGTGGTCTCCTCAGTCTCAAGCAGCAGCAGGTGTAACTCAGGCCAATTTCACTTCCTTATCATCTCAGGAAGAGGCTTACAAGCACACAGCTTGATCACTATCTTTTCTAGTTAAGCTAACTCACCAGGGGAGGATGAAAGGGATGTGAGATTTGGGCGGTGGAGGATAAGGGAAGGAAGTGAAGGTGAAAGAATGGGTGGGGAACGAAAATGGAAGGAACTGTGAATAGAGAAAGCTCCTTTAGTCTCTCAGATACCAGACCTCTAAGAATAATAGAGTTCTCAATGCCTTGAGAGTGCCTCTCAGTGAAGCATTGGTAAAGATCCTTGCAGAGCTGGATCCATAGGATAACAGCCACATTTCCAGGATTTCTTTGTCCTTGCCTGAAAGTCGCTCTCTAACTCATTTTAATAGGAAGCCAGAAATTCACAAGCAACCACAAGCTCTTTTCAGTGCCTTTTTTCTACCACAATTCTTTTAGAGGGGAGGAAAGAGAAGAGAAAGAAACAAAGTAGAGGGAGGGAGAAAGCAGAGGAACAGAATAAATAATAATAGCTACTGTGTATTCAATACCTAATAGGGGAAGTTACTGGGCCAGGTGCTTTTACATTCATCATTTCTCATTTCTTTTTTTTTTTAAGATTTTATTTATTTATTCATGAGAGACAGAGACAGAGACAGCAGAGAAGCAGGCTCCATGCAGGGATCCCAATGTGGGACTTGATCCCAGGACTCCAGGATTGCGCCCTGGGCTGAAGGCAGGCACTAAACCGCTGAACCACCCAGGGATCCCTTCACATTTATTTCTGATATCAACCCTGGAGTGTAGGTATTATACTCTCCAGGATCCTATTTTTTTCCAAATAAGGAAATTGAGATTCAGAGCCCAGTACTTCCCAACACATATATGCCCACTTCCTTAATATTTCTACCTGAACGTCTTCTAATCATCTTATCTCTTCTTAGTTTGCACCAAACTCTCTGTTCTCCCTGCTGTAGTTCACCACCTAACTACTTGAATGGAATCATCATGCACCTCAGAAACTAAAGCAGCACCTTGAGAATTATCTTTAATCTGCTGTGATCTGGAGTCTACCTACCTCTCAAGCAGCAGAGCTCTTGCTGCTTACCTGCATTACAAATCCCTAAGAATGCCAGGCTTGTTCCATCCTCTATACTTTGACTCATCTTGCTTTCTTTGTCTGAAATGGCCTAAGATCTTTCCCCACACATCCCAGAGGACAGTGTTAAGTTTATTACCAGAAAAAAATAAGGATATTTTGGAGAAAGAAATCTAGTTAAATGAGGAGGAGAAAGCCTGGGAGGAGATTGTGGGAGAAAAACAATGACAATTTACAAACCATACAACCTTGTGTAAGTGACTCTACTCCTCTATAAGTCAATTTCCTCATCTATCTTTTTTAAAGGTATATTGTTAGTTCCAGGACTTCTCAGAGTTGTCAAAATGATTAGATAAGATACAGAAATGGCTTTACAGTGAAATTAATGAAGCTTGAGCTTCAGAACCCCTCATTTGAATGAGCTCTTTTCAAGACTCTGGGAAGGACCAGTGTGTTTTTCTTAAAGATGGTCTCCAAAGCTATATAAGCTTCAGGCCTCACAAAAACTGGAGATGCCTCTGACGAGATTATACTCTACAAAACACAGTGACTAGCACAAAGAAAGCACTCAATAAAGGATAATTATTATCCTTAGCAATGGCAGCTCTTAAATCTACTAGCCATAGAGTCTCTTTCTGGCCATATATATTGGGAATATGCCTCCATGTTTCCCATAACTGCCATCCTTGTATATATGAATAGACTAACTTATAAAATTAATAACTAAATTGCTTAATTTAAACATTCAGAGGGATCCCTGGGTGGCTCAGCAGTTTAGCACCTGCCTTTGGCCCAGGGTGCGATCCTGGGGTCCCAGAATCGAGTCCCACGTCGGGCTCCTGGCATGGAACCTGCTTATCCCTCTGCCTGTGTCTCTGCCCGCCTCCCTCTCTCTCTCTCTCTCTATGTCTATCATAAATAATAAAAAAGCATTCAGAGACATGATTAAATTCAGCTTAGGAATGGCCAATGGGTAAGGAGTAGATGACAGGGTATGAAATTCTCCTAGTAGAGCACCTTCCTAGGCAATCTCTAGGAGGCCTGCTAAAACTTTCATAATTTTAGTTGTACTCAGGCTGATAACTTTATGAGCAAAGACCTTGGCTAGTGGTGTGTGTGTGTGTGTGTGTGTGTGTGTGTGTGTGTTGGGGCTAGGAGGTTGGGTATGCATGGATTTTTCACACTAGATCTAGATGATACCACACCTATAAATTGGAGGAGGAAAGAGGCTTAGCAAACAAGCCAAACCAGAAAAACTGGGAACCTCAGCCTCATCTGTAGTAAAGGAATAACATGCTTGGCCTGCTCCCCAAAATGTATATTCCTGAGTCAGGGAAGGATCCTATTTAGTGTAAAAGAAAAAGATTTGCATTCTTGCTTTCATATTAAACAATAAATATATAAGATTGCCTAAGGAAATGTATAAAGAGAAAAGGAACTTCTTAATCACTGAGTTACTCCAGAGAGACACAGGCCCCGTATGTCCCCAAAAGGTAGGTTCATGTTCATCATCCTTGCATTATCACAAGCAGGTCTCACATCCCTACCAGGGGAGTTGTGTCCATTTCCCACTGTTTCTCAAACTAATGGGAGATTGGTTTTCATTCTTATGCCCATTGCAGTCTTATCACTTCCCTCAGAAAGTGAAATGGGAAAAAAAGAAGTAGGGCACTGTGTCTTCGGTGCTTGCTTTTTTTTTATAAAGATTTTACTTATGGGATCCCTGGGTGGCGCAGCGGTTTGGCGCCTGCCTTTGGCCCAGGGCGCGATCCTGGAGACCCGGGATCGAATCCCACGTCGGGCTCCCGGTGCATGGAGCCTGCTTCTCCCTCTGCCTGTGTCTCTGCCTCTCTCTCTCTCTCTCTCTCTCTCTCTCTGTGACTATCATAAATAAATAAAGAAAAAAATTAAAAAAAAAAAAGATTTTACTTATTTATTCATGAGAGACACAGGGAGAGAGAGAGACAGAGACAGAGACACAGGCAGAGGGAGAAGCAGGCTCCTCGAAGGGAGCCCGATGTGGGACTCCATCCTGCATCCTGGGATCAGACCTGAACCGAAGGCAGGTGCCCAACCGCTGAGCGATCCAGGTGTCCCTCTTTGCTGCTTTCTTAAAACATATCCACTAAGTTACATATTGAAGTACTGCACCCTTACTCTTTCCTTCCTCTGCTCCTGTATTATAGTAGTCCTTTCCTCTCAAGTCAATATCACAAATGTAGTTGAAGCAGCCTACCATGAAGCTACAATGACAGGACATTACCTTCTTAAGTCAGGCTAGTAGTGAATTTAAAAGAGTAAGGCAGAGAAATTAGCAGTAGTAATTCACTCCCTAAGGTGAGATAAATGATTTGATCTTGGAAGAAAGTCTAATTAGTATGTCATAGGAATTGAGGCAACTACATCTGTTTCCATGGTCAAAACACAAAGCTGGACCTGCCAGGGCAATGTGAACAACAGGTTGAAAGAATATAAACAAATATGCTGAATATAAAACATTGGAGACGAGGTATTCATCTATTCACAGAATGTTGTTGTAGGAAGGGCCTAAAGAGGTTATTTCACCTAGTATTTTTCAACATGTGGTATGCATACTAATAGCAGAAAAAGGATTGTCTTAGACGGTATACAGATAAATATTTTCTAATAGTGTGCATTTATTTTTATGCTTGTCTTCTATTTATAAGAGTAAAACTTACTGTCTCTTTATGGTAATGCTATTTTTAAATTTAAATTACAGTTGGTTAACATACAATGTAATATTAGTTTCAGGTTCAACACTTCTGTACAACACCTGGTGCTCATCACATAGGTGTACTCTTTAATCCCCATCACCTGTTTAATACATCCCCCCAACCACTTCCCCTCTGGTAACCATCAGTTTGTTCTCTATAGTTAAGAGTCTGTTTCTTGGTTTGCCTCTCTCTCTTTTTTTCCTCTTTGCTCATTTGTTTTGTTTCTTAAATTCCACATATGAATGAAATCATATGGCATTTGTCTTTGACTGATTCAGCCACTCCAGAAAACAGTATGGAGATTCCTCAAAAAGTTAAAAATAGAAATACCCTATGATCCAGCAATTGCATGACTAGATATTTACTGAAAGAACACAAAAATACTCATTCAAAGGGATACATACACCTTGATGTTTATAGCAACATTACTATGGAAACAGCCCAAGTGCCATCAACTGATAAATGGATAAAGAAGATGTGTGTATATACATATATATACACACATACATATACAGGGGGATATTAATCATAAAGAAGTATGAAATCTTGCCATTTGTAATGACATGGATGGACATAGTGCTACGTTTGATAATCTTACTAAAATAAATCAGTTTATTTAAGGAACCATATTAAGTACATAATGATACAGGTGATACACAGATAGTCTAAATCATGAAAGTGAAATGTAAATAATTACACTTTAGTAAACAATGGCTGAATGCAATTCTCCTCCCAATCTAGGAGTTCCTGTATTAGTCACCTTGGTTTAGAGTCTAACCCACGAATCAATGAATATTAGCAAGCCTGCCTCATCCTCCTGTGCCTATGGCAGAATTGCTAATAGGACATAGAAGTTTTCCACTGGTCCCAGATGAAATTTTATACTCTTTCTGAACCTACTTCAACAGGAAGTTTTCCTTGAACCTCTATTTTGGGCTAAGGGGCCCTTTCCTAGCCCTGATAGCACTCCGACAATACTCCTCTCATGAAGCTGACCACATTATAGTACACCTATTTTTTTATATAATGATCTCATACATTTGCCTGTCAGTTCCTTGATGTCAGGAGTTCAGTCATCAGTAGTTCCGATCGTCTTTATACTTTTAACTCTGAGCATATGCTTTTTATATGACAAGTACCCAATAAAAGTATGTAGAATTGAATAATTTAGAAACACAATGGCTGGGTGTGTATACTGGCTTCACCATTTACTAGCTGTGTGACCTTGGGCAAGTTATTTAACATATCTGGGGTTTGGTGTCTGTATAACATATGAATAATAATAGTACCTAACTCATAGGATATTCAGAGGATTATTTTTTTTAAAGATTTTATTTATTTATTTATTTATTTATTTATTTATTCATGAGAGAGAGAGAGAGAGAGAGAGAGAGGCAGGCACAGTCACAGGCAGAGGGAGAAGCAGGCTCCAAGCAGGGAGCCTGACACAGGACCTGATCCTGGATCAGGCCCGGGGCTGAAGGCAGCGCCAAATTGCTGAGCCACCCGGGGTGCCTAAAGGATTATTTTTTAACATAATACATGTACATGTAGCATACTTAGAACTGTATTTGACACAGAGTAAGCAGTATATAAAAATAAACTTTTATTATTTTGAACTGAAAAATGCCTCCTTGAGAATTCTATTAATCCTGGGATTGGTCTCTGGAGAAACACAAAGCAAGGCTACTTCTTCCATGTCATGGCTTCTCACATATCTCACTTTCTTTTCTCTCCCTTAAATATCTGTTTAATCCATATACTCCCTACATGTTTTCTTGGTTAATCAGAGTGAAATTATAAGGACTCCCAGGTGAAGCATGTTATTTCACAGAGGCCAAAGTGCTTTCCCATCCTGATAGCCAGGTAAAAAGTGCGAGTATAAATATCTCTATTACCAGAAAACCAGAGTTGAGGCAAAAGTCATCCCTCATTTAAATATAATAATGAAAAATTGGAAATAATCCAAACATATAGAAAATATTGGGAAGCTAAATTATAGTATATACATATGATAGATTATACAACCATTAAAATGTAAGTTTTTCAATAATTCTCAGTGGCAATGAAAAATATTTATGAAATACTGTTAAGGGTAAAAACAAGACACATAAATACATTTGCATTTACATTATCATATAAATTTTGTTTGACATACATGCCACATATTCTTAACAGAAAAAAACGCACATTTTAGTATTAAAAAAGGATACCAGAAGAGTTTGGGAGATGGCAGCAAAGGAGCAGGATCCTAGACTCACCTTGTCCTATGAACACAAATATATAACTACTAAATCATCTAAAACATCACAGAATACAACCTGAAAATTGATGCATTGAACTTGAGAACTAAAGGGAGAGAAAAGGCCACATCAAGGAAGGGAGGATTTGTTTTAGGGGAGAAATGAATGGTGGGTGCTGTTAAGGGAATGGAGCAATGGTTGTGGAGAAGGGTGAGAGAGAGAAACATACAGGGGAACACACAAGGAAGAGGATCCCCAAAACCATTGGCTTTGAAAACAAGAGGGGCTGAATTTTGTGAATTCTTGCAACCAGTGGGGCTTAAAATATGGAATTTTAATGTCAGCAGGTTAGGCTGAGACTGAGCTCAGAGGGCACAACACTGCACCTAGAGAGAAAGAAGGAAAACAAGATGGGGCAGACATCATGGAACCAGTGATCTGAAGAATGCCTGGGGTATTCTGGGACTGAGAATACTTGCTATTCTCAGAACTTCTCCCTGAGAGGTAGCCTTCCCAGTGACACCTCTCCAGGAAGAAAGGAGGCGGCTGGTGGCATTTCTGCACCGCCACTGAGCATGAACACAGAGCCACCTGTGGGAAGAAGTACAGCAAGGACATGGCTGCCTAACTAGCTTACACCAAGTCTCACACCTTTGCACTCTAGTGGGAGTGCCCTTCTTGGTCACACTTGCTACAGACTCAGTGAGGCAGGCTTCAGCCCCAGAAGATGAGCACAAACTCCTGCCAACACCACATCTCCTGATCAAAGAGTTTTTGCAGGGCCTCAGTTCTGGAGTAAGTGGTGTCAAGTCTCATTTTATAAGCAGACCACAGCAAACCTAATTTAAACTTACCATATTCAGGCCAGGGACCGAACACAGCAGGTAAGGAGAGCCTCTGCATATGAGTGGCCAGAGGGATAGAACAGGCAAAACAAAGCAGTAGAGCATGCATAGCACACGTTGGAGACACTCTCTGAAATTCCAGGCCCTGAGCACTACATGACATCTTCTTAAGGCCATTAATTTCAGGAGCATGAGACATAACTTGCTTTTCTTACACAAGGAAGAAGGAAGAGACATTGACAAAATGCAAAGAGGGAGGAATCTATCCCAAATGAAAGAATAAGGAGGCCACAGACACAGTTCTAAACAAAAGAGATATAAATGAACATGCCTGATGGAGAATATAAAGCAACAATCATAAGGGTGCTCACTGGGATTCAGGAAAAAATAAAAGACAGCAGGGAGACATAAAAGAGTTAGAAAAGAATCAATTGGAGATGAAGAATGCAATAAACAAGATGCAATAAACAAGAAGAATGCAATAAACAAAATAGGTTTAATACGATGAACAGCAGACTGGAAGAAGCAAAGGAACAAATTGGTGACCTAGAAGACAAACGAATGGAAAGTAATGAAACAAAACAAAAGAGAGAAAAAATAAGTATGCAATATGAGATTGGACTCAGGGAACTCAGTAACTCTTAAAGGGCTCCCAAAAGAAGAGAGAAAAATAGGGAGCAGAAAATTTATTTGAAGAAATAATAGTTGAAAATCTCACTAATCTGCATAAGGGAACAGACATCCAAACCCAGGAGGCACAGAGAACTCTCACTGAAATCAACAAAAGCAGGCCAATACCAAGACATATTGACATTATTGCAAAATATTTGCAATATTGACATATTGCAAAATATAGTGATAAAGAAAAAGTCTTGAAAGCATCCAGAAAAAATAAGTCCTTAGTTTATAAGGGAAAACCCATAAGGCTAGCTGCAGATTTCTCAGTAGAAACTTGACAAACCATAAGAAATAGGCATGATATAATCAAAACACTGAATGGGAAAGATTTGTGCCCAAGAAAACTACCCAGTAAGGCTAATGTTCAGAATAGAAGGAGAGATAGTCTCCAAGACAAAAAAAATAAAGGAGTTTGTGACCACTAAACCAGCCCTGTGAAGAAAAATGAAAGGGGACACTTTGAGGGGAAAGGAGAGACCAAAAGTGACAAAGACAAGAAAAGATCAGAGAAAATCTCCAGAAACAACTTCAAAACAAGTAATAAAGTGGCATGTATCTATCAGAAAGTACTTTGAATGTAAATGGACTAAATGCTCTAATCAAAACACATAGGTTATAAGATGGATAAGAAAAAAAAAAGACCCATCTATACACTGCCGAGGAGAGACACATTTTTGACTTGAAGACACCTGAAGATCGAGAGGATGAGGGATGAGAGTGAGAGGATGTGGAAACATTTATCATGTGAACAGATGTCAAAATAAAGCTGGAGTAGAAATACTTGTATCCGACAAACTACATTTTAAAACAAAGATTGTAACAAGAGATGCTCTTCATCTATAACACCATAGCAGTATAACATAATAAAGGGGAACATCAAACAAAAAGATATAACAATTGTAAATATTTATGTCTTCAACTTGCAAGTACCCAAATATATAAAACAATAACAAACAGAAAGGAACTAATTAACAATAATAAAATAGTAGGGTATATTAACATTCTTGTTCCATCAATGGGACAGATCATCCGGACAGAAAATGAACAAGGAAACAATGGCTTTAAAAGATACGCTGGACCAGATGGACTTAACAGATATATTCAGAGTACTCCACCCTAAAGTAGCAGAATGCACATTCTTTTCAAGTGCACATGGGGCATTCTCCAGAATAGATCACATATTGGGTCACAAATCAGGCCTCAATAAACACAAAAAGTTTAAAATCATACCGTACACCTTTTCTGATCACAATGCTATGAAATTTGAAGTCAAGAACAAGAAAAAACTTGGAAAGACCACCAATAAATGGAGATTAAAAAACATGCTACACAGGGGCACCTGGGTGACTCAGTAAGTGTCGGACTTTGGCTCAGGTCATGATTTCAGGGTCCTGAGATTGAGACCTGGGTCATGCTCCTCATTGACTAAGGAGTCTACTTGTCCCTCTGTCCCTCCTCCCACTCATGCACACTCTCTTAAATAAATAAATAAATAAATAAATCTTTTAAAAATGTTACTAAAGAATAAATGAGTCAACAAGGAAATCAAAGAAGAAATAATAAAATTATGCAGAAACAAATGAAAATGAAAATACTATGGTCCTAAAGTTTTGGGATACAACAGCAGAAGTACTTAGAAGGAATTATATAGCAATACAGGCCTAACTCAAGAAGTAAGAAAAATCTCAAATAAACTGCCTATGCCTACCCCTAAAGAAGTTCAGAAAAGAATTAAAAAATTATCATAAAACCAGAAGAAGGAAGGAAATAATAAAACATAGGGCAGAAATAAATGAAGTAGAAACTAAAAAACAAAAATAGAACAGTATCAATGAAATCAGGAGCTGGATATTTGAAAAAATAATAAAATTGAAAAATTTCTACCCAGACTTAGCAAAAAAGAAAGAAGACCCAAATAAATAAAATCACAAATGAGAGAGAATAACAACCAATACCACAAAAATACAAATAATTGTAAGAGAATATTATGAAATACTCTGGGCAAACAAATCAACAACCTGAAAGAAATTAATGAGTTCCTTGAAACACACAAACTACTAGAACTGAAACAGGAAGAAATAGAAAATGAGAACGGACTGATAACTAGCAACAATATTGAACCAGTAATAAAAAATCTCACAACAAACAAAAGGGCCAGATGACTTCACAGGTGAATTCTAAACATTTAAAAGAATTAATACCAATTCTTCTCAAATAATTCTAAAAAATAGAAAAGGAAGGAAAACTTCCAAATTTATTCTATGAGGCCAGCATTACACTGATACTGGACCAGATAAAAACTCCATTAGAAGAGAGACCTATAGGCCAATATTCCTGATGAACATAGATACAAAATTCTCAAAAAATACTAGCAAGCTGAAACCCACAGTATATTTAAAAAAAATCATTCACCAGAATCAAATGGGATTAATTCCTGGGCTGCAAAGGTGGTTCAATATTCATAAATGAATCAATATGACACACCACATTAATGAAAAAATGGACATTCAGTGGAAACAGAAAAAGAAATAGAATGGATGACAAAGTAGGACATACATTCATGATAAAAAAAAGAAGCCTTCAACAATTAGGCTTAGAGGGAATGTACCTCAGGATAATAAAGCCCATATATGAAAAACCCATGGGGAACACCATCCTCAATGGAGAAATACTAAAAGATTTTTCTCTTCAGGTCAGAAACAAGACAAAGATGTCCACTATCACTACTGTTATTTAACATACTATGGGATGTCATAGCCAGAGCAATCAGAGAATAAAAAGAAATAAAAAGCATCTAAACGAGCAAGGAGGAAGTCAAACTTTCACTATGTAATACGACATGATTCTCTATATAGAAAACCCAAAAGACTTCACCAAAACCTGCTATAAATGAAAAGCAAATTAAATAAAGTCACAGGATACAAAATCAATGTAAAGAAATTTCTTGCATTTCCGTACAACAATAATGAAGCAGCAGAAAGAAAAATCACAGAATTCATCCCATTTACAATTGCACCAAACACCATATGACCACCTAGGAAGAAACCTAACCAAAGAAGGGAATGACTTGTACCTTGAAAACTATTAAAAAAAACTGATGAAGTAATTGAAGATAACACAAAGAAATGGAAAGACATTCTGTGCTAATGGATCAGAAGGACAAAGGCTGTGAAAATGTCTATACTACCCAAAGCAATCTACATATGTGATGTAGACCCTATCAAAATACCAAGTGCAAGGGAGCAATGAAGATGGCAGAGGAGTAGAGGACCCTAAGTTCCTTTGTCCCTAAAAATCAGATAGTTATCAAATCATTCTGAACACCTGCAAAATCACTTGAAGATCCAAAAAAAAGAAAAGAAAAGAAAAAAAAAAGAAATGTTGCAATTTTACAAATAGAAAAATGACCACGTGGGGCACTTGGGTGGCTCAGTGTTTGAGCGTCTGCCTTTGTCTTGGGTCGTGATCCCAGGGTCCTGGAATTGATTCTTGCATCGGGGTCCCTGCAGGAAGCCTGCTTCTCCCTCTACATATATCTCTGCCTCTCTCTGTGTGTCTCCCATGAATAAATCAATAAAATTTAAAAAAAAAGAAAAGAAAGAAAAAGAAAAGTGACCACTTTTTGGAAGGTAAGAGGTGTGGAGACCTGAATTCAGAGGATATATTGGAGGATAGGGCAGCAGGGAGGGAGCTAGCCTAAAGAGGCTACCACAAATTATTATATGCAGCAGAACACAAAATCTTAAGTTTTAGAAGTCTATTATAGTAGGGGACGTCCCTGGCTTAAAGGTGCTCAGGTGGCAAAGCTGGGCAGAATCCCAGGTGGAACAGTGTAGTTTCAGGATATCCAGGGTCACAAGAATAACAGGGGTGCCTGAGTACAGCTGGGTTCCCAGGCATCAGAGTGGGGAAACCAGCTGAAAACAGAGTCTAGGCACCAGCTTTCTGCTTGGTGTTGCCATAAACTGCAAATCACTGCAGGGTTGCAGCACTGCTCTCCTGGCAGGGACCCAGCAAAAGGCAGAAGCTTGGCAAGAACTTTCCTCCCCTAGGAGGAAGACTGTGGGTCTATACCCCAGGAGTCCATACAATTTAGAGACTTGAACCTCAGTTGCATGGCTGAGATAAAACTGCTCAGGCCAGGGCTGCGTGAACACTGAATTCAGATGGAAAACAGGGAGACAGGGGTGATTGACGGTGATTGACTGCTTTTCTAGGAGGGCTCACTGAAGAGTAGGTGGCACAGATTTTCAGGTCTGGGGCTAGAGAGTGGGATGTCACCATATTCATCCCCCTATAGGTGCTGAAAGCCTTTAGGGATTAAAACAGCACCACATAATGGAATCCAGAGCTACTTACACTGAGCTCTGAACCCTGGCAAAAGAGGTGAGTTTCCACCAGGGAAAGGGCACCTGAGAATTGTGCAACAGGCCCCTCTCCCAGAAGACCAGCAGGAACCAACAAAATTTCAGTTCTTGGGGAAAACAGTATATAGTATCTGTGGTTTTATTTTTTTTATTCTTTAGTCTTTCAGTTTTATTTTTGTAGCTATTTTCTTATTTTTATTTTATTTTTTAAAAAATATTTATTTATCTAACAGAGAAAGATAGAGACCAAAAGCAAGGGAGCTACAGAGGGAGAGGGACAAACAGAATACCCACTGAGCAGGAACCCAAAAGTTAGACTCAATCTCAGGACCCTGGGAACATGACCCAAGCCGAAGGCAGACACTTAACTGACTGAACCATCTAGGTGCCCATAAATTTTTATTTTTATACATACTTTATGCATATATTTTAGTTTCCTTTCCTTTCTTTTTATCACACACACAGACACACACACACAAACACACACGCACACACAATCTTTTGTATTTTGGGATCTAGTTTCCTTTAACAAGCAGACCAAAATATACCCAGGATTTAGTTTTTTGTTTTGATTTGTTTTCTGATTGACTTTCTCTTATTTTGTTTTGTTTCTATTCTCTTCTGGTTTAGTTTGATTTTTTTTTTCTGATGTTGTTGTTATTATTGTCTTTTATTCTTTTCTTCCTTTTCCTTCTATTATTTTCTGGATATAATGACAAGACAGAGAAATTCAACCTAAAAGAAGAACAGGAGGGACTCCTGGGTGGCTCAGCAGTTCAGCGTCTGCTTTTGGCTCAGGGCATAATCCTGGGGTCCTGGTATTGAGTCCCACATTGAGCTGCCTGCATGAGACCTGTTTTACCTCCCTCTGCCTGTGTCTCTGCCTCTCTCTGTGTGTCTCTCATGAATAAATAAATAAAAACTTTTTTTTAAAAAAAGGAAAGAACAGGAGGTAGAATTCACTGCTAGGGATTTAATCATATAGACATAAGTAAGATGTCTGAACTAGAATTTAAAACAGTAATTATAAACTCACTGAGCTTGAAAAACGCATAGAAAACATTAGAGAATCCCTTAATGTAGGAAAGAACTAAAATCTAATCAGACTGAAATTTAAAAGTGCTTTTATGGAGATGCAGTCACAAATGGAGGTTTTAACAGTGAGGATGAATGAGGCAGAGAAGAATCGGTGATATAGAAGACAAAATAGTGGAAAATAACAAAGGTGAACAGAAGACAGAAAGACAAACACTGGAGTACAAAGGGAGACTTCAAGGAATCAGCAACCCCATAATGTGAAATAATATCCAGATAATAGGGGTCCCAGAAGATGACAAGAAGCGGTGGCCAGAAGGTTAGTTTGAAGAAATTAGAGCTGAAAACTTCCCTCATCTGGGGAAGGAAATAGGCATTCAAGTCTAGGAGGTACAGAGAAACCCCCTCAAAATAAATTAAAATAGGTCAACACCTTGACATATAATAGTGGCATTTGCCCATCTCAGGGTAAAGAGAAAATCCTGAAAGCAACTGCAGACAAGAGGTCCTTAACGTACAAGGGTAGAGATATGAGGCTGGCAGTAGACTTCTCAACAAAGACCTGGGAGGGCAGAAAGTACTGGCATGATATATTCAATGTGCTAAAGAGGAATAATATGCAGCCAAGAATATTTTATCCAGCAAGGCTGCATTTAGAATAGGAGGAGAGGGGCAGGGCAAGATAGTGGAGGAGTAGGGGTCCTCAAGTCACCTGGTCCCACCAACTTACCTAGATAACTTTCAAACCATCCTGAACACCTATGAATTCAACCTGAGATTTAAAGAGAGAACAGCCACAATGCTACAAAGAGAAGGGTATTCGCTTCTAACAAGGTAGGAAGGCAGAAAATAAAATAAAGTAAAAAAGAATCAAGTGGGCGAGGGGCACTGTGAGGAGCCGGGCTAAAGCCTCCAAGACAGGAAAGCCCAGGCCTGGAGAAACGGGAACTTTAAAAATCAGCACCGGATTCTTCCTGGACAGAAAAGCGCTTAGCAGGGAAATCGGGCAAAATCGCAGGAGGGGCAGTGAAGCCTCCAGTCTCCTGGAGTCACTAATAGAGGAAGTGTGCCTTGTGGAAAGTGCACCACAAACCATGGACAGATTTCGGTAAAGGGCTGGAGCGCACACCTGGCAGGGCACCTGGGAGAAGTGAGTCGGTTAGGCTAGGTGGACAGCTCCGGACGGAGGAGTCTGTACCCTGCTGCCTTCCAGAGCCACGGCCCCAGGAGCACAATTCCAACAAAAAAGGGCCCCAATCCCAGGGCGACAGCGGACACAGCCCACGATCCTGCACTCCCCACAGGACAGGTGGAAACGGACAGGGCATAGGACAGCAAGGGCTCTCCTGCTACCGGGTGCCCCCAAGCTGTGCAGATCAGTGCACCCGCGCCAAACTGGGAGCATCTAGGCCATTGTGGACTGGGAGACTGCATTAGTTACTAGCAGGGAGCTGAATCCAGAGCTGGAAATCTGGCCACTGCCAGTGTTGCTTTTCCTCCTTGTTTCACCTTGTGCCTGGGAGAGGCAGGGCCACCAGGGAACAGAAGCCTTACAGGGTAAACATCTCCCACTGAGCCTGATATCTGGCAGGGGGCAGGCATCTCCCCCAGGTACACACACCTGAGAATCAGCGCAGCAGACCCCACCAACAGAAGACCAGCTGGAAGAACAGGAGAAGAGCAAATTCTTGACAAAACAGCACTAGAAAGCTCCAAAGCTCCAGGGGAAGTTGAGGGAATTACAGTATATAAAACTAGAGGGTACCACTCCTATTTTTTTCTTCCTTTTACCAGTACAACTCATTTTTATATTAGACTGTAAATTTCCAATTCTTTTCTCTCTTTTCCCACCTTAACTACAATATTTTACCACCTCTTCATTTTTAAGTTTCTTACTTTTTGACTTTCACATTTCTACAACTACAGGTCTTAGATATATTTCTCACTTCTAGATTCCCTTCGATGTACTCAACTTAATTTTGGGAGATATAAAGATATGTTTTTTTGTGTGTGTTTTTGTTTTCTCTGCCTGATTTTGTTCTACAATAGTGGAAGTTAATACCTTCTAAAACATGACAAGCATGCACCCAGAACCAAGTGGTATACCATGCTGGTTCATTCTGTGAGATTATATTCTCTCTTCATTTCCATTCTGCCCTGCTCTTTTATCTCATTTATGATTTGGTGGTCAATGGTGGGGCTCTCTACAAGTATTTCTGGTTTATATAATTTTGGAACTGAGCATCTTCTAACATATACAACTTAATATACTCAGAACCAAGAGGATCACCCTCTAGAACTCCTTTATAGACTACATCCTCCCTCCACAACAGCTTCATCAACACCACCATTTCCCAGTCCCCCCATTTTTCTTTTTTCTTTTTTTGCTTCTTCTTTGAGATTACTGGCCTTTTGTTTAAAATTTGTTTTTCACTTGATGATGTTGTTTTATTTCATACTGATCTTTGTTTTCAATTTCTGGACTCTGACCTTGTCAGAATCATCTAGGATGAAATTCACTTAGGTCGTGGTTGATATTCTTGACTCAGTCCACTCATACAGGCACTCTGCACTGAGAAAAATGACTAGAAGGAAGAACACACCACAAAAGAAAAAAATCAGAAAAAGTACTCTCTCCCATGGAGTTACAGAATTTGGACTCCAATTCGACGTCAGAAAGCCAATTCAGAAGCACAATCATAAAGCTACTGGTGGATCTAGGAAAAAAAGCATAAAAGAGTCAAAAGACTTCATGACCACAGAATTTAGACCTATCAGACTGAAAGTAAAAATCAATGAAATGAAATGCAATCCAAACTGGAGGTCCTAAATATGAGGGTAACGAGGTAGAAGAACGAGTGAGTGACATAGAAGAAGAGTTGATGGCAAGGAAGGAAGCAGAGGAAAAAAAGAGAAAAACAATTAAAAGATCATGAGGATAGGCTAAGGGAAATAAATGACAGCCTAAGAAGGAAAAATACACGTTTAATTGGGGTTTCAGAGGATGCTGAAAGGGACAGAGGATCAGAAAGCGTATTTGAACAAATCATAGCAGAGAACTTCCCTAACTTGGGAAGGAAAAAGGGCATTCAGATCCAGGAGATAAAGAAATTACCCCTAAAAACAATAAAAACCATTCAACACCCTGACATTTAATAGTGAAACCTGCAAATTCCAAAGATAAAGAGAAAATCCTTAAAGCAGCAAGAGACAAGAGATCGCTAAACTTTATGGGGAGAATTATTAGGTTAAGAGCAGACCTCTCCACAGAGACCTGGCAGGCCAAAAAGGGCTCTCAGGATATATTCAGGGTCCTAAATGAAGAGAACATGCAGCCAAGAATACTTTATCCAGCAATGCTCTCATTCAGAATAGAAGGAGAGATAAAGAGCTTCCAAGATAGGCAGAAACTGAAAGAATATGTGACCACCAAACCAGCTCTACAAGAAATATTAGGGGAACTCTGTAAAAGAAAGAGGAAGTCCAAAGAAATAATCCACAAACACAGGGACTCAATAGATATCATGATGACACTAAATCCATATCTTTCAATAGTAACTCTGAACGTGAATGGGCTTAATCACCCCATCAAAGGTGCAGGGTTTCAGACTGGATAAAAAAGCAAGACCCATCTATTTTCTGTCTACAAGAGACTCATTTTAGACAGAAGGACACCTACAGCCTGAAAATAAAAGGTTGGAGAACCATTTACCATTCAAATAGTCCTCAAAAGAAAGCAGGGGTAGCCATCCTTATATCAGATAAATTAAAATTTATCCCAAAGACTGTAGTAAGAGATGAAGAGGGACACTATATCATACTTAAAGGGTCTATCCAACAAGAGGACTTAGCAATCATGAATATTTATGCCACAAATGTGAGACCTGCCAAGTATACCAATCAATTAATAACCAAAGTTAAGAAATACTTAGATAATAATACAATGTACTTGGAGACTTGAATATGGCACTTTTTACAATTGATATGTCTTCTAAACACAATATCTCCAAACAGAAAAAGCATTAAATGACACAGGGGACCAGATGGATTTCACAGATATTTACAGTAATTTACATCCAAACGCAACTGAATACACATTCTTCTCAAGTGCACATGGAACTTTCTCCAGAATAGACCACATACTACGTCACAAATCAGGCCTTAACCGATACAAAAAAATTGGGATCATCCCCTGCATATTTTTGGACGATAATGCTTTGAAACTAGAACTAAAACACAAGAAAAAGTTTGGAAGGATTTCAGACACATGTAAGGTAAAGAGCATCCTGCTAAAAGATTAAAGGGTCAACCAGGAAATTAGAGAAGAATTAAAAAGATTCATGGAAACTAATGAGAATGAAGATACCCAGTTCAAAATATTTGGGATACAGCAAAAGCAGTCCTGAGGGGAAAATACATCTCAATACAAGCATCCATCAAAAACTGGAAAGAACTCAAATACAAAAGCTAACTTTGCACCTAAAGGAGCTGGAGAAAAAACAGCAAATAAATCCTATGCCAAGCAGAAGAGAATTAATAACGATTTGAGCAGAACTCCATGAAATAGAGACCAGAAGAACTGTGGAACAGATTAACAAAACCAGGAGTTGGTTCTTTGAAAGAATTAATAAGATAGATAAACTATTAGCCAGCCTTATTAAAAAGAAGAGAGAAAAGACACAAATTAATAAAATCATGAATGAGAAAGGAGAGATCACCACCACCGCCAAGGAAATACAAACTAGAAAACCTGAACAGTCCGATAATCAAGGAGGAAATTGAAGCAGTCATCAAAAACCTTCCAAGATACAAAAGTCCAGGGCCAGATGGCTTCCCAGGGGGAATTCTATCAAATGTTTAAAGAAGAAACTATACCTATTCTACTAAAACTGTTCCGAAAGATAGAAAGAGATGAAGTACTTCCAAATTCGTTCTATGAGGCCAGCATCACCTTAATTCTAAAACCAGAGAAAGACCCCACCAAATTACAGACCAATATCCCTGATGAACATGGATGCAAAAATTCTCAACAAGAACTAGCCAATAGGATCCAAAAATACATTAAGAAAATTATTCACCATGACCAAGTAGGATTTATTCGTTCTATGAGGCCAGCATCACCTTAATTCTAAAACCAGAAAAAGACCCCACCAAATTACAGACCAATATCCCTGATGAACATGGATGCAAAAATTCTCAACAAGAACTAGCCAATAGGATCCAAAAATACATTAAGAAAATTATTCACCATGACCAAGTAGGATTTATTCGTTCTATGAGGCCAGCATCACCTTAATTCTAAAACCAGAGAAAGACCCCACCAAATTACAGACCAATATCCCTGATGAACATGGATGCAAAAATTCTCAACAAGAACTAGCCAATAGGATCCAAAAATACATTAAGAAAATTATTCACCATGACCAAGTAGGATTTATTCCTGGGACACAAGGCTGGTTCAACACTCATAAAACAATCAATGTGCTTCATCATATCAGCAAGAGAAAAACCAAGAACCATATGATCCTCTCATTAGATGCAGAGAATGCATTTGACAGAATACAGGATCCATTCCTGATCAAGACTCTTCAGGGTGTAGGGATACAGGGAACAATTCTCAGCATCTTAAAAGCCATCCACGAAAAGCCCACAGCAAATATCATTCTCAGTGGGGAAGCACTGGGAGCCTTTCCCCTAAGATCAGGAACGACACAGGGATGTCCACTCTCACCACTGCTATTCAACATAGTACTAGAAGTCCTAGCCTCACAAATCAGGCAACAACAATAAATTAAAGGCATTCAAATTGGCGAAGAAGAAGTGAAACTCTCCCTCTTCGCAGATGACATGATACTGTACCTAGAAAACGCAAAAGACTCCACCCCAAGATTGCTAGAACTCATACAGCAATTTGGCAGCGTGGCAGGATACAAAATCAATGCCCAGAAATCAATGGCATTTCTCTACACTAACAATGAGACTGAAGAAAGAGAAACTAAGGCTTCAATCCCATTGACAATTGCACCCAAAAGCATAAGATACATAGGAATAAACTGAACCAAAGAAGTAAAGGATCTATACCCTAAAAACTACAGAACACTTCTGAAAGAAATTGAGGAAGACACAAAGAGATGAAAAATCATTCCATGCTCATGGATTGGAAGATGTAATATTGTGAAAATGTCCATGGTACCCAGGTTGATTTACACATTTAATGCAATACCAATCAAAATACCATGGACTTTCTTTAGAGAGTTGGAACAAATCATCTTAAGATATGTGTGGAATCAGAAAAGACCCCGAAGAGCCAGGGGAATATTAAAAAGGAAAACCAGAGCCGGGGGCATCACAATGCCAGATTTCAGGTTGTACTACAAAGCTGTGGTCATCAAGACAGTGTGGTTCTGGCACTAAAACAGACACATAGATCAATGGAACAGAATAGAGAACCCAGAAGTGGACCCTGAACTTATGGTCAACTAATATTCGATAAAGGAGGAAAGACTATCCATTGGAAGAAAGACAGTCTCTTCAATAAATGGTGCTGGGAAAATTGGACATCCACATGCAGAAGAATGAAAGTAGACCACTCTCTTGCACCATACACAAAGATAAACTCAAAATGGATGAAAGATCTAAAAGTGAGACAATATTCTATGAAAATCCTAGAGGAGAACACAGGAAACACCCTTTTTGAACTCAGCCACAGTAAGTTCTTGCAAGATACATCCATGAAGGCAAGAGAGACAAAAGCAAAAATGAACTATTGGGACTTCATCAAGATAAGGAGCTTTTGCACAGCAAAGGATATAGTCAACAAAACTAAAGACAACC
Organism: Canis lupus familiaris; assembly: GCF_011100685.1. Classification (NCBI taxonomy): domain Eukaryota; kingdom Metazoa; phylum Chordata; class Mammalia; order Carnivora; family Canidae; genus Canis; species Canis lupus. The sequence continues at coordinate 47,794,889 of NC_049260.1, read as the reverse complement.
TACAGAATGGGTGAAGATATTTGCAAATGACGTATCAGATAAAGGGCTAGTTTCCAAGATCTATAAAGAACTTATTAAACTCAGCACCAAAGAAACAAACAATCCAATCATGAAATGGGCAAAAGACATGAAAAGAAATCTCACAGAGGAAGACACAGACATGGCCAACATGCATATGAGAAAATGCTCTGCATCACTGTCCATCAGGGAAATACAAATCAAAACCACAATGAGATACCACCTCACACCAGTGAGAATGGGAAAAATGAACAAAGCAGGAAACCACAAATGTTGGAGAGGATGCGGAGAAAAGGGAACCCTCTTACACTGTTGGTGGGAATGTGAAATGGTGCAGCCACTCTGGCAAGCTGTGTGGAGGTTCCTCAAAGAGTTAAAAATAAACCTGCCCTACGACCCAGCAATTGCGGTGTTGGGGATTTACCCCAAAGATTCAGATGCAATGAAACACCGGGACACCTGCACCCTGATGTTTATAGCAGCAATGTCCACAATAGCCAAACTGTGGAAGGAGCCTCGGTGTCCATCGAAAGATGAATGGATAAAGAAGATGTGGTTTATGTATACAATGGAATATTACTCAGCCATTAGAAATAACAAATACCCACCATTTGCTTCGATGTGGATGGAACTGGAGGGTATTATGCTGAGTGAAGTAAGTCAATCGGAGAAGGACAAATATTATATGGTCTCATTTATTTGGGGAATATAAATAATAGTGAAAGGGAATATAAGGGAAGGGAGAAGAAATCTATGGGAAATATCAGAAAGGGAGACAGAACATAAAGACTCCTAACTATGAGAAATGAACTAGGGGTTGGTGGAAGGGGAGGAGGGCGGGGGATGGGGGTGAATGGGTGATGGGCACTGAGGGGGGCACTTGATGGGATGAGCACTGTGTGTTATTCTGTATGTTGGCAAAGTGAACACCAATAAAAATATATTTATTATAAAAAAATATAAAAATGAAACTGGACCACTGTCTTATACCATATACAAAAATAAACTCCAAGTGGATGGAAGACCTAAGTGTTGACAGGGGGCCATCAAAATCCTAGGGAAGAATTTGCTGACCTAAGCCTCAGCAACTCCTCGATAGTCACATTTCCAAGGGCAAGAGAAACAAAAGCAAAAATGAACTATTTGGGCTTCATCAAGATAAAAGTTTTTGCACAGCAAAATAAGTAGTAAAGAAAACTAAAGGGCAACATACAGAACGATAGAATATTTTGCAAGTGACATCATATAAAAGGCTAGTATCAAAAAATGCATAAAGAACTTATCAAACTCAACACCCAAATGCCAAAAAATTCAGTCATAAAATGTGCAGGGGATAAGAACATATGTTTCTCCAAAGAAGATATACAAAGTGAGTAACAGACATATGACAAACTGTTCAACATCACTCAGCATCAGGGAAATCCAAATCCAAACCGTAATGAGATACCACTTGACACCAGACAGAATGGCTAAAATGAAAACTCATGAAACAACAGATGGTTGGCAAGGATGTGGGGAATTCTCTTACACTGTTAGTGGAAAGCAAACTTGTGCAGCCACTCTGCAGAACAGTTTGGAGGTTCCTCAAAAAGTGAAAAATAGAAATATCCTACAATCCAGCAATAGCACTATGGTGTATTTACCCAAATTATAGAAAATACAGATTCTAAGAGGTAAAGGCACCCCAATGTTTATAGCAGCATTATCAACTATAGCTAAACTATGGAGAGAACTCAAGTGTCCATTTATTCATGAATGAATAAAGAAAATAAAGAAGAGGAGATATGTAATATATATATATATATATATATATATATATATATATATTATTCAGCCATCAAGAAAGAATAATACCTGTCATTTGCAATGGCATTGATGGAGTGAAATAAATCTTCCAGAGAAAGACAAATACTATATGATATCATGCATATGTGGAATTTGAGAAACAACAGAACAAGGGGGAAAAAGAGAGGAAGAGAGTAGGAGACCAAGAAACAGACTCAACTATAGAGGACCAACTGATGGTTATGAATGGGGACATGGCGAGGGGAAGGGTTAAACAGATGATGGGATATAAAGAGGGCATTTGTTGTGATGAGCACAGGGTGTTGTATGTAAGTGTTGAATCACCTATATTTTTATTTTACTTAAATTAAATTAACATATAGTGTATTATTAGTTTCAAAGGTAGAATTCAGTGATTCATCAGTTGCATCTTAACACCCAGTGCTCATTACATGACATGCCCTTCTTAATGTCCACCATCCAGTAGCCCCATACTCCCACCCCCTCCCCTTCAGCGACCTTCAGTTTCTTATGATTAAGAGTGTCTTATGGTTTGTCTCCCTCTCTGATTTTTCTTGTTTTATTTTTTCCCTCCCTCCCCTATGCTTTGCTGTTTTGTTTCTTAAATTCCACATATGAATGAAATCATATGATAATTGTCATTCTCTGATTGATTTACTTCGCTTAGCATAATATCCTCTAGTTCCATCCATATCATTGCAAATGGCAATATTTCATTTATTTTATGGTTGAGTTGTATTCCATTATATATGTCATATATATATGATTTATATCATATTCTATTAAATCATATATATCATATATATATGATTTATTTTTCACATTTTCCAGTATACAGTAGTATTCCATTATATATATATATATATATATATATATATATATATATATATATATATATATATATCACATTTTCTTTATTCATTTATCTGTCAATAGACATCTGGGCTCTTTCCATAGTTTGGCTATTGTGGAAATTGCTGCTATAAACATTGGTGTGCAGGTGCCCCTTGAGATCATTATATTTGCATCTTTGGGATAAATACCTAGTAGTGCAATTGCTGGGTCATAGGGTAAATCTATTTTCAAGTATTTGAGGAACCTCCATACTGTTTGCCAGAGTGACTGTACTAGTTTGCATTCCCACCAACAGTGTAAAAGGGTTCCCCTTTCTCAGCATCCTCTCCAACATCTGTCAATTATTCACTTATTAATTGTAGCCCTTCTGAATCACCTATATTTTAATCCTAAAACTAATATTACACTGCATGTTAACTAACTGGAATTTAAATAGATACTAAAAAATGTTTTTCTATAATGAATGTGCATTACTTTTATAATTGGAACAGCAGTTAAGTTGGACATAGGTTTATAGTTGTAGACGTGTGAAAAATTATGGCAATTTTATTTTCTTTATTATCTCTATTGTCCACATTTTCTATAACTAATTTGTATTAATTTTATAATTTGATTAAAATAGTATAAATCATAAATTAGCATCTTATCATAACTCTCACTTGCCTGAATCACATCAGATTAAAGAAAAGTTACTCACATA